>NC_137865.1:23706921-24059421 GCF_963924005.1 Protomyctophum bolini | reverse complement strand
TTCACTGACCACCTGTTTTAAACTCATGTTCTATATAATGAATGCATAATGTGTTTATTGTCTCTTGTCTTCATCCATCACCTAAAAGATTAATTAGAATTAGAAATGCACAACCAATTTACGCCTTGCAAGTATCACGATCACCAAATCCTAACTACCTTAGTTATGTCATCAGGAATGGTGGTCCCTTATTGGCCAGTGGACAACACCGACATACGGTGGACAACACTGACACAGTACTTGCGCGCTCTGCTTGCGCAACTAATAAAAGCGTCTATATTTCCCTGATTCTGATACATAGAAAATATATATATATTTCTTGCACTATTGAATCGTTTGTGTCAGTTTCTGGGCTGTACTGATATTTACTGTGCTGTACATTCCCTAGCCTAAATAATTCTACTTACTATTCTACAGTAGACTACCAAGAGCCTGCTGCAGGGATGCAAGATAAATGACCGGTGAGTCTGCATGATATTACGGCAAAGAGGGAGAGTAGAAAAAAGAGGAAATTACCACTATAGGCCCTGCCGCCCTGTCACCCAGGCAACAGTTGGAACCATTTTACTATCATTAGCTGTCACCATGCACCAATCCTGTCTATCTAACACTAGGGGGCGTGCTGAGCTCTGAAAGTTTATTTAGTCATGCTGAAACTTGTTGCATGTGACTGGAAGGGTGTGCTGCTGTTTTTCAGAAACCTTTCCTGTATTGTAAAACTTGGATGACATCAAGTGGTTTCATACCACAAACCTGTATGTTCTTTTATAACTATGGTATGTACATATAGCTAATTTTGAGGTTGGAGTTAGTGTTCGGGGAATGCCACTCATTTTCAACATTGAACTATGTCATTAATATACCTTAGAGTTATTGTGTGGAAATTCCCCCCCCTCTGTGTTGTAATAGTATAGATTATTGGGTCATGTGATCAGTGACATACGGATTACGGAAGGTGAATTATTTGGCCTGCACAGAACACCTTCCCTATTATGTCTCTGACTGATCACATGACCCCAATAATCAATTCTCCAGTTCTAGGCAACACAGAAGGGCAGGACCTTTTTCTGATTTCCACAAAACAGCTCTAAGGTATATGACATAGTTATAGCACAATGTTGAAAATGAGTAGTAGCCAGTAATGTTCTGAGAGGACAATATAGTACTGAAAGGATAATAACCCATACTATGTTATTTAACCACATGCACCCTGGTGTTCCTATTCCTTGCACAGCATAATAGGCAACATTCCACAAAAGTAGGTGATCTACAAGCTGTGCACAAAGTGCAATGCACTGAGCTTGGAAATCGGGTCTTTTCGGCATTGATTTGGTGTAGGGGAAAAAGGGGGCCAAGGACAGACCCTGGGGGCTCAACAAAATAAAACGTTTCATTAAAGGACCACTTCACCACTTTTCAACCTATCTTCATATAATAGGCCCTCACTAATAATCATGATAAAATGGCACAATTTTGTGTCTCATAGGAGGGCTGTGGGCATTTCAGAAACCCATCCACCAGTGACATCATCGATGGGGAATCCAAGCTAATAGAAACTGTCCTGAAAAGTTGCAATGCGAAAATGGAATCCATTGTTCTCACGATAACAAAAATCTAACAATTTTGTAAAATAAATCTTGTTTAAAAGGTGATTTTAAAACGATGATGTCACTGGTGGGCGTTTTTCTGAAATGCCGACAGCCCTCCTATGAGACACAGACTGAGTAGAAAAAATTTGCCATTTTATCATGCTTATTAGTGAGGACCTATTATATGAAGATAAGATTTATTTTATTGAGCAAGTGAAGACAGTGTGCATTAATTCTACGTAGAACAATCATATTGATAAAGAAGGTCCTCATTTCCCCCATGCAAAAATAATAATCACTTACTGTATTTTCCCCTACAACCACATTATTGATCCACTTTGATCAGAGGAACATTTTATAATCATTATGGGTGCTTAGAGGGAAAGCTTGCCGTCGGAAAAAGGAGACAGGCAGGAGATTTAAGACATGCCGGCACACAAACACTATAACACACACAAACACAAACACTATATCAATATCAACGGACTATAGAAAGCAACAATCATAATTGCACCCATGTGCTGTGCCCCAGCTTGACCTGTGTAGAGAGCACAGTGGTCCACAGCAACAGTTTTCGTGGCCTTTTGTAAACCTGCAGCCAACCTCAGCTGATATTTTTAAACTAGGAGTCCATATAGCATTATATGCTCTCCAAGCATATCTATAGATATGGCAATTTCTGTATTCAAGCTGTATGCAGTAGGCCTTGGTCTTGAACCATGCATTACCTTCTCCTTAAATGTTATTTTAGGATGCCTGGACCCCGACTCTTTATCCTTAACCACAGCCTTGGCTTGAACATTTTGAGTTTTCAAGCGTCATCCATGTCTCATGTCACCGCAGCAGTTACCTTTTGTGCCGTCGGCAACGCCAGGTTGTACCGCATCCTGCGCTGGCGCCGCCACCTCTATTACAGGCGCCTCTGTCGCAGGCGCCTCCGCTTCTGTCGCAGGCTCCGCCGCCTCTGTCGCAGGCTCCGCCTCTGTCGCATGCTGTGGTGCATCTGTCGCATGCTGTGGTGCATCTGTCGCAGGCTCTGCCGCGTCTGTTGCAGGCTCTGCCGCGTCTGTTGCATGCTGTGGCGCAGTGGTGGCTTCCTCTGTGGGGTTCGGAATCATCCCGGACCCTGTGGGCTCTTCTATCTCTATCACCGGCACAGTGTGGTTGGTGGTTCCAATGGCACTGGTCACATTCCCTTCACCCAGTGAGTGGGGGTCCTCGGTCAGACCAGTGTGTGTGGCCTGCGTGGCTGACAGGTGCATTTCCTCCACCTCTCCGTGAGCCTCGGCCGCCGTGGCCATGGCCTTCACTTCATGGTCACCAGGGGCCAAAGAAGGGACTGCCGGAGCATCTGTGGCATGGACCACCGGAGAATCTGTGGCATGATCCGCCTGCTCAGATGTGGGGTCTTCAGGTGCTGAGTCTTCATGTGTGGAGGCTGTGGCCGCTGGTTCTGCATGCTTGTCAACTTCTGTGGGGTCTGGTGTGTGCTCCTCCTCAACAGGTGAGGAGAGCTCTGGCACTGTGAGATACTCATGGTCAGCTGTTCAGGATATAGACCAGATCAGGGTTATAGTAGGTTGCAGTTAGGTAGCAGTGGAGAAATTATGTTATTAAAGTGAATGGCAGCGACAGATTGAAGAGAATAGCTTTTGTTTGTGTTAACTTGTGAGGCACAAGGGTGAAGTGTACAGAGGTTGTCTACAGTGTGCAGAGGAACTAGCCTTCCCACTTCTGCTCGCAGGTGAACAGGCACTCTGACGAACCTGTAGGAGGCGCTAGTTCAGCGACCAAAACCGCGCTCCCCTGCCAGCCCATAGGGCAGGGTGTATTTGGTTTATAAATATTTGTACACCGTCAGAGTGTACAAAGTGTACCCTTCAATTAACACTTGTACAAAGTACTGTACTGTAGCTAGAAGCAGGGCTTTGGGTTCAAGGTTGTACTGTACTTTATTGTTACATCTTGTGTACAGGTACATAAGAGTAAAACTTTTTTCTTTTGCCTTCCTTAGGCCTACAGACAATGCAGCAGCATAGATAACATAACATTCAAAACAAAGAGCAATCAAAGTGTAAATATAATAATACCAATAGTTTTCCCTGTAGTAGCAAAGTTAGTCCCTCAGTCAAGTTCCTATTGTAGATGTTCATGCTGTGTTCATTTACTCCTGAATTAAATTAACATTAAAGATTTGACTGTACATGGATGGGAGTTTGCGTTATCTCCTGTTATTGTCCCAACTTCATACAGTATATGCCTGGCCAACAAAAAAAAGAACTTGCCTCAAATGCCTACATTTTCCTCAAAGCTCAATTTGATAACTTTGATATAATGCTGGATATAAGACGTCCTGTAATCAGTGTAATGCACCATTAAACCCAGAGGGAACAATAGCAGGTGTCACTGTTCTTTCTTTCACTGAGTTTCTTTTGCTACCTGATTACAGCTTGAAGATCAGCTATTTCCACTAATTGTCATACGACAAATGATATAGGGTAAAGTGGATCAAAAGTGCTATACAAATACATATTATTTCATGAACTCTGAAACTCACGGTAATTGATACGATGAATGCATGACTTACCTGGTGCATGGGATTTGAATTGCTGTGCTTCCACACTCGCACTCCCAATTGGATCTGAAATGATAAATAATACAATTAAGTAATCATACACTTTATTTACCCGTTGTGAGATATTTACTGCGCCCGGTGCGTTTTTAATTCACTAATAAATTAATTAATAATCATTAATGTGTCAAATCAAAAAAAGTGTGAAAAGTGGGAGCGATTGGTGCAGGCAGTGAGGAGCTACGGCTGTGTTTCTGACACACACACACACACACACACAGACACACAGACAGACATTGTTAGAATTATAGTATGATAGTACATTTGAAACAATCTCAAAGAGTAAAAAACATTTGCATAAATGAAGCACAGAGTTAGTTTATACAGGGAGTGCTTTTTATCCAAAGCGCTTTACATAGATTGTGCATCACACACACACACACACACACACACACACACACACACACACACACACACACACACTGATGGCGGAGGGAACCGTCTTGCTCAAGGACACTTCGACAATAACTCTGGGGGAGCACGGGATCGAACTGGGAACCTCTACCAGCCACTCTACCCCTGAGCCACTGAGTCTGCTGATTCAAGCTAAAACAAAAATACATCGCATGGATGCACCTGGGACGTATCCTCAGTGATGTATCCCGAGGTCATCGGGCTCTCAAGCTTTTTGGGTTGTTTTATCCTCCTGTCAGATACAAAATGGAAAAGGGGAGGGTGGCAAGGATAGACTCCTCTGAAACCTCGCTCAACTCACTAAGTAGGGTTTAACCCATGAAGACCTGAGGCCAATTCTACAGATGCCTATACTAAATCAGTAGTTCTCAAACTTTTTCATGAGGACCCCTACATTTATATATGGCTGCGGTTCCCCATCTGAAAATGTTTTGTGCCAGGGACCCCCAGAAGAGAAGATTTGTGTTAAAAAAAACACATTTAAATTGTTCTAAAATAGCAGATGTACAAGCTGCCACGCTTGCAAGCTTGTTTATCTGCTATTTTTGAAAACCTGCACTGTTCTAAAGAGGTTTCTGGAAAAAACTTACAGTATGTTGTTATATAACTAAATTCTAAAATGATACAGATGCTTTCCCGGTTTTAACAGGTTAAGCATGAATATTGTCATATTGGGATTCATTCAGCGGATCTTTAAAAAAAAAAACAGGGTGAAGGGCTTCTTCTTTTCCTGAGGGAGAAAAATTAGCTAAACCCAGTTGAAATAATCGAATGGTATGAAAGTCGGCCGCATATTCCTCTTCTGTAGTGGAATGCTCATGAATAGTTAAACAAGACAGAGCGCAACTATGGCCCTGTGTTACACAATCATTAAACTCCAGTCACTCAAAGTTAATAGTATTTCTAGTAGATAACAGTAGCACAATTTTAAGTTTGCACTCTGGTCAGAACAATAATGTAGTCTGTGTGTTTGACTAGTATAGGGTTTGACTGGAGTGCTGGATTACTACAATGACCATAATGCTTTGGTGTACTGCTCATCCTTGTGCAGAGGGGGAGTGTTGTTTTACTGAGACAAAATATAGTCCAGGAAGGAAGTGAGACCAGTGTCTGTGACATTACAGACACTGGCCTCACTTCCTTCCTGGACTATTGCCCACATAAAAACACCATAGGAATGTATTTCTTATCTCCCAAACATCATTAAAGATCGATTGTCAAGAGTTTTGTACTACATTAGACGCCTTGGTGTGGTTATGTTATGTGCAATGAGGTCTTCCCTTTGTATTTAGGGTTTCTTCCTGGAGGCTGAAACCTTGACAGTCAAACGTGCCAATGAAAAAAACTGTGATATAGTGACATCAATATCATCCCCACCACTAACACCTCCCCCTCATCATACAACAACAGCTGTAGGTGCGGATTCAGTTCAGGTGGATCACCACCACACACCAGGCAAACCAGGCATACTTAGAGGGGAATACCATTCATTTTTAACATTAAACTATGTCATTAATATTCCTTAGAGGAGTTGTGAGGATATAATAAAAAAGTCCACCCATTTTGTGTAGGTCTAGAACTTGGGCCAAGGTCATGTAATCCGTGACGTCACACTTTGTAAGCCAAAGACTACAGTACATTGCACTGATCACATACCCCAAGTTCTAGACCTCCAGTTCTAGGCTAAATAGAAGGGGGGTGCAGTTGCCCCAACGGCCAAGGCTCCAAGAACAGTCAGCAATGCAGTTAAAGGGTTTTTTATTTCCCAATAAAAGTCCCCAAAATTTCCCAAAGTCCAGATAGTTTTCAGTGCAAAAGTAAATTCAAATAGCAAAACTAACCAAAAATAGAAAAATTACAGGATAAGAACTCTCTTCAGGCTATACCTTGATCACACAAGGCCCTGTAGCTCTCCCTCAGCTCATAGTTAGGTAAAGTTAGTGGCAAATCTGCAAAAAAATGCTTACCACTAGCTTTCTCCACAGATGTGTTCATAAACGTGTCTACTATCACAGAAAAAATTGTTCCAACCCAAATCCCTTGGGAAACTTTGTGACAGCTGCTGAAAGTTGGGGTACCATTATCAAGGCAATTATACTTTAAGTAGCATGTGACATGTCAAACTAGGGGGTTTTAATGATGCTGAATCCATTGCATTAGTTTTGCACAAAAAAACACTCCTTTGCCTACAAATGCCCATAGCCGTCATCACAAATGTGATGAGGTCAGCACATTTGGGCACATTTGGGCAAGTGGCTATGGCCGAATTTAGCCCAAGGAGTATTTTCGTGCAAAATTCATGCTTGGAAATCCAGCATCATGAAAACCCCCTAGTTTGACATATAACTTAAAGTATAATGAAATTTGGAATTCTTTGCCTTATATTGGTTGATAATGGTACCCCAACTTTCAGCATCTGTCACAAAGTTTCCCAAGGGAGTTGGGTTGGAACATTTTTTTCTGTGATAGTAGACACGTTTATGAACACATCTGTGGAGAAAGCTAGTGAGTTACGTGGATAATAGACGTGCGTACATACGTACGTACACGGGTACGTACACAGTACACACAGAGACTTGGTGCATTTATAGATGCATGATAGAGACTCAGTCCCCTGAAGCATACACCGAGAATAGCCAATCTACAAGCTCACAATGTGTTGCGGGGGAACCACAATGGAAATTAGCTTTAAGCTTTTTTTCACGTATTATCCGTTTGATGGTGGTGTGTAAATTACTAAATGTGTGTATTTTTCGTACAATTGTCAATCAACATCTTAATCAATCAATCCATGAGCTTGCAGATTCTCTGTGCACAACACTGGCCCACCCATGTATAAAACACCCTTGAGATAGAGCATGTGAAACGCTGACTCTGTCTCCACAGAGATATCGCCATGGTTTCCCCCTGAATATACAGTACAGCAAACAGCAGTGTGAGAATGTTAGATTTAGTTTTCATAACAAGAAACAGCAGCTTGATTCACTGGAGGGGAAATATCAGAGCAGTAGGTGCTAACCAAACATGCATACATCCCATCAGATAACTACAGGTTTTGTTCATGTTCGAGCACATTGGCTCCCCTTCAACGTTCTCCGTTTATACTGTAAATTTATACTGTAGAATGTATATAAATGCAAAGTTTGAAACCTCTCTCATATAAAACACAACTGGATTAATTGCTCTAAAAAGACAACATTTTCCAGACAATAACTGGCACACAGTTCTCATGGTGTCATTCTTCCATGTCCATTTATTTGGTTAATTGTTTAGACATGAAGAGAGAAGGCACATTTGTAGGGAAGCTTGTGCACTTCTTTTGATGTGTCAACTTCCAAAGCCATCACTGGGCAATACAGAAAGCAACAAACGGACACAAACTGCAGCAAGGAAACCCATCTCAACACCAAAACAGGATGAAAGAAAGGATAAGATAAATAACAGAACTTCAAGACTAAGATCATTATTGACAGTACCACCCGGTAATTACACTGTAAAGCTACCAGATGCAGCAAACACAATTTGGCACTCATCATGATTCCTATGCAGCTTCAGACAAAATAAATATTATTGCATCAATGATGGTACTTATGTTTAATGGCTAGCTGTCATCTTGTCATCAAATGAACCATCTTTCCATGGTTGTTCTTGTCAGCGTTAATGGCACTTTGAATTTGATAAAAGTGAGATTATTTGAACACCTAAAACATAAGCAAACTTCCCCATAGGCCTTCTGCTCTCATGAGGTGCACTGACAGGAACAGGAAACCACTCCCTTCTGCCGTTAGAGGCAAGAAGGGAGGCGCGCACACACACACACACACACACACACACACACACACACACACACACACACACACACACACACACACACACACACACACACACACACACACACACACACACACACACACACACACACACACACACACACACACACACACACACACACACACACACGCACGCACGCACACACACACACACACACACAGACTTCAACTGTCACCTGGTGTGGACAAAGTAGCCTACTCAACTCCCCCTAGTCAAAAAATCCTATAGGAATCCTATTAGAATTTGGAACCAATCCAAACCACTTGGAACCAACCTGGTTAGGGTAAGGGCACACGCACGTGCCCACACACACACACACACACACACACACACACACACACACACACACACACACACACTTAGCATTTGAGACGAATAACAGTCTAAGTCCACACTAATTATCCATAATGTATGAATTATGGATAAGGGGTCAGGACAGCTAGGCCTTTTCGGGGAGGGGTCAGAATAAATTAAGGATTTAGACTGTTATTCGTCTCAACTTCTTATTAATTCATTATGATAGGATAGGCAAATTCTAATAGGATTTTAATGTTTTATATTGATTAAGGTTGGTCACGGTCCAAAGCTACATCTGGTTAGCTCTGGAATGCTACCACGATCTAAACGGGTGTATGACCCGAAAATCAAAATGGTCGCGGCCAATGGCCATGTTTTGATTTTTGACATGCTTTTATCTCAGATTCTAATCCCAGATTCCGATTATAATTAAAAGGAGCTTTGTTTAAGGCCGATCACGGCCCGTCACTCATTTAACATAGGCAGTTTTAACTTCCAGTTCACGGACCTGGGGAAATATTCTTCGCCTTGAATAAGACACGGCTGAAAGACCTCGGCACGGGTAGGTTGAATAAATACGTGGCAGTCAATGTGTAATGCATCAATTATATTATATTATATCAATTATATTATATTAATTAATTAATTATGAATTAACTTTAATTTATAATAAGGGGACAAGTGAAAGTCAGGTTTTCAACTAAATGTACTTTGTCACTGTCCATCACTGACTGTCATGCACCACTCCACTCCAAGTCACAGTGTCTCCCCGAACCTCACAACAGCATCTCCTGATCTTACAAACCCAGTAAGATCAAAGACAAACGCTGCTTGTCAGTGTGCTGAAAGGAGGCGAGAACTCATGAATCAGGGGTGCATTCTATTAGTATGCAGAGACAGTGGTCATGGGTGTCTTTGTAAAGTGCAGGAGCCTGCTAGGCAAAGGCGGCGACTCTACCAAAGACATTATTGTCACCTAATGGAACTGAAAGAACCAGGGCGATCATGGAGGGTCCGCTTGTACAGAGCCTGACAGAAATAAAGAACTTTAACACAGCAGGCTGCCAAAAAACTCCAGCTGCTCTTGCAGAAATAGACAGGCCTTACCCCCCTTTCTGTTCCTCTTTTTCTCTTTCTTGTTGTACCGCTCATTGGCAGCTATGAAGAACATTACATTACACACCCACCCACGCATGGACCCCCCCACCCACACACACAAGGCTATTACACCCATGGACAAGCATCCACGCAAATACACAGGACTAAACATGCCTTCAGCAACAAGCAGTGTTGGCACAGTAAAATCATGTAAAATGTTATTTAAAATGTTCTGGTGACATCCCTTGTTTTGTTCACTTCACATGTAGCCCACTCTAGTGCATGTTTATACAACTCTAGTGCATGTTTTGACCACGCTAGTGCATGTTTAGACCACGCTAGTGCATGTTTAGACCACGCTAGTGCTTGTTTAGACCACACTAGTGCATGCTTAGACCACTCTAGTGCATCAGTAGACCACTCTAGTGGATATGTAGACCACAGAACTTCATCTACCGAGCCTTCGCAGTGACTGCCTCCCACTGGGGACAAGCTGTTCCAGAGCCTCGGCCCCCCAGGCTGTGAAATATCTTGCCCCTAGCCCCCTACACATAGAGCTGCCCAGTCAATGGATATTTGTCAATCTGTATTAAAGACAAATTCCTTCTATCTGATCTTTAGTGTTCAGCTGAGCCTGGCAGTCCATGATGTTCCTTTACAGATGCCAATGTTTTGTTTTAGTTTCTATTTCAATTGTATTTTAACCTCTACAGCACTTTGGGTGTACCTGGTCATTTTAAATGCTTTATAGGCCTAAATCCTTTTTGTGTTGAGTTGAGTTGAGATGCAGTAAGTGATCTATATGCAGTGCAGTGGTCAATGTATGGGGTCTATAGATGCAGTACAATGGTCTATAAATATGCAGTACGTGGTTTATGGATACAATTCAGATGTCTATATAGATGCAGCACAGTAGTCAAGATGCAGTACAGTGGTCTCATACAGATATAGATGCAGTACAGTGGTTTAGGTACAGTGGTCTTGTGCAGCTATAGATGCAGTGCAGTGGTCTAGATACAGTACAGTGGTATCTAGATGTAGAACAGTGGTCCCATGCAGCTATAGATAAAGTACAGTGGTCTCATCCAGCTATAGAAACAGTACAGTGGTCTCATACAGCTATAGAAACAGTACAGTGGTCTCATACAGCTATAGATAGAGTAAAGTGGCCTCATTTTTACAATAGGCAGAAATTACACATTTGTACTGCATGTATAAAACGTCATGGTTCTTGCCCAAAACGGCATGAGATTGGCATAAATTTGGCATGTCTGTAAAGGGTAGGCTTGAAGGTATCCATGTAACCCATTTCCATATTGAAGTGACAGCTGCTAAAGGGACATTTTGGAAAATAACTATGGCTGTTTCTCTCGCCAAAATGTAGTCAAACCTTGAATCAATTAGGTATTTACCCCCTTCCCGACAAGGTGGCATGACAAGGTTGGTCCCATTGGAAACCTGAGGTTGTCTAGAATCAAATGGTATCTCTAACTTTGGTCTATCTCTAAATGTGGGCGTGCCACAGTCTCGCCAATGTTCCAGGCAGCAAAAAAAACATACTTTGGGCCATTTTTGTTCTTGGGATCATCAACATCTGTATATTAGAGGTCCTATGGATCCCAAAAATCCAAACTAGAAAAAAATAAATAAGGGGGGTGCGCACTATAGCTACTGTGGCTGTCCACTTAAAGCCAAATAATCTATTAATCTGTCAGTTTGGAGTTGGATTTCGTCAACAAGACTTTGTTGACAAATACTTTGTTATGCTCCCCCCCCCAGCACATCTCTTGTAAACTCTATAACTTTATGTCAATAGCCAGTAGCCATTGTTATGTTTAATCAACGTTAGCATGTGCACATTATGTCTCATGTACCTGCACATAGTCAAACGATTTAAAGTCCACTCATTCCAGTTACAGGGCCTACAAAGAGGCCATTTGAGTGCCTGCTGCAAATGCTTGTATGTGGTTGTATGGCCGTTTATCAGGCTCTCTCTCCTGTCTTTTTATGTTGTGTTGTGTATAATATATAGATATAAACAATCATTCTGATGTTCAGTTCTCAACCTCACCAATCTGAAAAGGCAGCAAACACAATTTTACAGATCTGTCGAGTTGATCAACAAATCGATTAGTCGACAAATTCCAAGGATGATTAGGCGACTTTAGAATTTATTCCGTTGAGGACAGCCCTACCAGCTACCAGGACGTACAGTTGTTCACTATGTTCTCACTGAACCTTTCTCATACGCCGCATACATGTGTGCACATTAGGCCTGTGACATCCTTTTATCCGCGGCTGGTTTGCATATGAGCGCAGAGGCCTTGTGACCGCCAGTGTGTGATAATGATCCAGTTCCTCGTGTTCTCTCGTTTCTCCTCCACAGAAGTTGCTCTGTCAGCAGGCATGTTATGTCTAGCCCTCACCTCACTGGTCACGGGTCCGTGGACCAGTGGGACAGGTGAAACATGAGATCCCCCGTCCCCAGCCCCGAGAGCTTGCACATGTACAGACACATATACCTTCACTACGCCCACACACACAACCCACCTGAAGGTCACCTGAAGGAACCTCTCTAGCCTTTGTCCTTGTTTCCATTCTCTCTACCTCAAATGTCTGCTTAAGTATGTTCTTTTAAAGACGTCAGTGGTTGCCGGTGTCTATTTATTCGTTCTGTGTTGACTTGAAATGACTTAGCCCAGCTTTTAATCTCTAATCTAAATTGAGTGAAGGTCTCAGTGAATGAACTCACGCCCCCCAAATACAGATGATCCATGATAACAGAGACAGCTCGACCTCCAACCGTCTTTCGGTTGGAGAGAAAGGGGGGGAAAAACTGCACACTTTGCAGCTTTCCCTCTTGCAGTCGTCCTTGCACTGTCTGTCAGTATTGTTTGTTTATTTTCGTTTCGAGGATCCGTTGCCGGACAGACAATTTAACATTTATGAGGTTTCGCAGATTTATCACTTTAAACAAGCATACAACCTTTAAGATAACCCTGATGTCAGGACAAAAATGGTTGCACGTGAATGCTTTAAATGGATATAGTTAACCCAAAATTACAATCAATTATACATTGAAGCCTTGAATTCATTTGTTTGTTTTTGTCTCATTCCCAAGCCAATAATTTGATGACTGGAGTCTCTGGTAGGAGACTCAATGGAGATGCCAGTCTCTGGTAGGAGACTCAATGGAGACGCCAGTCTCTGGTATGAGACTCAATGGAGACGCCAGTCTCTGGTATGACTCAATGGAGACTCCAGTCTCTGGTATGAGACTCAATGGAGACGCCAGTCTCTGGTATGAGACTCAATGGAGACGCCAGTCTCTGGTATGACTCAATGGAGATGCCAGTCTCTGGTATGAGACTCAATGGAGATGCCAGTCTCTGGTAGGAGACTCAATGGAGACGCCAGTCTCTGGTATGAGACTCAATGGAGACTCAATGGAATTATTGGTTTAGGATTGTGACAAAAACAAAAAAGGCGATTTTATCATCCTACATTACATTCCGTGCTCAGCCAATCAAATCATCGCTATGGGGTGATCAGCCAACCACAAGCCAATGTTTGTGTTCACACAAACACGGAAAGCTGGGCATAGCCCCTCAAAATAAATCTCCATGTATTCAAGGCTCCATGGAGTGTATGTAATCAATAGAAGAAAAGTCATTTTGGGGGTGAACTATCCCTTTAGGCCAAGACCACCTAAAAATGAACATCATCAACTTTATTCTTTAGCGCTATGTGTTGTTTTGTGGTTCATCTTTAACATGCTTTGAAAGCTATATGCTTTCAATTAAAAGCAAACTACTTTGAGACTATTTGTTTAGAATTTGGTTAAACAAAGTCAAACTGACTGAATAATGGCAGGAGGATCCTCTGGTTTGACTCAACACAGACACAACTTAATACCATATTGACATATTGATGCAGGGTATAGCTACTAAATATAGACTAATAGTTGAAGATTGGGTGAGCTGAGAGATTCCTGAGTTTGCCTCGTGCACCACAGACTTGTATACATTACAGAGCTCTTTTCAGCAGCTTTCCCAGTTCCACAAAGACTTTAGTGTATATGAGAAGGAAAAGCAACGGCGAGGGGCGGGTGAACACTGAACAGGGTGACTGCTAGTGAGCAAAAAAAGAGAAGGCTCTAAGATGTAATGTATACTTGTTTAACTGCATTTTAACAGATGCAGCAGACATCTACACAGCAAAATGTGAATGTCAAAGTGTCTTAACTTTGAGTTTGACACTCAGGATTGTACTGTGCCGTTCCTCGTCCATTAAAGATGCTTTTAAAATGCAGATCAGCATCTGAGGTAGATGTGGGTCGAATGCTCTGAGGTACAAACTACACAGTAAAATCCTCTGTGTAAGTCACAGAATGTCACAGAATGTATGGAACCAAATGGAACCATTCGACCACACTCTGTATTACTGTCCAAAGTCTGCAGCCAATGTGTGATAGGCAGTGCAGTGTCATCAGGCTTTTAGATGGTGTCTCCAGGAGGACACACTGGGTGGGTGGAAGGGGCGAACACGTGCCCAAGAGAGTCTCAGGTGGCAGGAGACGGTGGTCTGGATTCTGTGCGGGCACAAGCCCTCTTTGTCATGTCCCGGTCCCACTGCACAGGGGCCCCCTTACTGACCCTCACCTTGAAACGTGACACGGACAGGTACAGGAGGGGTGGCCTCGCCAAGGAAGCAAATACTGCCACACACACACGTCGCATGCATGCACGCACACGCCTGTGTGTGTGTGTGTGTGTGTGTGTGTGTGTGTGTGTGTGTGTGTGTGTGTGTTCGTTCCTTTGCATGGGGAAACTCAGCTCAAGAGGGTGGTCAAACTGGCTTTCTTAGAAGTGACAGTGTGCTTTTCTGCCCTTAGGGAAGGATCATTCAACATATTAAACTTTCAACAACAGGAAACATCATCACACTCATATGGGGTGGTGGCTCTCCCATCTGATCAACAGATCTTTTGATAATAATTAGACAATTATCTGTCATTGAGAATCAACAAATAATGTCAGTAAGCTATTTGCTCAAGTTTGCTCAAGATTCAGTAATGCTATATGATTAAGGCCTAATTGTGAATAACTTTCAATTGCTTTGTCTCCAAAAAGTCACAGGATATACATTTTGTGTCTAGTGTGTTTTTTATTATAAATGTACACAATCAAAGTGCCATAACTTGCCGGTTCTGGCAGGATATGTCCATGCTTGGTCATATAAAAGATATGGTAAAAGTAATAGTCTGTTGATCTCATCTTGGTTACATGCATGGAAACATGGTCTCCCCACATGACGTACGTTAGAGGAAACAGTCATGGTTCAAAGTCAAGGGGAGGACTAGGACAAAATACACACGGGCGCACACACTATATACACACGCACACACACACACACACACACACACACACACACACACACACACACACACACACACACACACACACACACACACACACACACACACACACACACACACACACACACACACAGAGTAAATGCAAAGAACACACAGACATCAGACATGCATGACAGACACTACAACTACAGTATAGTAAATACAGAAAACACTTTGTGCCCGAGCTTTAGCCAGAGGGCACGCACGTGTTCCAAAACACAGCAGTGGAAGACCCCCCCCTCACCACCACCATTAACATATAAGCATACAGTTCATATAAGCTACCTAACAACTCTCCACTTAGTTTTTCAAAGTGTGTATCATTTAGACTAGAGCATTGTAGGCTCGAAGCTGTTGGGCACAGAGCCAAAAAGACCCCCCCCCCCCCCCACCCCATGAGACAAGTCAGACTAACCCAGACCTGTTTGATTCTACAGCAACTTGTCCGCAGGGACATATCGCTACGAGCAACAAATCCAATCAAGATCCTTCCACGGATCGACCGACCGACCGCACCGCACGAGGAAGAACACAAAGACAAAAGAGGCAGTGAGGAAGAAAGCGACTGATGAGCGTCCTTTGTGTCAGAGAGTAAGAGCAGCAAGCGTGGCAGGCAGGCAGCACAGATACCCACCGTCTGTCTCACTGACACTAATTGAAGCCATGGTGAACTCACTCACTCACTCTCTGAAAGCTACACTGACCAATCAAACAAAAAGAAGACGAAAAGCCCTGATATATCAGGCTCACTTGCCAGCGCATGAGTGAGTGTGTGTGCCTGTGTGTGCCTGTGTGTGTGATAGAGAGTGTAGCAAAAGCGCCAGCGCCAGTCTCCTTTGTGTCTATCGGCAGAGTCTCAGCCTGCCAGACGTAAGCCTGTCTGAGCTGGAGTCGCGCACGCTCGCTGTCTTGCCGGCATCAACTCATCCAGTCTACACAGGCAGCATCAGACCATAGCCTGTCTCAGTGTCTTCTGGTCTCTCTCTCACTCACACACACACACACACACACACACACACACACACACACACACACACACACACACACACACACACACACACACACACACACACACACACACACACACACACACACACACACACACACACACACACACACACACAAGTTCTCAACCAGGCTCAGCTCTGAGCCCCATAGAACATTCTCCAAAGCATAAAACACAGCCTGGGGTGTAAAAATCCTGTAACAAAGGAGTGTTTCCAGCCGGAGACCAGACCAGAATGAAACAACAAAGAGAGGTGTCCGTCTGGGGCCGTGGTCAGAGAAACCCTCCTCACCTTCAGCGTGATGTTCCGACCTGGAGGAGGCCAGTAATCCAAAGGTGACCCACAAGAGCAGACTCCACATCCTGGGCAAAAAAAGCGTCTGTCGAACGTCTGGGTTGAGTGGCCGGGAGAGGTGTGTAAAAGGCTCTCCTGTATTCCTGTCTTCTTCTCTCTGCCAGGAGTGATGGGTGTGTGTGTGTGTGTGTGTGTGTGTGTGTGTGTGTGTGTGTGTGTGTGTGTGTGTGTGTGTGTGTGTGTGTGTGTGTGTGTGTGCGTGTGTGCGTGTGTGTGTGTGTGCGCACGTGGTGCGTGTGTGGTGCGTGTTTGTGTGTGCGTGCGCACGCGCGTGTGTGTGTCTGAAAGAGAGAAAGAGACAGGGTGAATGAGAGAAAGAGAGAGAGAGCCTAGGCGTTGCAGTGGGTGTCTGCTAGCTATTGGAGCTGAGACAGACTTTGCCTAACTTTTTGATTCTGTGTGTTTGAGAAAGACACAGCAGCCAGTGGCACAGAGGGGGGAAGAGGGTGGATCATGCACGCTCACACCCAGCTGCCTCTCCCACTTTTGACCCCTCCCACTCCCTCACGCCCTACACTCTACTCTCTTTCTCCCTCTCTCTTTCCCTCTCTCTTTCTCTCTCTGTTTCTCTCCCTATCTCCTCCCTCCCCATCCCTCTCTCGGTCGCTTTCTTTTTCTCCCTCTCCCTTTCTCTCTCTCCCTGTCTCTCTATTTCTCTCCCCATTTCCCTCCCTCTCCCTGCCCCCTTTTCTCTCTGTCTCCCCTCTCTCTCTCTGTCTCCCCCTCTCTCCCCTCCTGCCTGCCTCTGGACTGCCCGCATGTTTCATAAATCATGAAGGTGGGGGCATAAAGGTGATGTTCCTCCGTATAGCTCCCCCCTGCTCCCCCCTCTCTTTCTCTGTCTCTCTCTCTCTCTGCTCAAGACAGCAGCAGTTCCTGAGAGTGCATCTGGTCTTTTGTCCACTACTCACTCCATTTTCAATTCATCTGATTTTCTTGTTTCCACTCTCTTCTTTAACCTCCCTCTCTCTCTGCCTCTCCGCCTGTCAGTGTGATATGTGCTATGCTATCCTTCAGAACAAGGTCACTTCCATCTTATAGAAACATTTGTCTTCGACTGTCCAATGGATAACATACTATAGTATGTACGAAATGGGGAAGAAGAGGATAGAATACCAACACCAATGCCAGTAAAGTGTGACTGGTTCACTGAGCTCTCAAAAAGCATACTGTACACAGACATGACAAAAGAAACTAGCTCCTAAATGAGCACGCAAATAGAGCACCTTGTTTGAGGGTATCTGCACCATGTGAAAGCAACCAAGTGTTTCTTTTGGAATGAGGTACTTCAGGCTTGGCTTTGAACACACAGTACATGAAGAGATTTCAAGTGCCCAAACCACTCTTCATGTGTGTGCGACCGTTGCACACACCAAGACTGCAGTTCCAAACGTTGATTTCATTTTGAACAGGGGACAAACGTTTCGGATATCCAACCTTCATCAGTGTATCATACTGATGAAGGTTGGATAGCCGAACGTTTACCCCCTGTTCAAAATGAAATAAATGTTTTGAACTGCAGTCTTGGTGTGTGCGACCCACTACCATTATTTCAGTCACGACAACTCAAGAATGGATGGAATATATATTTATTGAATATAAGATGAGCAATATATTTATTATGGTTTGGCGATGTATTGGATCTGCTTTTTAGGTACTCCGATCAAGCGCATCAGTCCCAACCATAGGGACTCTGAATCCCCCGTAAACAGTAGATCCAAAAGCAGCAGGTTTGTATACAGCAGCAAGCAAGGAAGGAAGAAGGAGGAGGAATGCAAACCTACGGTTAAAGTAGCCGGTATGAAGATGGAGTGAGTGTGTGATTGGCTGAGTGAATCATGTGAATGAGAGCGTGATGCTGAGGCGGCCCAATTAACGGCCGGCAGCGACTGCACTGAGGTTCCCTGACTGAACTTGCTCTGCGCATGTCAACGACAGGCACAAATGCTAATTTATTTGACCCCACATGCATCAGGGGGCGTTGCATGATCTAACCCAACCATTTACTGCCAGTTGAGGTGCTTTGGCTCCTCAACTAAACATCCATAGAAAATGCTCTAATGGCGCAGCATGAAAACATTAAACAACACTCTGTTCAGCAGCGCTGCAGCCACGAGAAAAAGCGTTAAAGGACACACAAAGGAAGACCACTAATGCTGTTCAGTCCCTCCAGATGAATATAGCTCAAACATTCAGCACCTCTACTACTACGCTGTCTGCCACAGCCCGGCTTTCAAAAGGCTACACATGCACACTCCATCCCCACCATTCAACCCCTCACAGCAGATCAAAGATGGTAGCATTTTCATATTTGGATGTTATAACCAGGGAAGGTGACGTGTTTAACAAGAAAACCCACCATTATGCTTGAGTACACACAAAGAAATCTAAATTATTCCACATTTTTCTCAAAGCCAGCTCACAACCCATCATGATGCAACACATTGTGAGCTTGTAGAACACACGCACAGACATGGATCACGAGGGTGTCCCACACACACCTGTCCTACATACAACATGGATGCACTAGAGAAAGATGCAGGGCAGATAGTACTGGGAGCTATAGCAAGAATGTTGTAAGGAGGATCGAGATGACTGGAGACGCCACTGGAGGGTTCGTCCGAGGACAACCTAGATAAAATCCTGCCATTTTAATGAATGGTGAAGTCACCACATTAGTGACACAGACATGTTTTTCAAGTAGGGTCACAGCCATTGATCTGAAAATGTTTAGAGCGTCAGGCACCAGTTGTCCCTATCTACAGTTGTCCCTATCTACAGCAAAGCTTTTTGAAAGCCACGTCCCCAAACTGCATAACAACTTTGTCACAGGCAGGTGTCTGTGTACTTCAAAAGCCATGGGATCATCATCACTGTAACATCCTGAAGATATATACAGCATAATATCCTCAACTTTGCATGCTTGATGTTTAAATCCACTTACAGTAGATACCTGGCCTAACCTGGCAGCGGCATTGTCATTAGAACTACTAGAGCATGTACTAGACTTAACAGTGTAGAAAGACAGCTTTTGGTCAATCTGCTTTCTCTGTTGAGAACCCTAGGGTCTAAAGTTTGATGCAAACATTTGTGAAAATAGCTCACAACTCGCTGGAGCACATGCCGTGTGCTTGTAGATAGACTATTTTCTGCAAAGATATTTAGTTTAGACTAGAGGGACAACAGGAGGGGGCCTAGTATAGACCCTTGTGGGATTCCGGTCAAATAGCTACAGTAGAAGCTCTAACAAGTGAGAGAGAATGGATTCCGGTCGACTACATACACATGTCTTGGTCTTTGGACTTAAATTATGTGTCTGCTGTGCAGCCTAAAAGAAAATACACTGTGCAGCTCTGTTCATCGATTTATTTTTGGTCGAAAATTGAGTTATAACTAAAAATGAACTCTGTGTTTTATCTTGTGACAAAGTTTCAGAGTTTAATTTAGTTTTGCTTTTTGTTTGAGAGCAAAAGCATTATAAAAAGGTCAAGGGTCAAATCAGCATGCACAATTAAAGTAATATTGTATACCTATAACCCATTTAGCTGGCCAATTATCTCCGTTTACCTTGAGCATAGTTACTGCATTCTGGCTTTATAGGGCAGTATGGATCAGTCCCTACTCTTGAGGCAGTCCATACCAATGCAACTCATTGTAAAAATGTGCATGTTCTTCACCAGAGCAAAGTCGGCTGATTTTATACATTTCCAAATTAGCACTTTATCTGGTCATCAATTGAAAGAGTCATATGGATTGATGATACATTCTTCTTCAAGTACCATATTGATAAACTGGTCAAAACAGTTGCGGGCAAAACTTGGTCTACTTTATAGAAACAACATTAATCTTGTTTCTTTGCAGAAAGAGGATAATAGAGGCTCTCAGTCATATACTTTGAGGACATATTAGACACGCTGTTGCTACCTCTCTTAAGCACCTAGAATGCCATTTACTACTCTGCTCCTAGCGTCCTAAGTGACCCATACAACCCTCACACCGTTGCATTTTATACAGAAACGTTGGATGGCCTGCCTGGCCCTCTCTCTCTATGAGACGAGACCAACACATTTATAAAGCACTGTTAAATAATCATAATATATTTCATCAGTGTTATTTCAGAATACTTCAATATATCATTCAAAAGTTATCAAAACTGCTCACATGACTAAATTCCATTACTTGTCCCCACTGGGGTCAACACCAAATAGCATTCAGTTTTAGTGCTTCCTCTACCTGGAATGAGTTACAACACACTTTTAATATTGACTCCATGATTTTACTGGGGCAACTTAGAAACCTGCTCATTAATCTTGTAGTTTTTAATTGTCATTGTTTTAATTTAGATATTGTTTTAATTGTTTCTTATATTTTCTTTTGTTTCTTTTATAGTACCCGGCCAGCTGTTTTATCCTGTTCTTGTTTTAATATTAATACTTTGTTTTATGACCTTTTTTGATCTCGGCATAATTGAAAATAAGGGTCCTGCGGCTGGCCTCATAAACATTAAATAAATAAACATGCAGCCTTAGTCTGAACTCTGAACCTAAAGGTTCACGCCGTGGCCCTCTCCAATGACACCAAGCAGCTAATTAATAGCCACATAATTGAATAAACCTGCAGGATGTGGCAGAGGTGGACCTCCTCAACAAAGCTGCAAACATGGAGAACAATGCCTTGTCAATGCACTCACTCTCCGGAGTTTCCCTCGACCTAGACTGTGACCTATCTGGACTGGAACACCCCGCTGATTGCAACACATGTTCAGGTAATTTTGCAAGTTGGTGTGGGTGTGTCAGTGTGTGTGTGTGTGTGTGTGTGTGTGTGTGTGTGTGGGGGGGGCACTGTTTTAGCTGCCGTCATAGCAACAGTTTGATTGTTTTGCACATCAGTGGATTTGCGTCTGAGGTACTGCAGTAAAAAGGGATGGAGCCAATGCAAATACTTGATAATCGGAAACAAACAAATACATTCTGTCCCTCCCTGCCTCCAAAATGATGCACACAAATTACCAGAAGCAGATAGAATAAAAATGAATCTAAAGTAGAACGATGAATTTCTATGGTTAAACTATTATATCTATTGTTGAATCTAAAAATATAGCCTACAGTACCATTGTATGAATACAAGAGAGAGAACAAGACCCTGTCCTAGTTTCTCTCCCTGGAGAAACATCATTGACACAAGTGGCAAAGACAACCTCTTCCCTTTATTGAATAGTTGAGTCAGAGTGTAACCTAATGTTTGCCGTTATTGATGAATGCCCTTTTAAGCACTTGAACACACAAATACAGACCAGACCGATTGAAAATAGCTGACAAGGTCAACAGAGCAGCACAGTGACATACACACACCTCTCCATCACAATCATTATATGTAAGTAAAGCTACGTTTGTTTAACTTCGGTCAACTCTGGAATTTATGCTTGAGCTCACATGAAAGTACATATTTCAACACATGGGTTCAACTTGACTTCATTTGAGTTTGTAGTGAATTGGCTAGATGTCATTTTCTGTGCGGAGATTTTAATGTTTAATGAAGCAAAGGGGAGTCACAAATAAAAGTGACCAGCTTGACTTACTTAAGCGTGACATGCTGCTACACAGTAAAGAGACACTAAGTATAGGAAAGGGACAAGGGAGAGAAAACCAAGGCTCCGAACGGCTCTATTTTGTGACATAATGTCATGGAGGAAATCCAGAGATGAACAGCTGTATGCCAGACATGCCCGAAACCCCAAATTACATACAAATTAAATATTGCTGCCGAGTCAACTAATAAAGCCTACATGGAGTAAGTATTTCCACCATTTTCTGCTCTTATTCAGTACGGACTCACACATCGATAGTCATCGGATGTCGTCATGGTTGGGAATCCTTGTGGTTAATGGTCTGGCCGGTCTAATGGCACTTCCTCAGCATTCCTGTCAGGCAACGTGGTTTTCCACTCTGAGAAGCACATTGAGAGCAAAGAGCAATGACTAGACACAACAGCAAGATGTCCATATACGTACAGTACAGTACTAGGGCAATGAGAAGGGCTGAATCCACCAGTCATTGTCTAAATATCCACTGCTACGTAAGAGACACTCATGGTATAGCTCAGCGGTCCCGTGCACCCCCTGACCTAGCTGATGCTCCCCCAATGCTAAGTCTTGTTGTATTTAGCCGAAAATTATATATTTTTTAATATGATTATAATAAATAATCACAGAATGTCACTGTACTGAGAGACATGCAGCTGCTGTGTAGTCCCACAGCTGCTCTATACATCTCCTTACAACAGTGGTTTACCAGATTTTGCCGTTTGTGCCAAATAACACCATAAATTACCATCATAAAAACCAGAAATTACCCTTTTCATGGTACGCACCTTGGGAACCCTGTATAGCTCATAGTCTGTCCCACAGAACCAAATACAGAGAGTAATAACTGCACAATGATATTATACTATAAATAAGACTGTCTTGTATAAAGTCAGGCATTATACTTATAAAATAAATCTTGTTAGGTAAAGCCTTACTCGCTTTCCAGTCATCTGTACTCAATTAAATGAGCATGTGTATGTACAGTAGAAGCATAGTTTGAGGGTGTTATTCATTGTTGACCTTTTTGTGTCACGCCGGCCTGGTATTTCTTGTTAAGACTATAGCCTACAGCTTGTGGGTCTGAACCCCCCCCCCCCCCCCAACGGTACATGACAAATGATGACAAATGATGACAAAAGGCTTTCAACTTTTTTGTGACCAATGGGCAATACCTCTAGGCAGTGTAGGCAAACCTGTAGTAGAGAAAATGGCTGGCCTTCTTAGTGAGTTGCTGCGAGAGTGAGGTCTAGCCTACACCAACTCGGGATTCCTGGATTGCTGCCCTCCACAATTTCATCAGGTTCTTGAGCTCTTCAGTGTTGTAAGCCAAGCTGTCGCGCCGCAGCACGTCTACATACTGTACATAGGTGGTACGCTTCTTTCCCTTCCTGGCCTACAAACGAGCCAAAAATATAGCGACATGGTTAAAACATATATTTTTAGTGTAAAGAATTTGCCTCTGTATTGGTAAATGAGTGCGTACAAAGTATTGATACTATACTATTCTTGTACTCTCATGACCTCAATGAAGTTCTAGTTTAGAAATAAAATACATACCAACCTCAACATCCTGATTGAGAAAGAGTTCCTCTACACTATGGGCTCCCAAACCTTTCAGCCACCGACCCCAAAATAATGCTGCCATTGACTCGAGACCCCAACCTAAACCTGGAGCCGGTAATTTTATGCACATAAACATGCACATTTGGTCCGCATTTATCCGCACATCTAATTATTACGCCTAGGGCTAAAGGGGATTTGTAACAATGTAATAATTCGTACATTGTATTTAACTCATTCTGTTGAATTCAGGTGTGAAGAATATTTTTGAGGCCCCAAAATAATTTCGCGACAGTGTCCCGTGACCCCAACTTTGGGAACCCCTGCTCTACACCATGGGTTTTGAAGGTATGCATGTGGCCATCCCTGCCCTGACCATGCATTTAGACCATGCAGAGTTAGAATCTCAAGGGAAACTGTACCGGATTGCCTAATTATATGGAAATGTGACCATAATCAATCAATGTTCTGTCTGCTCACTCATACATAAATTGCAATGAACAGCATCATGAGTTTAATCTGGAAAGTAAATTTCTCCCTACACAACGCCCATATCCCCCCTCCACAACACATCAGGTTGATTCTTAACAGGTTGTTGGTCCCTGGTTCATAATCAGTTGAAAACCCCTGCTTTACACGTACTAATATGTTCAGAAATATATTCGCTGTGGTGTAGAGAGTTGTTCTCGGCCCATTCAGCAGAGGCAGAGTGAGGCCATATCAGTTATCACAAGGGACTAGTTTCACAGTGTACTGTGCAGCGGTTAAAGTTTCCGTTTCCCTGCAACACTTCTTCAGTTAACCTCTCAACCACAAGAACAACCAAAAACTGCAGAGGGGAGGTAAGAAGCATATGGTTGCAGGTTAGCGGATTTTGTCCTAATGCCCGTGCCTCACCCTATAGTCAGTGGTTGATGCAGTAGCGTCAGAGACTGAATGAGCTATCTCCAGTCATGGGAGCATGACTGGACTGCTTCAAAAGGCCAGGCTTTGTGCTACAACAACAGAGTAAGGACCTTGCTTGTGTTTGGGCGCTGGGACAGCAGAGCGGTCCTGTTTGGACAGTGACTGTCACAGACACTGTATAGTCAGTTGGAATGCCCTGTGTCATCTCCCATCTGAGTCACACTCATAGTCAACACCGGCAATGGTAAGCCTAAAGGTGGCCGTACACTAGCCGATAACTGGGCATTTTTGACGCTCAGGGGGTGCCCGACTCAATCGGGAGCGATTCTCGGGCATAAATTATCATCTAGTGTGAGTGTATAAAATATCCAATGGTAATCCCTCCGATCTGCTCGGGGCCGCTCACAGCGCCATCAACATCAAGAATGTTTGATATTTGCTCTGCCCCCGCAAACGCCCTCTCCTCTCCTCCTCCCCTCCCCCTCTCCCCCTCTCCACTCCCTCGGGGCCGAGAATCCTTGGGTGAGCTGTGCCCGAGTTTTAAAACCGTGTAGTGTGTGCTGCATAAAATAATCTGATAAAATAATCGGGCCCAATTATCCTGTGTGTGGTGCTATCAGATCTCAGATTGAAAAGAATCGGCTAGTGTAAGGCCACCTTTAGTAATCTCACAGGTGAAATGTTTGCTGATGCCGTTCGGCAGCCGAAAAATTCACGTCACCAAAGCCAAACTGAAAACTCAACGAGGCAAGGTGTGTAATGAATTAGACAAGGAAAAACAGGGTAGAAAAAGGGAAAAGGAAGTTGGGGATTTTACGACAGGCTTTTCGTTCAAACTCAGCACACTCGGCCCTTTAAAATAGATGATTCAATAGAGTTGGGAGCGAGAATGGGGAGACCAGAGGAAATCCTGTCAACAATGGCTGAACAAACTTGAGCGTGAGACAGCGTGGCTGAGAGCAGGGCTTTCACCAAGCCCAGTGATAATCTACAAAGCCCGTTCACACAGTATGTGTACACTGTAAAATCCTGCACCCATCATGGGTACATTTGGTTATATCTCTACACTCTAAGAGTAATAAAAGAATAAATTAACACTGAAGGTTTTACTGCATGTGTATGTGTGTGAGATCAGAGGCAGAGATTCCGGATTTGAATAGATCTGAATCGATCGCTGAATGATAAATAGCAGGTCTCTTTGTAGGCCTGTTAAAACTGTCAGATCAGGTAAACATCATGTCTGATATGTTCGCTGGGTGGAAAGAAACTGCCGCCCAGTTTTGCGGGGCAACAGTGGCTCAGGAGGTAGAGCAGCCACCTGGGAATTGGAAGGTTCCCGGTTCGATCGACGGAACAAAATAACCTGTGCTTTAATAGATCCAACGTAGTTATTTAGTCTCAATGTGTTAATACTTTTCTTTTTGTTGGTTACACGTATATTTATAAAACCCACAGACAGACTTAACTTTCAACCTATAGTGACGCCATTTTGAACACCATCTCTAAATTAAAAAAACAAAACAAAACAAACTGTGGAAAAAACAGAGATCTACAAGCTCAAAGTGCATCACAGTGTGTCACATTGTGAGCTTGTAGATCTAGACTATATTTTTGCACGGCACTGTCATACAATGAATAGCTCATTAATGTATTAAAACAAATTTAAACAATTAAATCTGTAGATACAAGGTTTGGGCCTGATAACAATGATATATCGTTGCTGTCTGGAGTAAACCACCTAACTCCATTTTTGAGGTTTTTTATTTTTTTTCCATAAATCAGTGCTATTGAACACCCTGTGTGTTGTTTTGAAAATATTGAAACAAAGTAGTAAAAAGTGCTTTGGACAAAACCACTTAACTCCATTGGACCCTCAAACTGTCTGCTAAAGCAACTACCGGTAACTACACCACCTCTCACCCTCTCATGCACGTAATTGACAATATATAAAGTCACAACACCAACTTTGATGAGCCAGTATTGATTTGTTTAAAAAAATATATGTTTTTCTTAATTTCCTGAAAAATGAAGATTTTGGAGTTACTGTAGGTGGCTTCCTCCCGACAGCAGATATGCTTGTTAGCGCAAAACTAATCCCTGAGCACTACCTGCAACACGTGTCTTCTATGGACTGAGCACTACCTGCAACACGTGTCTTCTATGGACTGAGCACTACCTGCAACACTTGTCTTCTATGGACCTGAGCACTACCTGCAACACGTGTCTTCTATGGACCTGAGCACTACCTGCAACACATGTCTTCTATGGACTGAGCACTACCTGCAACACGTGTCTTCTATGGACCTGAGCACTACCTGCAACACGTGTCTTCTATGGACTGAGCACTACCTGCAACACGTGTCTTCTATGGACTGAGCACTACCTGCAACACTTGTCTTCTATGGACTGAGCACTACCTGCAACACGTGTCTTCTATGGACCTGAGCACTACCTGCAACACATGTCTTCTATGGACTGAGCACTACCTGCAACACGTGTCTTCTATGGACTGAGCACTACCTGCAACACGTGTCTTCTATGGACCTGAGCACTACCTGCAACACATGTCTTCTATGGACTGAGCACTACCTGCAACACGTGTCTATGGACTGAGCACTACCTGCAACACGTGTCTATGGACTGAGCACTACCTGCAACACGTGTCTATGGACTGAGCACTACCTGCAACACGTGTCTATGGACTGAGCACTACCTGCAACACGTGTCTATGGACTGAGCACTACCTGCAACACATGTCTTCTATGGACTGAGCACTACCTGCAACACTTGTCTTCTATGGACTGAGCACTACCTGCAACACGTGTCTTCTATGGACTGAGCACTACCTGCAACACATGTCTTCTATGGACTGAGCACTACCTGCAACACTTGTCTTCTATGGACTGAGCACTACCTGCAACACGTGTCTTCTATGGACCTGAGCACTACCTGCAACACGTGTCTTCTATGGACCCGAGCACTACCTGCAACACGTGTCTTCTATGGACTGAGCACTACCTGCAACACATGTCTTCTATGGACTGAGCACTACCTGCAACACGTGTCTATGGACTGAGCACTACCTGCAACACGTGTCTATGGACTGAGCACTACCTGCAACACGTGTCTTCTATGGACCTGAGCACTACCTGCAACACATGTCTTCTATGGACCTGAGCACTACCTGCAACACATGTCTTCTATGGACCCAAATTAAATTGTGTATAGAATCCAGCATCAAGTTTTAATAGAAAACTCGTTTCTCACTGTGCTTTGATGAGGTCCAGGAGAAGTTAAGATTGGAAAGGGAGGAAGAATATGCTTTTTTCTTCTCTATTACTATTATTATGGCTACAATCTCTCTCCTTGAACTCTCTACACATCAGAGAAATGTCATATTCAAATGCGATTTCACTCTCTGCAGCACTCCAGTGCCAGAGGAGCTTACTTTGCCCTCATCCCTTCAAACAGCAGGTATTGACTGGTATCTCCCGTGTCTCCTGTGTAAGTAAAAACTCCAAACCAAATGAAATTCCTTCCACTGGTCATGAGAAGAAACTGCAGCATGCAGGAAGCTTGACAGAAACACATCAGACAACGTGTGTGATGGACACCCAGGCATAGGCGAGCCAACAGCGATGAACATTAGCCCACCTCGGTCTCCATGGCAACAGCCTCCACCGTATGACCACTCCATTCTGTGGGTTTAAGAATGCAACCCACATGCCTGCCCAAGCCCCCAACAGTATCACAAACAAACTACTGTATACAGTTCATCAAAACCTCTGCAGGAACAAATTAGATTCTTTCCCTCGCTACCTTATCCATCTGTTACGCATAACAAGATTGGCAGGCACAGATCGGCGAGCGACACTTAAAAGTTGTAGCCTAAATGTCAGTGAAGCCAGCAGGGAAAATTTGCTGGTTATTACCATGATATTTGGGCAAATAACCACCATCTTTCAATCTACATAATCCTGCTATGGTAACATGGAAACATTAACACAAAACAACAACATAGCAAATGAAAAAACACAGTAGCAAAAGAGGAATCAAATAATTTGACAAAACAAATGAGCACAACAGCAACCATATTTGACAAAACAAAGGAAATCTGAAATCAGGACAAAAGATAGTGTTGCTTATCAGCCCTTTGGATCTGCAGTGAAGACTTTTGAATTTAGCATGCCAGTTCCCTTGTTTCTTCGATAACAAGACTTATCAGGAGAGCAAAACAAAACCATCTAGAAAGCCTTTGTATCGATTGGGAGCAGGGCAGAGAACAACTATGGACTAAGAATGTATTGTTTTAGTTTTAAAAAGAAAGTGTGCTGCCAATCGATTGAGTGTGGTTATTAGTTGAGGTCAAATTAAAATACCCAGTGTCTAAATGAAATGCATACCGGCGGTAACCTACATTTGCAAGGATGCTCATCACATGGGCCACATCCTCTATGGCCACATCCCTTGGGAACCACTGGTTTCCAAGGCTACTTCCTTCCTTACCAAGTCAGGAAAGTTACGTATGAGGTACCAGTTTTGTCCAACAAATTACATGAATTGACCCACCTAGAAAGGTGCGAGATGTGACTATTTGATGCAGCTGTGCCTGCAGTTTCCAAGGCAATCAAGTTTCAATCAAATCGAGCCTGCCTGTGTACCAGCTGTGTACCAATCATGCCTCTTGCGCAATTCAATTAACTGCCTGACCACACCGAATGACGCCGACAGACATACACATTTAAAAACTTGGAAACTTGGAAATTGAAAATTATTATTCTTAATTCATGAATTAATTATGAATTGTGTTGAGAAAATTGAGTTTTGTGCTTCCAGGCCACAGTATTATCAATGAGTCATACTGTAAGGCAGGGGTATTCAACTAGATTAGGTCGGGGGCCACAACTGTAGAATGATTGTGTGTGGAGGGCTGCACAGCGTGCGCACGAAGCGTGAATTTTTGGGGATTCTACAAATGCATTTTGTGTTCAAACACAAAGATTTATGTAGGCTAATACATTTGTGCACAGTATGAGCACAGGGTGATGTCTATACAAGTATATGCTATACCTTAGAATAGACATATTTGACAGAACGAGCGTCAACGAGCACTAGCTGAAAACACACACACACACACACACACACACACACACACACACACACGCACTGCAGGAATCTGTCTAATTTCTCTCCAAAATCCCTTGAATATGATAAAATATAATTTAGGATTACTGTCATTATGATAATCTAGCGCTTTATATATCGCACACATCATAGCCTACCTGTAACTTTCTCTCTTTTTGAAAATTAACTGCCAGTTGAATAGCCTTTTAAACTAGCTCCCACTACCTCTGCACTTTAATAGTTTCTCTCTGCCTGTTGCTAAGGTTTCACTCTTCAGCCACAGGTCTGGCACCTCAATAAGGGGCACACATAGCCCTTTCTCTGAGAAGATTCCCCCCCCCCCCCCCCCCCTCCGTCCCCTATTGCAGTCAAGTCTTTCACATTCACTTCTCTTTCTCATGTGGTTGTGTCGAGCATTTAGCTAGTTCTAATGTATAGCCTAACAGTTCTTGGGTTTGTTGTAATTCCTCCCAACAGCTGGTAGCTCGCTTGCATACAGATACTCTAGCGGCTAGCCTATATCACCTTATTCACTGACTGGGATGTGGATGTGGGTCACCAAGCATTTTCCAAAGACTGGATTCCAATTAAAATAAATAGCAGAATAATAGCGACAAGTCAACGACACATCGATGTGTAAAAGTTCCCACCCCCCAAACAGATTCAATTACAAAAATATATATTTTGCATAAGATATTAAATGTGTCTGGTTATTTTACATAATCAGGGAGGGCACATCACTACATTGTAATTCCATTCAGTTTTAATTGTACAGTGCCTTGATTAAATAATCACACCCGTGTGAAGTGAGGGGCGATCTAATCATCGTACATCAGAATGGTGGTCCCTTATTGGCCAATTCTGTTCATTGTCAATGGCATTATTGAGGGGCGCTACCTGTATATACAGGTTTAATGTTTGTTTTTAGTTCAATGTTTGTTTTAAAAACGCCATTGACAATGATGGGAAAAGGTACTTCATATTGTCCCTAATTATGTCATATTGTCTCTATTGTTAATGACATTTAATGTTTGTGTTGGCACCATTTGTTTTACATCACAATTACATCACCTAATCAACATTGGAGTTGGACTTTAATATATTAGCGCCCCTCACTTCACATAGGTGTGTTTGTTCAGACAACAAACATTAAAGCTGTATAGGAGGGGCTAGCGACCCTCAAAAATACAATAATTTCCTTGGTAACTCGGGAGACAGTGGAAGAGGTGCGTGTATGTGTGGGTAAACGACTAGAAGAACAGTAGGCATACTGTAGAAAGCGGCTTTGCTGTGCCAATTGCCTGTACGCCCCTTGGGCCCCCCTGCCCATCTCCCACCTCCCTCTCCAACACTGAATGCACACATCTCTATCTGCTACCAAAGCAACCGTCGGTCTTCTAAAGACAAGTACACAATGTTCTTTCACCTCAATGGAAATGTGGTTGTATTGTGTGTATGAGTGCGTGTAAAGCCACAAACTGCAACAGTGTAACAAGCTGCTCGTCAGGCAGTAATTCAGCGTTACTGTGAAACAAGGCGGGAAACTAAGGCTCTGGTCATGGTCACCATGTTAACGTACTTCCGGTTCTTTGCATGTGTGTTCCTTTCCTTCCATTGTCATCACTCACCATAATCAATTCAAATATTCACAAAAGGTCTCAAAAACACTTTCAACCTGACGTCCATATTTTTATACTACCAGGCCATACCCTGGTAGTAAAATAAAAAAATCATCATTGCAACAGAGGTGCAGAATATAAAATTAAATTAAATTGTGACAAATTCCTAGACTGATTCTTCTGGATCCCTTCCAAGTGATCACATCTTCTTTGCACGTGTAAGAAATGGCACCATGGTGTGGTAGTGTTTATGTAGGGTATGATTTCCCCACCAGTGCTTTGCACACAAGCAAACAGCTGCTCCACACACGCTTAAAGCACACACATCTGTCAGGAGGGACCCCACCGTATTCTCTGCCCAGCAAATTAACCTAATTGGCATCCACAGTATAATCGTAATCTCTCGCTTTCCATGCCAATTAAATACATATGGACACAGACACATCTGTATTTGTATTAGTGGCTGTTCCATATCGTGAGGTGGCATGTAGCGTGGTTAAAGGACTGTGTGGATGTCTCCGAATTAAACAGAAAAGATGGATACTGGCGTCAAAAGGAACCAACGCCTGGTTTATTGGTTTGTTTCACACACATTAACATACATTATCTTTTCAGCGGAGGGTGTCATCTTTCCATTTTAAATAAGTTAGGGCATATTAACATGAACAATGAACACATAATTTGAAAGAATGCATACAAATTGTTTCCGTTTTAAATCCAGCAGAATGCATATCCTAGAAGCACAACAAGTGTGGGAATATCCCCACGTGTCCAATCCCCCGCCAGTAATTTATGCCTCAGACCAGCGATTCTCAACCTGTGGGCCAGGGCCCACTGGTGGGCCGCGAGGATATTGCAGCTGGACGGCTGCAGTGTTAAGTGGTCAGATGGGTGGGCCGCAAACATGGACCATGATCTAGAACATGGTTGAGAACCGCTGGCTTTTTGACAAATATACACAACAAAGTGTTTACAGTGGCGTCTGGGATGTGAACTCAGTGACATAAAGCAGGATTTAAAATTAGGACTCCTGAACAGTAATAAGTACTTTATATGTATATATATATTTACAAACATTGGTGTGTTAGAATAGCTGTCATTACAAATGGACACGTATCCCACTACGTGGGCAACACCCTGCTATGCTAGAGGGAAGTGGTATATGACAGGGCGTGGGAAACACCCTGATACACCACTTCCCTCTTGGTAACATTTGGCCAGCGCATGACTCCTACACAGACAAATCTGGAGCGTTACTTTAACTCTGACTCATTCACAGTTGAGATAACACTCTAGACCTCCAGCACTCTAGTAGCAGTTTGATTGAACACCTCCATCACAAAGCATGCAGATTATATTTCAAAAGCAAACGGTGTACAGTGTGTACAGTACTTACAGTATGCACAAGGTAGCCAGCTAACCTTTAATTAAGGTTAAGCTATATTTCCTCTGCATTGACCCATGGTAACTACGTACAGTAGCAGCAGTGAGCAGAGAGCACAGTGCAGCCCCCGGGGGACCAACTCCAGTTGTAATGCCAGTAACTCGCTCAGAGCTCTGGCAGGAGTACTACAACTACAGTACGTATCCAAACAAAGTTAATAGTTGACATGAATGATTATCAACCGTGTGAAGACCTCTGCTAGTGCAAGCATGAAATGGGCTTCATGATGGAGGTGTTTCACATATTCTTTCTCGCAGCACTGTTCTCTAGTGATCTCTCTCTCTCTCACTCTCACTCTATCCCACTCTTTCCCCATTTCCCTTTCAAGCCAGGGCCATGTGCTCTGGGTGCTCCAGGTTGGCGCGGAACTTGTCAAGGAAGCGCGACGCCAGCGCGTCGTCCACCAGCCGCCCGTCGCTGGACAGGGTGACGGTCATCAGCTGCTGTGAGCACACGCTCTGGCTGTCTGAGGACAGCCGCAACGCGGCCCGGGACGCACCCACGGCCAGGATGCACGCCTGGGGGGGGTTGATCACCGCGCTGAAGCCGCTGATGCCAAACATCCCCAAGTTAGATATACTGCCGCACCGTGGGGGGGGGGGGGGGGGGTGGAAAGAGCACGGAAGGAAGAAGAAATAACAGGGATGACATCATTAGTCAAGCCCAGCAGTAGAGGACATGCATAAAACTAAGCAAGGAGACGTACAGTACTAGTGATGCTGTATCCATCTGTAATAATGAGACACTAATTTATAGAGCGGGGGGGGGGGGACATTACTGAAGGATAGAGAGATGTGGAGTAGAAGCAACATAACTAAAAGGCTGCTATGTCTACAAAGAAAAAGCCTAGTGAATACAGTGTGTAAATTAAAGACAGTGTACTGACGTGTTCACATTAACACAGCTTCAGTAAATCAGACTCCCAATCTCTGTGTTTTGTGAGTGATAATGACCTGGGGGCAGTGCCTTAATGAGAATGTTAGCCCAAGAGGATCATGAAGAGGGGAAAGAGAAATGATAGGAAAAAAGGATGAACGCGTACATCCCCAAGAAGACAAAGGAATTCGCCGTCCTCCTCCCGACACAAAAACCTGATTTATGTCTAAATGACACCATTAATTCTAATGAGTTGAGAAAGGCCTCCCTTTCACTCTGCTGCAATGGATGGCATGGTAATTGATGGTCTTCGTCACAGCCGAGAACATATGCATGCGTCCATGAAATGTTGAATATGCATTATAAATAGACTTATCTGCGAGGTTGGATTTATAACTCCTAATGGCGTCGTTTATGACTGCCCTCTTATCAGGAGCGCACTTAGCTTCACAGGAAATTATATAGTAAGCTTGTGAAACCGGATTAAAGATGCTAAAGAGAGAATATTCCCTATGCAATTTTTTTGTCATTGGAGAATGAAAAGCAAAAATGCATTTGGAATGGGCATGATACTGCATTCCCAGAGGCCTGATGTCACTAACGGTGAAGTGAAGCTTACCTGAATGAGCCTCCCTGGTATTCCTCAGGTAATAGCTTCCCATCTCTGGCCTTCTGGGCCAATGCCTGTAAAGCAGAGATGATAAGTCACTATGAGTCACTCTGAGGTCCATGCTAGAGAATTGGAGCTTGAACAACAGTGGTTGTACAGTTACTGCAGGTCAGTGAAAGATGACGCAGACACGTCACACTGTATATGCTGGTAACTTGTTTGTTTGCTTGACTACAAATGCCAACAATGCTGTTCAGTTGGCACATTGATTTCATAGAAACAAAGATGAGATGAGATGAGATGAGATGAGATATACTTTATTAATCCCTGAGGGGAAATTGAAGCGTTACAACAGCATAATGTGACGCATAAAAAGCTAAAACAACTGGACAGACAGAAGAACACAAAACAGACACAAATGGACAAGATTAATGGTATTCTGTAATGGTTACTTGGAAGCAAAAATGTTTGATGATCTAACTGCTCTCGACTTAATTTTCCATTTATCCTGTCATTTGTTGACTAGGGTTCATGCTGTTTACGTCACACTTGCAAAGGCTTGTGAAGATGAACGGAATATCGAAAATCAGTTTAAATGTGATATATACAGTACCATGAGAAACGTATATGTTGTAATAAAATACAAGCCTAAAGACAACAGAGTGAACAACATGAGAGATTCCAATGAATACTGTTGCTGTACTATTCATTTTCAAGCATATCAATGTAAAGTGCTTTTCTTTAATTCTCCCTTTTTTATCCCACGATTTTGCAACCTATTTTTGAGGGTACCTACCCTAGGGTAAAGTGGTCAGGAGGTGCACGCACATCCCGGGTTAATTCAACGGGTGCTCGAACAAAAAAGAACAGACTGAAAAAGGAAGAATAAGTATGCACACCGTTTTGAATGCTCCCCAAAAACCTTATTTACCAAGGCGGGGTAAAAACACAACGTTTCGGCCTCTGGCCTTCGTCAAAACGGTGTGCAGACTTATTCTTCCTTTTTCTACCTACCCTAGGGGACACGGGAGAACATGCAAACTCCACACAGAAAGGCCCTTTCGCCTCGGGTATGGGCACTGTATGAACACGCCCCCAGCGCCCACAGCGTCCCCACTCCCAGCGGCAAAATGGGCTCCAGATCAATTCTGTGATTTCTCCTGTGTAACAGCATTCATACCAAATCTGGACAGTACGCTAGTCACCCTGGACGTCTGTCAATAACCTCTTGGACCGCAGCTTCCACATTATGGTTTGTGTGGGGGTGAATAGAAGATCAACAAAAAAGATTTAAAAAAAAATAAGAAGCGGTTGAAGTACACAGCCAACTCAGGACCGTTTCATTAAGTCTAGAGGGTTTAAGTGGTTAAAATGTGATTGGCTATAGGGGTGAATTTTCTTTTCCAAGTAAAGGATTACATGCCGGCCTGACACTAAGCCCAGACAGAGATTGGATCTATCAGACAGTGCTATTCATCAAATAAAATTGTAGTTGACACGACTCCAGTTGATTTTCTGACGCATCGGCTCTTTATGAGAAAACCAAAACTACTTCTATAAATCACTTGCAGTATCTGAATCAATATGCCACTGGCGCATAGAATAATGAACTTCACACATCTTTCCTAATTTCCAAGAGTGCAAAATGTAGTTATTGCCTCATGCATGTATAGTGTGCATTCAAGTGGAATTTTAAGTTCAAGGTTAATGTGTTAAGAAGTGCTGCTATAAAACCTTGCCGCTGTCGGGGGAGGGGGGGCCTTATAAGTCCAATGTGGTTACTTTTCAGGACATGGAGTAGTTAAATATTTATAAAACCCACAGACCCACTTTCAAAATCTTCCAGAAATATGCACAGCAATGCATCACATCGGGACAAGGTGATATCCTAATTTCACTACTTTTGCACGACACTCTGGTACGACGAATTAGGGCATATGGAGAATGGAGATGCAAGTTTTCTGCCCAACAGCAACGATATGATAAAATGATGGAGACAGTATGCATAGTAGGCGCTAGGCGGGCATATTGAAGATAAGCCCGCCAAGTAGAAAAACCAATCCATCTACCCGTGGCTGGCAAAGTTAACAGTGAGCATTCAAAGCTTCAGCTACACGGCATGTTGTTTTCAATTACAGAGTGATAAGTAAAACTTGCGTTAACTGTAAGCTTGCAGCATAATTCCCCTCGAGGCTCTGCATGGCAAGTCACTTTGAAGGCTTAAGCGGGCAGGGATCTCGGCACAGGCTTCTATCACATGTGTTGAATGCGTACCTGTGTGTGTGACCTTCAAGACGTCCTAATATTGTCAGGAAGCAGTAAGAGGCTTAGTTAAAAGTGGACCACAACTAATTTACTGCATGGTAACGGGATACCAAAAGGTGACATGAAAACACTGTAGACGGGGACTGCCCATAAATCAGACATCCCGTTAGTCAGACCTGCGTGGCCGGTTAAGACTCACCCGTGCTGCGGGTTAAAAATCACCCGTGGCTCCCTGTGAGGTTAGGTTAGGGTTTGGGATAGTGTTAGTAATGGTCTGACTAACAGGAGGTCGGACCAATGACTACTAAGTGACCGGTCAGAGACATGACAGCATCATTGCATCATTACGTACTGTAATGATGCAGGGAAGGTCCATTATATTTTGGTATTTTTTAAAATAGACTAATGTATGACCACTGTACAGTAGATGCTCTGACGGATGAGAAGAAAAAATAAAACCAAAAGGAACTATTTTGAGTATTCGCCACAATGCTCGTCTGTGTGTTCTGAGTGACTACTGGTAGCTTAGACTTTATCGTCCCAAGGGGAAATTTGTCATAGACACAGAACTGCTCAGCTCAATGCAATGAAAATACAATGACAACATCATGCAGTACAACACAGACTGCCAACAAACTGCACACAACCCATTGAAAAACACTGAAAGGATAATCTGCAGTTGCACACCAACCTCTCTGGAAATGTCATATCATTGATGACTGATACAGTACCAAGTGAGACAGACAGTGTGACCGGGCTTAATCAAGATTCAATCCTGTATCTGTTATAAATGCTGGAGAAGGGAAAAATAAATAAGTAAGTAAACTTAATATCATATATCTAAATAAAATCCAATTTAAATGGAAAGGTTTTTTGGATGGGCAATACCCACAAATTGCAGGCTGTACAGAGTACAGCTGAAGTAGACAGAAAGGGGACAAAATATCTGTGTTGTACAAGAAGGAAATGAGTGCGGATTAACAACCGACACTGCACATACTGTACACGAATGACAGCACTAGCCACACATCCAACCTTCTTGCTTCGTGCTTTTCCATCAAACTTTCGAAAATAGGAAGCAAGTAAGTAATTCGAAAAAAGAAAAGCGTATTTTTCTTGTTTCCATCCATTGATAAAATGCGCTTCTTGGGAGATATTAAATAAGCAGTAGGTGGCGCTATTTTGCCAGTCAACTGAGACGTGCAGATTATCTGACATTTATTTTACCGTTTGATGTTCTACTACCCGATCTGAAATCTGATAGCATCTGCATCACACACTACAGGATAATCTTACAAGATTATTTTATAATAATCTGGATTACTGGCTGGTACGGAAACTGTACAGCCAGAGAAAAGACAAATCTACAATGGTGGTGGTGCAGTCGGTAGAGCGCATAATGGGAGGGCTCCCCTCGCTCCAGAACTGTACAAGAAGTGGGTAGTCAAAGTTCAGCAGCGCATCATCAAGGACAGGCACCGCCACCAACCCATCCACAAACTGTTAATATACACCTACAACGCCTACGGCCAGGTAAGGAGGCCTACCGTAGTATCAAGGGTAAGACCACCATGTTTATGAACAGCTTCCACCCATCTACCATCAGACTGTTGAACAAGGCATGACGCCACCTGTCATCTGGCTGGTCTTGGACTTTTGCTTTTCCTCATGAAGCTTACTGGATTATACCAGTGAAAGTGACATTTTGTTTAAATAATGGTATACTAGAAGGACCATCAACCAGGTATGCCGGTCCGGTGCATCACAGGAGAAGGACCAGTGGCGTTTTTCAGGAATTACATTTTGGGCAGGCAAGATGTGTTAATTGTCGTCCCCCCACGCACAATCAGTAGCACTAAAGGTTTTCAAAGAGATATACCTGCCAGACAGTAGGATAAAGGCATGCATTTGCATTCGAATGGGTGATTGAGGGTCGTGCTCTATATGCGCAACGGCCAATCCGCTGTCCACTAATAGTTCTCAGGTCTTGTTTTTGTCCTAGTGTATGGATTTTGGCCAGGCAGAAAATGGATTTGGACAGAGTCCACAGTTCTGGACACGCACGCACACGAGTGCACGCACACGCACACACACACACACACACACACACAGTCACACACACAGTCACAGTCTAGCCTCCCACCGAGGCATGACATGAAAACGTATCCACAGTTTTCTTTGCTTCAGCCTTGTAATTATACAAGACTACAGTTTATTTCTGACCTTGGCATTGTTCGAGATCTCCTGAACCCCTTTGTCTGCAGCATCCTTGATGATGGGAGTGATGAGGCCCTTCTCTGTTGCGACGGCGATGCTGATATGGATGGAATCAAGTGCTTGGGGGCCCTCCCCGGACCAGGTCACATTCACTTCCGGCATCTCCTAGGGTGAGATATCAAAGGTCAACCGTCAACAGTTAATGCCAGACATGAAGATTTAAAAGAAAAAGGCAGAGAAAAAATAACTGAAAAGCTAAAAGCAGAACCAAAGCTCTAATGCAGTTACATAATGCTGCAAAGTACAACCTAACCATGTCATTTCCTATGACCACTATCAGAAAATGCATCGGAGCCATGTCAGACACTCGTTTCGGGCACATGCTATAGATTATGGCTGATATGTCTTTGTCAGAGATCCAGTATTGCACGACAAGAAGGGGGCAGAAATAAGTGGTGGGCACTATATTGTCCCCGACATATTCTGCTGTGGCATCACTAGACTAGATGTAATAATTAAATAACCGGAGGGCCTTGTCCATCATTTATCTGTCTCGGCCTAAAACCAAAATACTCTTTTTGACAATGTGAGAAAGTTAGGACGTGAAATAGGCATGCACTTCATATTTCCGCTTCTCCCCCGTTGTCTTTCTGTAAGAGGTAAATCTGTGAAAATCTGTCTGCTATGGGAAGCAAGGCATTCGTTTCCTAAGAATTGCAAAAAGAAAAAAAGGATAGACTCAACTGCAGATCTAAGTGGATTGTTAGGGCTGTCTCACAGTGCCATGGCTTCTGCCACCAGTTGATAAATACACATGCATTTGAGAAGCGGGTGACAGCAGATTGGCTACAGGTGGTGTGACATTTTGTGATGGAATACTGCTGTTTGAAAAAAACACGTCTAAATCCTATTAGTTTCACTACAGGACCCTCCCTACAAGGACAGAAGGACATAAATGACCAGGACAGAATACCATAGGGAGATTATCAGATATAAATGTAAAGAAAGTTAGGGATGAGCAAATACTAATACTAATTATAAAGTATTTTGCAAACATAACCTTTTGGACTGAATACATTTCTAATGATGAAAAATCTTTGTGTTTATATTATGTATGTATATGTATATGTGCTATATTATGTTGAGATACTCAATTTGAATTTAGCACAAACAATAGATATACATTTGGCCCTGGTGCCATTTCCAAACCTGAGATTGCTGAAGTCAAAGACAGAGAGCAAAGTGGCCGTCCCACCCACCCACACACGTTTACATAACACACATTTTACTTACTTTAAGAGTAACAGCAGCTGCCTTGATGATGAAATCATTGACGGACACTTTGATCTGTTCTGGAAAGAAAAGGCAGACAAAGGTTGTGAATCTAATTAAAGATCTAATGTAGTTCCTGGTCCAGGGCTGATCCATTTGGTATGCTGTGATGGAAAGGAAAAGACATGACTGTATGTGAGTTTATATGTGACGAAATAGGATTATTTCCCTTTCCGGAAAACAGTCTGATGTGGGAAAAATGTAATTTCTAAATTAATAAATATCACCAGCACCCACCTGACCATGACAGACTATTGCAAATGAGCTGCCAACAGTGTTACAGTATTATTAAAGTTAGCTTCTTTCAGGATTACTTGGGCATTAAAGCCGGGTTTTCACGGTGGTGTCGTGCACTGAATATAGCAGAACTAAAAGGCTCACAACATGTTACAGCACGACACATTGTGAGGTTGTAGTACATCTGCTATTGTTGGTGCATAACACTAATACTACGGTAGGCCTAAGTAAAAAACAGGCTGGTTCCACACAAAGATGTTCGCCACAGTGCACTGGTTTTGTTAAAAGTAAATTAATCCGAAAAACTAGCATCATTTGTATTGTTGACCTATTTCTAAAATATTAGCGAAACTTTTGTTCAACTTTGACCCCTCTATCACATGGAACTAAAATAGTTCCATGTGTAGTACAATGTATAGGAAAAACACACAATGATTGCCAAAGTATCACATGATTGCCAAAGGCTATACTGCAGCTGTTTAGCTATGCCAGCCAGCCCTCAATACTGCCCACACCACACCACACCACCGCAACCGCAAGTAGTCTTGTTACTGAATTAGTGTGGGGAAAATTAGAACATTATAAAATGTGTAATTCTAGTCTCACTTAAAGTAAGCCATTTTTATGATGAAGAATTGTTTTCAACTAGCTACTTTTGGAAAGGCGAGTGAAATCGCTCTACTGCCAAACAAAGTGACAGCTAAAACAACCGGACAGACAATCCCTCATCACACAGTGAAATTCTCAGTGTAATTTAACTCAGAGAGTCTACTAAATGTACATTTTATACACTTTCAGAGTTAGAAATGGATAAATGAACACTGAGGTTTGTGCTGTGCACACATAGGTCAAAAGGCCTATAATGGTCGTCCGTCAACGAAGCAATCGAAACCATGGCTTGTCCACTTTTTATATACAGTATGCAGTAGTGCTACCCCTGTACAACGGGATGATACAATATCAACTCCTTCACCTCATATTCACCCTGTTTGTCTATGAAACTATTTAGTTGCCAACGTCTGCACTTTAAAAAATAAATATTAATATTGTCTTGGACCCTAGGAAAATAGCGGTCGTTTGAGCTATACTTTCTTTGTCTTCTTAATTAAGCTATCCTTCTTAATTAACAAAAACAAACTACCCTACAGAAAAGTCTTTCCCTTAGGTTCAAGTTGATGTTGTTTCAGAGTGCAGGCGAGTGCACTGGCGTGCTTGTGCAGCGCTGACACTTTTCATAATGTTTGGTTACACAAACTTTGCACAACAAGGCCAGAATCACCAAATTAAATATAAAGTGTATGGAAACCTAATAAAAGTTGCAGGATCAACAACAGGTAATTTCCTCTCTGCCACCTCAAAAATGCACCCAGAGAGGCAGTCACAGAGATTAATCAAAAGACGTAATATTATGCATTTGATAACATAGTGCACCAGTCTACAGCCTGGGAGCGTCTGTTGAGCAACATTCAATGTCATTTCCGGTTGGGACGTCATCCAAAGTGTTCCCCCCCTCCGTTTTAATGGATGGGATAAAACATCTTAAAACGTGAATAACTCTTAATCTAAATTAATGATTCCAATTCTAACCAAAGAAGAAGTTTTTGACGGCCCATCGCGGTCCTGTCGCTAGTCGCGTTACCTCATACCTCTGTTGGTTGCCGGTCCTCCAAAGGGTCTTTTGGTTACATGCTATTATATCTAGCACTATCCAAGATGGCGCCGTGGCACCTTGAAATGGGCTCTGAAGCTGCAAATCGCTGGGCGCACATTCATTTAATGGTTTCAAATGACGCTGGGCATTAATAGTGTTAACTTGGCATTTGCTGAATACTTTTGAAAAAATGATTGTGACAGTGAGTGTTTGAAACGTCAGGTAACTCATGCACATTGCGCTGCTGGCTTGTTAAGCAAGTAAACATTACGTTAATTTAATTAATGTCAGCTACAAGCACTGCATGTTACATGTATTGTTGACCATGTACTGTAATGTTACAGGCTTAGGTTTTCATAAGCAATAGCAAACTTATTAGATGAGATTGATTAATTAATATTGTTTAAAAAGAGTAATACATGAGCCCTCTAATTTAACCACTTTCAACTATTTTGGGCATGTCCTAATACAGTAGGCAACATTTTGTAAACATTTAGAAAATAAGAATTGCCAAAATTGCCAGAATCACCAGATCTACAAGAGCAATACATGCTGTGATGCAACATATTTTGAGTATAAAAATTCAAGAGGTTAAATGACTGAAACTCTTAACCTCTTCAGACTTTGTGGTGGCCAAAACCGTTCCCGTTTCCCTAAAATACCCATCCAACGGCCACTACATCGTTTTGGCTCTTACACAAGCAGCTGTGGATTTCTGAGCGGTTAGGCTAGTATTTACTGTAACTGGAAGGAACTGTGAAGTGAGAATGGGGAAGTACCAGAGCATAAAGCCAAGGAAATGAGGAAGACACTAACTGGCACACATGTAAATTACTAGACTTCACACCACACCTAGATATACTTTATATCTAGGTGTGGAAGGCATGGGGAGAGACATGTTTTGCACTCCGTCCATGTGTCTGTCCGTCCGTCCGTCCGTGTGTGTACAGCTAATCTCCGGCACCGTTAACCAGGTCAATACCAAACTTTGCACACACTCCCTAGATGCCAACGATGAACAAAATTTCCAGAACGGCCTGTTATAGCGCCACCAGGAGGCCGACTTTTGTAAAACACATTATTTGATATTGTCCAAAAATCCCGCAAAACATTTTTGGGTTCACTATTGGGTTCTTAGCTTACATAAGATGTAATTGATGAATTACCATGGTTTTGTTCTTGCTTACTGTAAATTGCTCTGGATTAAGAGGGTTTGCAAAAATGCCAAAATTGTTAAATTGAAAATTGTTGTCACAATTATCTACCTAAGTATAAAATTCATAAAAATGCCAGTAATTTGTCATATTTCATTTCCAATGCCAAAATCTGAATTAAATCGTTGATTGCAATTATTAGTGTGACAATTAGTCGTCAACTTAAACATGTAATCACGACAGCCATAGACAATACACAGAGCGTGCCAAGGTTGGCCTCCGGATGAATGCCAAGAAAACTGAAGTTATCACCTATAACATCCCATCAGAGCATCGACCTCTGACAACAACAGGAGGCACTGCTTTGAAGGAAGTCAAGGACTTGAAGTACCTGGGCTCATGGGTCAACTCAACCGAACAAGACCTGAAAGTGAGGAAGGCACTTGCATGGAGGGCCCTAAACGGCATGGCCAGTGTATGGAACTCCAACCTCCCCCGACAAATCAAACTCTGCTTCTTCCACGCAACGGTAGAGTCTGTTTTCCTATATGGCAGTGAATGCTGGACCTTGAAGCCAACCCTGCAGAAGTCTCTCGATGGGTGCTACACCAGAATGCTGCGTGCAGCACTCAACATCAATAAGAGCACACATGTTACCAACACAAATCTGTATGATGGAATGCCAAGGGTGACCCAGAAAATAGCAGCCAGTCGAATGAGACTAGCAGGACACTGCCAAAGACTGCCAGCCAGAAAACTAGTGCTGTGGGAACCAACACACGTGGATGTACTCAAGAACGACGCAGGAGCGCAAAGTACCAACGAACTGGCCAGATGTATGGAGAACCGGGATGACTGGAAACAACGATGGAGGGCTTGTCTGAGGATGACCTAGATAGACAGTACTGATGACTAGACGACTGATGTCATAGACTAGCAAAATTCAGTCTGAGATCCACGTGGAAGCCATGCCGTAATTAGTATCGTTTTATTACGTCATGGCACCTAGGGGAGCGAGCTGACAGATTATTTTTTGTTATAATGTTTTTATGTTGTGAGCTTGTAGATTGGCTATTTTTGCTGTGAGCCCCAGAGCAAAGCTGACTTGAACTCCAAGGCCATCCTCTCGGATTAGTGTAGCTTGGTTTGTGAATAGGGCTTAAGTGAAAAGAATGAATTGTAATTTCTCTATTTTTCACAAAATATCAGTCAAAACATCGGTAATCCACGGACTCGGAATCTCCCAAAATCCGGATCGGCATTTGACCCAAAAGTCGGACCTCATCGGCCTCTACTTCATAACCCTGAAACGGTCACTGTCGTTTAGCGGGCAACATTCCCCACTGTGCTGACTTAATCAATAGTGCAGAAAGGAGCATCCATTGGACACACTCTGAACCACAGCTAAATGATTACCTTGGCTGAGAAGACATGTACAATACGGTACCTAGAGTGAAACTATTTTCTCCTTAGTTTGTGGAATGAGTCATGTGAGAACCATAACATCTGCACCTTCCTGGAAAATAAATTCCCACCAAATATAGAGCGCTGTACGGCACGTGACTTGACCAACATTGCTTTTGTAGACGCCGCCATTCTGGCAGGTTAAGTTAAAACTCATTAACTGCCAGAGATTCTCTAGAACAGTCTGCACACACTGCCAGCATTTTACTAATCTTTTAAGACCCACAGAATATCTCATTCTATATGTAAACATCAAATATCTCAAAAGAAAGAGGAGAGTGTCTGCATTCATCGTGGGAAGTTACCCCCGTTGTCCTCTGATCCGGAAGCCATAGATTAACTCACAGGTTGCGGAAAAGCACCTTCTATCGCAAACACCAAATGATCATACTGTACATCAATGGCGGTCTGTGCATTGGATTTGAAATTATGTCTACATTTACACAGGGCGTAGATTGGTCATAAACACACACTTTGTGTATTGTAAAAAACCCTTTAGTCATATTCATAAACATACACTTTGTCTATTGTAAAAAACCTTTAGTCATATTCATAATTTAAAATTATGTCTATATTTCCACAGGGCGTAGATTGGTCATAAACACACATGTGTATTGTGAAAGAAAAACCTTTAGGCATATTCATCATTTTAATTTAGCCTCTCCCCCGTTTTCCGTTTTCATGGCACCTTCAATGACGGTTAATACTGACTTACTGTAAGTGAATGTAAATGTGTACAGTATGCGTATGTTTATCCCTTATGCATGAAATTGTGGTGCATCCATCCGTACAAAATCAGTACATACAAAAACTCCCACCAAGCAAAGATTCTTTTACCTTTTGCCAGATCCTTGCGGAGCTGCATGACAGCCCCCACGTCACAGTCAACAGTGGCGTAGGCGTGGGGGATGGTGGTCTTGGATTGGGTCAGCCTTTGGGCAATCACGCGGCGGATGTTAGAGGCTGGAATCTCTGTGAAAGTACCCTAAGAAGGGAAGAAGGGAGAGTAAATGGTGAGGATGGGGAGAAGGAGATAGTGAAGGTGGTAACGTTAATGATTATCGGCAGCGCCGTTGATGGGTTTGGAAGTTTGACACACAGCAGCAGGAACCGGCAAAGTGGGTGGTAATGGGCTATACAGGTCAGACCTCGTACTTTGATGGCATTTATTATCGGTCTGTGTGCTATATCCATTCTACACGGTACTCCACATAAAGGGGAATAGGGAGATAATTGGGTGACTCTTCTGGCATTTTGTTAGAGCATGTCTGCAACTCTGCCTGTAACTCAGAGAAAACACTACACTGCGTGTGCCAATTTACTGGCATTAAACAGAGGGCATCAGAGATACCTAAACATGTAAAAACACATAATGTAGCTACTGCAGGTGGTAAAGGGATAGTAGTCAGCTTATCCTCAAACTCATGTTATGGCTCAGTTGTTATCAATAACATAATTTATGGAATATATGTTTCACTCACACTTAGTAAGCGGATGGGGGGATCCTAACTGACACACTCATTACAAAGTAATGATTGGTTAGAATTGATTTATGGTTGGTTATTTATGGCATCTACAGTTTGGAATCGATAGTCCATATCTCAACCTGAACAGCTATTAGTGTATGAGGGGTTAAAAGTACACAGTCTTAAAAATAATCAATCTAGAAATCAATATGTGAAGCTAGACAATGACTTGCAAGGCTTAAGGAATCATGTTTGAACACACTAGAATGCTACAATTGGTACTGTATGGAACAGTCATCATACACAATACAGTAGCAAAGTTCACAGGACTATGGCAGCAGTGAAACAGGATGTCAGGATGTTCAAGGAATAAGCTCAGCTTACTGCACTACTCAAGGTAGTCAAGAGGGCATTGAAAAATATTTCTGTCTGGCAACTCGTACCAGTATCTGCTTGACTGAGCTTTAAAAACGTAACATCAGCAGGAGTGTGTATCAAACAATGATTCAGTATCTCGGAGGAAACTTGAGCAGCTCAAGTACAGCAGATAGTATTTCTCCTATTTTTTCTTTTGCTCAAAACAGGCATGTGCACTGGAAAGTGACACTGTCCCTGGAGTGGTGGAGAGCATGATACGCATCTTTGTACAAGCTCTGCTTGTCATTAAAATACTGACATGTGCACTGCAAATCAGTGAGTCATAAGGACCAATCCACAAGGCAACACTGCCATGAGGACCTGACCTCTCCTAAGCAAGTCGACGTAAGAGTCCGAGAGCTGAATACATTTACAATTAATTAGCTTCATCATCATATAAATTAATATGGTTATCAGATTAGTGGGGAGACAAAGGATGTGGAGAGAGAGAGATCAGCAATGAACCAAGAATGTATTAGTTTTGCTATGCACCTCAGGCAAAGAAATATTGTATACGTATGTCAGAAGTGGGGGATGGGAGCTGCGAAGAATAGTATGGAAACAGTATGAATCCTTGAGGGAGGCCCTTGTCTCCATCGTTCTCCTCAGATAAACCCACTCATACTAACCCCTGATCCACATAAATTCTTTAGATTATAAATTAATTAAATTTGTTAAGAGCAGTGTAACAACTCATAATGTAATAACGGCAAATAATGTAATAAAAACTCATAATGTAATAATCAGCTCATAATGTAATACATAATTAGGGCATAACGTTTTTTCTAACCACATAGTCGCTCATGTAAATGAAAAAAAAAGTTCATAATGTAATAAATCAGTATCATGGTAAGCATGTCAGTATCATAACAGTATCATGGTCAGCGGCGCCGTCAGGACGTAAAAAGTGCGGGGACAATATTATAATTATTTGGGGGGGTCACTGATGGCATAACGGTCACGGTTTGTCTTCGTGTAGAAGCATGCAGCTGCAGTGAAAACACAACAACGATTGCGCAACAAAATGGGAATGGTGATAAGAGACATCACCAGCGCCAGTTGGGAAAAATAAACAAATAAATCCCCATATAAAGTAATTCCCCAATAGTAGGGACATCCAGAACATTCTGACCCCCTCTCCACACAACAAAAATAGCATCTTGTGTGACACATCACACAAGATGTGCAATGTGTCACACATCACAGCACCGCATTGCGAGCATCGCATTTCCAGCGTGCAACACCCTCCCATGTATGTAGTATAGTGGGGCTTCAAAGCTTTCATGGCTTACCGGTGCTCCTGGCTTCCCAGGTATTGAGAGTGGGGGTATATTGGGTCTGCTTCCTGGGGGTGGTGGGGCAGCTGTCGGGGTGGGAACAGGACTCGGGGCAGCAGGGACTGGGGTGGCCACGGCTGGGGCTGCTGTGGGCGCTGGAGACATCTTCAACAGATTCAAGGCATCTCTGCGAGAGTGGGGGATACAATGACATTGGAGAGGACATTCAGCTAAGTACAAGGAGAATTAGGAATGAATCCACACATGCGATTTATAACTGTCTGCATATTTTTGTATGCGCCTCTTGTCCTGTAACTACAGTGATAGTATAGCATTTATATGTCGTTACATTATTGTCTTATGTCCTATATGGGTGTTTCGTAAGTATGAAATTATTTAATGTATGCCCTAAAATCCTAAATAAACATATATTTGTGCTGCGACTCAAACAGGGTGTAGCTCTTTCATGTGAAATAGCCAGAAAAGTCCCGACACCACTGTCTCCCACAGTCACAGCTGGACAACCATGTCCACACACACACACACACACACACACACACACACACACACACACACACACACACACACACACACACACACACACACACACACACACACACACACACACACACACACACACACACACACACACACACACACCTAGTCACACAATATGAATACTAATAAACCACTGACTCAGTGCTACATACACCTGTGTAGAAGATTACAGTACGCACAGAACATACTGACCTTAAGCCGATGTTATTCTATGTCTAAGGAAAGCATACATGGTGCACTTTCTGTCCCAGAGTAAACAGGATTTGTGACTGGGCCCATTGATTGATATCCGACATGTTGGGAGAAAAACTGAAATCTAAATGCACTTGGACCACTATAGCAGGAGAGGCTACCCAACATGCTATGAAAGTAAACACATGCATACAGGCCCCCACAAGTCTAGAAATATAAATATTACTAATTGGCATTTTATTTATATATTCCACCGCAAACATTTACAGAGGAAAACAAGAATGCACTCAGTGGAAAGAAATCTCTGAGAAGGTTTGGCCTGATGGTGGCGCTAGCAAAGCAAATAATTGCATGGCAATCTGGCTGTTACCATGACACATAATGTTAATCTCAAACAAAACAAACAAACAAAGCAACTAATTGGCAGAGTACGTTTGTACCTGAATACTTTCAACCTCAAATGTGAGCCATTTTGTGTATCGGGTATGTTCACACCGGACACAAATGGAATTTAAGGATGTTGATGTTGATGGTGGCCTGGGCCGTGGCTCAGCGGTCCAGGCACCTTGGCCGGTAGCCCGAGTCTGGCAGTGTGCCACGGGTTTGACTCCCGATCCAGATGGCCTTTACTGCATGTCACTCCCCCATCTCTCTCCCCCATTTTCTGTCAGCCTACTGTCTGTCTCTCTATAAAAAATATAAAATAAAGGCGAAAGCCGAAAAGAAAAGAAAACATGGCTGGGTTCATATAAGCCAGCACATGCATCAGCCTTGGAGTACACATCAAGGAGGAGCTCAAATGGGAGACACACACACACACACCACGCACGTGTAGAAAAAGGCTCAGCAGCGACTGTACTGGCTTCGTGGCCTGAAGAAGTTTGGAGTATAGGACACTGCATACTCAGGGTACTATAACAACTTAGTCCATCAGGCTGTGTTACGGCCTGGTATGGAAACAGTACTGTGCCTGAGAAAAGACAACCCTACAGTGAATAGTGTCATTGGCACAGCGCATCATGGGAGGCGAGCTCCCCGTGCTCCAAAACTGTACAAAAAGCAGTGTGTAGTCAAAGCCCAGCGCATCATCAAGGACAAGCACCACCCACAGACAGGCAAGGGGCAGTATGCAGTATCAAGAGCAGCACCACCAGGTTTATGAACAGCTTTCACTCGGCTGCTTCTAGCACCTTAACTAACGTCCATAAGTATATGATGCACAGTAATACATCTGCGTATATATCATATCTTATCTCAAGTACTGTGTAAATGTGTAGATTTATTTTTGTTAGTTTGTTAGTTTTCTTGTCTGATCTCCTTCCCACAATGCAGGAGCGACATGTGGATGTCATGCAGATCACAGACAAATGCTTCACCACAATGAGGAGCAGGATCAAACGAGCAAACAGGGGTAAAGCAGGGTTAAAGCTTATGAAATTGGAAATAATGTAACCAAACATAAACCTAAAAAATCATTAACTTCATCAATGAAAGAAACAAAAACCACTGGCGGGGAAAAGCGGGAAACCTGATCCACAATCAACTGCAGTTCACCAAATACCACCATTTGGAGTCGTTTCACCAGCCACATTTTGACAGTTCAAAGGCACACAGTCTGACACAGATGTCTTTGATGGGATAAAACAGACCGTACCAGATGGGCAGAAATAACAATCTCAATTTTAATGATAATATTTAGCCACTGATTGACTGGGCTCATGTCTCTGCATTGTATCTTTTGGCTGGAGTAGCTTCAAAAGGTGATATATGTTTTAAGGCAGAGCAAGCTACACAACTGTAGGTGAATTTATACAATAAAGATTGCTTTTTAGACTGGCTGCTTGACAAATCATCTACGTAGTGGTGCAGTGTTTACTAGAATGCCAAGCCGTTACTACTGATTGAAGAGAAATGGAGGAAGTTGTGATACCTTTACTATACTGCACTGCAGGTTGCAGAGAATTGTCAGAGAGGGATAACAGTAACAAGATGGAGCAGTAGACTGATATGCAGTATCAGGTGTGGTGGCTCAGAACTCTGTGGTTCCAGCTCAGCACACCGGGGGCCCCCCTTATATCCAACATACATCGAGCCTTTTGTCTAAACCAACTGCCCCCGACCTCACCAGGCAAAGTCTGGGCCCCACAGCGCTTTTCTCATCTTCCCTTCCTCCCTTTCTTTCATTGTTGGGTAATTATTTGTATGGGGACAATTTGGAATCCCCCCCCCCCCCCATCTCCCATCTATTCTTAAAGAAACGCATATCTGCTGAGTGCCAGACTGCCCTCAGAAGGCACGCTGGGACACTGGGACAGTATCTCCATGTCTGGCATATGGCGAGCAGGTACATGCCCGTGAAAAGGCTTGAATCACTTTGCACGGGAGGCCGAGCAACAAGAAAAGAGGTAAAAATGATTACACACACTGTGGAGTTTTTTTTAACAGATAGGTTTACATGTGAATTTACATATCAGCTGCTGCGACAACACCAGGACAAAGACAGAAACCAATTCAAACTGATCGAGGATACAACACGAAGATAATTGTTGACAAAATTACCACCTTTGTTTATTTATTAGGTTACAAACTTAAAGATGAAATCGTATTGTTCTTTTGTGAGGAAAAAATGACACAATACTTCCCTATGTGTTTGAATACTGCAGCTGGCCTGAGAGTTAGAATACTGAATACTGCTAGTACTACTGGCCTATGTAAAAACTGGGGAACAAGTAAACTTACAGACTGGAGTAGGAGGTTTTTTCAGCTCTTGACACACAGATCTCACTGGGAAGTTTGTCTACAATAGAACAATACTGTAGGTCACTGTGAAGCTTGTCTACAATAGAACAATACTGTAGGTTTGTATAATATAGTTTAAAATTAGAATATGTACACGATAAGGTTAGAGCCAGAATCCATTAGTATTTATGACATGGACCACTAGTGGTCAGTGGACCATATTGGTTGAGAAAACACTAGTGATAAAGCATTAGGAGTATTTAAGAGTCCTTGTAACTATAATTATTTATAGTTACTTATAAGCGGATTATAATGCAGTATGTTTTAGGGTTCATATTATTTGAAAATCCCTGAATAACATAGTTGTATACATGAACACTATCTTAACCCATTTAGACTGGGAATCCCTTTTGGGGTTGTTGCTACTGTATGTACAGTATTATAGCAACGCATTTTTAGTTTTTTTTGTAATTTTGTAATCAATAGTTTGTCAGGATTTAGAAGGCATTTTTAGAATCTGCTACAGGTCTAACTGGGTTAACTTGCTGAATAAAAAAATATTAAATGTTTCCCTCCCAGAGATGCCTGAAGGTCCTTGCTATTAAAGCTTTTCTTTAATGAACAAGTGAAGACAGTAAGTGTGTGTGTGTGTGTGTGTGTGTGTGCTCGCGCGTGTGTGTGTGTTTTGATGCCTCCTTCCAAGCTCAAAATGGCATATTTGTCAGTGTAAATACATACATACCACGCTCCCTAAACTACAGCTGGTACAAATACAAAGTACTTTAAATCAACCAGGTCTATGAAAACAAGCCCACGAGAAGCGACTAGGCTATATTATTACTTTCAACCTACAGTAGCCTACATGCATTCATTGCATTGGCTATTTGAAAATACCCAATCTACCAGTGAGTTGAGAGCTTGTAGATCTGCTAGTTTCAAAACAAATCTTGAAAAAACACAAATGTTGTATGGGGTCACTGGCACAAAATATTTTCAGAAGGGAGTCTGTGGACAAATATTAATTTGTGGGTCCTTGATATGAAAATGTCTGAGAGCCACTGGTTTAAACAACATTTGGAAGCAAGCCCAAATAAGCAACCACACTTTAAAATCAAGCAACTTCACAGAAAAACAAGCCTGAAGTCCGTTTATAATAAGCGGACATGGCAACACTGTGGCTGTTCTGTCCCATGGACCGTTCTGTCCTCACAGGAGACGTGTGCTTTTCACAGTCCCACCATTTGCAGGCCCACTGACAGAAAAGGCTCTGAAAGCCTGCATGGGAGGAGGTGACTGGAATATTAAAGAGTGGAGTGAGGCGCTTGTGCGCACGCGTGCGTGCGCGCACACTCACACACGGTAAAGCAAGTCTCAGACACATGTGCAGTTACTGCCACCTGGGATAGATTAGATAGAATTAGTGCCGTCCCCTCATCGATTAATCAATTAATCTGTACGTTTGGTGTCAGTCGACCAAGACCAAGACCCTGTTTTTGTACGCTTTTCCCCCCCATGCAAAGTTTTGTAAGCTCCCCCCCCCCATGCAAATCTCTTGTAAACTATAGATATAAGTAAGTAAGTAAGCAAGCCTATAATTCAACCAGTCTTTCTGCAAATAGCCAGTAGCAATAGTTGAATCAACATTAGACTGTTCAGTTCTCAACCTCACCAACCTGAAAAGGCTGGTCTCTGCTTGTCTAAACACAATTTAACAGATTTGCAGACTAAATAAACTATACATTTCTGTAGTTGAGGAGAGACAGACATAATAGCACAGAAGGAGTGGTCATGACTCATGACTGAGGTTAGCACTGAGCTAGCAGCACTGAGCTTTCTTTCACCCACGGAATACAGGTGAGAATATTTCAACATCAAAAAGTGAAGAGTTCTAACTCAGGCAAAGTGTCTACTTTTTTCTTTTTTTTTTTAAAGATGCAGGTAAACTAAGAGTATTATTTTTCATCTACCCAAGATGCCTTTAGAAGACAAACCCTGAAGTTTGCAGGAGGGTTTGACGATATCATTTAAGTACATTTTACCGCATGATGAATTTATCCGAGTGCCTTTTACCAATGACTTCCAACCCATTGCTGAACAGCATGTCAGTGTTGTATAGTCTACATTTAACTATACCTTCTGAATGCCTTTTTAGCCAAGTTAATTCGCTATATTGGGCAATAACACAGCCAGCATGAGGCTGAAAAATACAAATTAAGACAATCTACACAACATACAGTACATTGGACTCCTTAATCTAACAGTTTCATTTCTACAACCAACTGTTCCTCTATAAACACTGCGTTCCCCTGGCACATAGTATATAGCCTGTCTGTAAACTGCCTTCAGCAACGGGATGTGCCTTTAAATGGCTTTTGATGTTAACAGCTGATGACATAATAGACTCTAATAACGCTGTCGTGGGGAGACAATGAATGAATGTAGTCAGATTTAGACACATGTCCCTCCAAGGCAGACGTACAGTAGCATACATTATTTTTTCATCCTTTATTCAGCCAAACTATACTGTATATGTAAGCTTACACATGTAGTGTACACAACTGATTGTGTATGCTCAAGTAATTCAGAGGGTAGTGGGTACACCATATGGCAGATTATTTTATGTCGGTATTAGAAATACTACATCAAATATGCATTGTTAATTTACAACCTGATCTACCACAAGATCCTTCAACATAGGGGGTCCTCAGAGTTACACGGGTCCACCAAATGTGTGTGCAATAATTAATAATAATAATAAATGTCTACAAATACACATACACATGAATTCAACATATTAACCCATTCAGGGCGGGAACCCCTTTTGGTGTTTAAAGCATTATTTTATACTTTAGCTATTGAAAATCAGCAGCTCTACAAGCTCATAGCGCGGCATCGAGTGCCACGCTACAAGCTTGTAGATTTGCTATTTTTGAAAAATCGTGAAATGTGGCGCAAATCTTTATTTACATTTTCAGATGGGGGTCGGCAAATACAGATAATTCCCACTGATCTGATATGAAGTTGCTTGCTATGCACGGTCCATACTTGGAGTGACTGACTCAATAGGTCACACAATCACGTAATCCATTCTATTAGGCTTTTGGCGACACCCCAATTAGATCTGTCGTTTGTGGTTCCCAAACTTCAGTTCAAAGCAAAATCACAGACGTACCACTCCAAAACAAATGCTGCAGGGTCCCAACACTGAGAAACAATAAATACATTCAATCAAAAAAATGTGTTTACCGATGGATTTAGAGGAATGGTTATTGTGAAGAATAAACCAGTAAAAGATTATATCAAAAATAGCGTTGGTTTAATTGAGTACTTTCACAGTACTAGTCATAAAACAAATACTAGTAAGTATAGTGTGGGTTTTCAGAACCTTGCCTGTCTCATTGAAGGGTAAAAGGAGCGCTAACAGAGACTGAGCCACATAGCTGAGCGTTGTTAGTAGACACCTGTGTTTGTCAAGGTCAAACATGCCATGGAAAATAACGTCCGGCCTAATCTCACAGGCTGATACCTTTCACCATCCCCCATCCCTCTCTTTCTCCTCTTGTTGTGCATTTCATAAAGCGCAGCATGCATGAACTTTTACCAAGTTGTTGCCCACTATAAAAACCAACAGAAGTATAAAATCTGATATTTTCTTCCACAGCTATGTCTTGGGATGTCTGGGTAGAGGTAAAACACTCGCCTGCGACTGTGGGAGGCCAGGTTTAATTCCACAAAGCGCTGCCTCTGGCTTGGCCGGGCATGACAAGGGACACAATTAACAGTTGTCGCTGCACTATAGTGACCGCTGCTGGTTGGTTTGAAAGACTTCTTCAGGTGGGAGCAGGTCTGGGCAAGAGAAAGTTGCTCAGATGCCAATAAACACAATTTTTTAAATATAAAAATATAAATACATTCCGAGGCAAAGAAAAGCTAGGCAGACTTTGACTGACTAACTGCTGAAACGCATTCAATATTGCCTTGAAACTGAAATAATGATGGGTAGCTACTAGCTAATGCATGTTCAATATAATGCAACTATTTTTCTGCGTGCAACAAAAAATAACTACAGAGAGCAACAAATGATATGACAAAGAAAATAAAAAACGAATAAACAAACGGGCAGTAAATCTCTTTTTTCGTTTACGAGAAAAAAGACATCATGTACTATGCATTTTGTGTTATACTTATTTAGGAGTGCCATACATGTCCATCATCACAACAACGGTTGGGATACGTACATATAGACAAGACATTAGTCAAGTAAAAGTCATCGACTACACACTGGCTGGCCTGACTATCATGTGACACAGATAGAAGAACACAGGGGGGGGATTTCCCAGCCCTTTTTAACCCTTCCTGTGGATTATATAACCTCCTATGATCTCATCCCTGGGATACGCGGCCCCTCTGTTATTCATGCCCTCTATTGAGGGCCTAACAAGAGGAGGGGCATGGCAGGGAGGGCATACCACTTCCCTGGTCTCAATCTTATCTTGATGTGCCACCATTGGGACAAAAGCTACGAAAACAGGTCTATTCTGGCCTGCCGTCAAGGATCTATAAGCATGTTAGCTCGCTCTGTTATGCTGCTTTTGTTTTCCATATTAAGCAACATACGAGCTAAGGTCACTTTGCTTTGCTCAGAAATTCAGAATGCAGTCAAATCCGATTTGTTTCTCAAATATTATTTTTAGTATTGACTGTCCACATTGTTATTTGCAAGTGATTAGATTCGATTTGTGTATACAGACATTGTTGACCCATCTGCATTGGTCACTGTGATAACGATCTAATACCTGTATATAGATATATAATAGGTGTGACTGATGCTTATTTATAGTCTATCATAATGTGATGCATTGTGATCTTGTACTTGTAGGTCTGCTATTTTCAGTGAGTGACACTGACATATAAAGCACTAGACCGGTGCCCGGCTGTAGAGCACAGAGTCAGTAATGATGGAAGTTGGAGATCCATTGGAGCCTATGCAATACCCGTTGTACCCGTGTCAAAGTACCCATTCCACCCATCCATCTGTGTCCCTTTTATGCCCAATTGCCAATATATGGAGATTTCAGTACAACGGATTCATTACCGGATTCATCAAACCCTGATGACCTTGGGATACATCACTGAGGATACGTCCCAGTTGCATCCATGCCATGTATTTTCGTTCTGAGGTATTCTATATATGTGACAACCAGGTATAGTCTGGTGACCACCGGAGAGACGGGTGACAGCGGGAATGTAGACGGCACCCCAGGAGCAGTATGGGTTAGCGCCCCATCCTGCATCCTCCGTGAGGAGAGGTGAGGAGAGGGTTTCGCGAGACCCGAAACCCTGATGACCTTAGTTGGGATACATCACTGAGCATACGTCCCAGTTGCATCCATGCGATGTATTTTCGTTCCAGGTTGGGACGCAACACATAACTTGTAGATCAGCTTTTTTTTGCAAGCGAGTCCCTCACTCATCACGATGGATCCACTGAACGTTAATAATAGGCTATAGCCTTCTCTCACGTATGAGAAAGAAGTTAATTTATAAACAACCTCACCACCAAAGGCAAATAAAACTTAATTATATATTTTTCAGAGCTTTATGAGGTGATTTTGTCCATCATACATATCCTCCACTGTCCCACTACATCGGAATTGGAAATGGAGTAATGGTTATGGCAAGATTTCATCCATACTGGACCAGAGCTTTATTGATTACTGAGGGGAAATTTGTCTTTTGGATTAATCGCTTACCTAAGTCTTCCAATTCTAAAGACATACGCAAGCTTTGATCCCTGGCAAGTCAGCATCGGAGTAGAGGTGAGAACTAGCTAAATTAACTGACGGAGAATCATTCATGAATCAGACACCTAACATAGGAGAGAACCACTGTTTATATATCAGGTTTGTTGTGTCTTGATATAATTGCCTTTCTCTTTCCCTCAACTCACAACATATGGCCTGTGTTTCTATGGTCACCATTAGGTCCTGGAGTCTGGGTTGCCATAGCGACAGCAGTAGCTTAATGAGATTCCCCAGCAGGGTGTGAGATGGGTAACGAGAGCGTTCAATCAGGTCCCCGGCAGCAGGTAGCCATTACAGCTGTGTGTGTGTGTACTCATGTTACTATACTTGTGAGGGCCAGACATCCTCACAAGTATAGTAGAATTTGAGAAATAGATATTATGAGGACCATTTTCCTGGTTCTCGCAAGAGAAGTTTTTTAATATGCAGCTATAGTGTAGATTTTCGTCTTACACAAACATTAAATTAAATACCCATCGACAGTGAATGGATGACGTACGATGATAAGAGCGCCCCTCACTTCACACGGGTGTGATTTTTATGGTTTAAATTAAAAAGATGTTTAGGCTTTCAATAAGGAACAGATTTAGGTTAGGGTTAGGATTAGACATTACGTTCCTGTTGTGATATTTTCAGCTTTAGGCTTAAAAAAAGGCAAGAATTGTCTTCACAAAATCCCCATCCCAATACGTAGTCACAAGTATAGTGTGTGTGTGTGTGTGTGTGTGTGTGTGTGTGTGTGTGTGTAATCATCACAGATATCTTCGGTGTGACTGCCCCCATATAGCGGTGCTAATGCACCTGACATCTTTACCACTTCACGCATGCTGCTCCTTCCCATGTGGCTCTTATGCAGGGAGGGAGTGCCTTCATCTTACAGAGGTGCAGGAAGTGCAGAGGCACACTTGGTTCGCCCCCAGAGGCACCATTACGACCTTTCAAACCTCTATGAAGCTATCCCCCTTCTACCCATCATACTTACTCCTTGGTGACGAGTCCCCTCGGCCCAGTGGGCGTGGCCAACTTGTGGTCCAGGCCGTGTGTGTCCAGGATGTGCCTAGCAGCTGGGCTCAGGCGTAACCTGGACAGACAGCAAGGAACACAATGGAGGATTAGTACCATACCATCCTGGCATGACAGTTATAATGATCTGTGCCATGTCTGCCATTAGACTAGTATTTCGGGCTCTGAAGTGTGTTTTCCTCCAATTTAGACTGAATTAAGAGACTATGAGGCTCCATCTATATTATTACCATTAATACTGATATGTTCTTACTCTATCCCTTTTTTGAGTGGGGCGCTATTCCCTCCAACTCCAAGAGTTGAGAAACAGAACAGCACCTGACGGCTGACGCCATATGGCAGCTAAGTCTATGGACTTTTTTATGTTGGTTTAGAGCACGCATGTACAATGTTTGTATAAATGTGAAGTGTTTTGCAAGTGATGTATAAACTAAAGTCAGTTTGCACAGCACCAAAGTGCTTCTCTGTCCACGACTCGTGAAATGTCTCAGAAAACTATATAAGCATGAGCGTGCACAGGTGTACACCTGCGTAGTAGCTCCTTGAGTGTAACTGTCATTTATTATCATAAACAACATCAGCTGATTGGGATTTAATTACAGTAAACAATGTGTATGACAGAGAGAGGTCAGAAGACAGTGAATAATCACATGCCACGATACTCTTAGATTGCTCAAGGTAGTAATGTCACTGTATATGCGCTTCCTGGTGGAAATGTGTGCTCTACTCAGTGCAGCTTTGTAGTTACCGTTTATTAGGTATAGCCAATGATTGGCTCTGCCTGTGCAATACCTTCATTTATACTGCATCTAAGGTGGCTAAAATCTGGGGACAGACTCAGCGTAAAATGTGTTTGTATATTAAACAGGCCAAGCTTTAAAGTTTGTTGGTTGCTTCACTACTTTCTACGGGAGTATTTATTGTATCAATACTGGGCAGGATTCTTTCTCGCTTTGGCATAATGGACAATGGATGATCATCATCTTACTCAGTATGCTGAGTGTAATGGTGACAAAGTATTCTGTGAAAAAGTGGAATGCACAATTATGAAAAATGTACTAAGAACGCTCCGTCTCTTTACAATGAAGGGATTCTCTAATTCACTCAAAGACTGATGTTGATGTTCATACGACAGAGATTACAGCAAGGGCTGCTGTTCATCGCAGATCAACCTGGACACTCGTAATGATGGACAAAGGAGGGGAGCCAGCAACTTACGGTCCTGAGGTGGCTGGTTTTGGTGGAAGAGGAGGGGGCGCAATGGGTGCTACAGCTGGGGCAGCGGCTGCTGGGGCAGCATGTGGGGCTGGGGTGGGAGCCGCTGCCTCTGGGGGAGGGACCTCCACTAGCTTCCAGTCCTGTCCTTCCTCCACCATGAGGGCAATGAGGGTGCCCAGTTTCACGCTGCGACTGCCCTCCTCCATCTGTGTGTGTGTGTGTGTGTGTGTGTGTGTGTGAGAGAGAGAGAGAGAGTGTGAGTCCCAGCCAGAGAGAGAGAGAGAGAGAGAGAGGGAAGTGGGGTAGAGTAAGGGTAAAAAGGTTAGTAGTAGTAGTAGTAAATAATTATGCTCACGAGGACACATTAAACGAATTCAAGAGGAAGAGGAAGGGTTTAGGGCTTAGAGGAGACTGTACAATGTGAGCAGAGCAGGGAAAGGGAGAAAGTCTGGTTGGAGAGCAATCAGTGGGCGTTGAGATGAACACTGTCTGACAGACCATTCATTAACGCTGCCACCACAGGGACCTCTTAAACAGCTTCAGCTGAGCTCTCTTCTCCACTCACTTCATTTCCTCCTTCTGCTAGTGTCACGTACCGCACAAATATGATCACCCTTTGAAAAGGAACAGCGGATGGCTTTCTGCTATCGATTCCTTCTCTCATTCCAAAAAAGGCACTGTGTGTGAAGGGTTTCTTCTGTACACGCTTCTTCAGCAAGTTAAGACATTTATAACTCTGACTCTGTCAATATTCATTAGTTTGAAATGAAAGGCCCGGCACAATAGGCGGGGCAGGATGGTGGCACTTCATCTCTTTTCTAAAAGGTTTCAAATTACTGAGCTGTCACTTCTGCCAAAGGTGACACTTTGTCTTAGGCAAAACAGAACATAGCCCGCAAAATATGCAGAGACTGCCAGCCGAGCTGCAGAGTTCAACATCACCCTGTATTGTACCGTAATTTTCCAAATAGTAGCCCAGGCTATTAATATGCAAAATCGATTTGGATCCTGGGCGTATAAAAGTAACTAGGCTGTTATTTTCAGTAGGCCTTTATTTATTTTTGTACCGGCCTGCAGCGGGCCATAATTTGGTTACAGTTCCTGTCGAGCTGACTCGAGCATGTTTTTAGTGCAAAAGGTATGATAAACATAGCAGGCAAAGTCTTTTTGATATAATATTGAGAATAGGGGATCTTATAGGAAGCTCCGCTCTACTGGCATGATGTAATTAATATAGTTATTTGGTAGCACAGCTGTGTAAATTTCCAATAGTGTAAACAATTTAAAAGGCTGTCATATACTCTTAATATATTCTTTCAAATGAGGTTTGGCCTTATAGATCAAAAATACATGTGCTCAGTTTTTTTATGAATTAATTTTCAACTATTTGTACACCTCAGTGAAATTAAGGCTGCATGGAAAATCCCTAATAGAGAGAGTGTTGCAGGCCTAATGACAAGTGCACCAACGCTCAGTGCACATAAACTCTAGGGCCAGGCCCACAGGGCCTGGGCATTATAACCTCTTATAATCTCTCTCCATATTGTTTGATAAAGGCGTATAAAAACATGACTTATACAACCAATGAAAATATACAGTATAGACCACTTGGAATGATAACAATCAGTTGAGAATTGCCCGAGTATGGCACAAGTTATATTACAACTTTTTGGGGGGATATGGAGGAATTTGTTGTATACTTGTGAGGAGTGAGGACCTCTGCTTGGATTCACGGTGAGTGGCATGCTGCAATCTCACAATGCGTTGCGACTTGGAGCTTGTAGATCTTCTATTTTCTGCCATTCCAATTTCAGGGATAATGTCAAAACAATTAAAAAAAATAAGTTGAGTTTAGGCGTTAAGTTGGTGATACAGTAGTTTTGTTTAAGCATGGGTTTCGTCACAGGAAAGGGTCTGAGATGGCAGTTGGCCAATGATATTGCGAAAGTGGGTGTTACCACAATTCCATTCCAATTCCAGTTCAGTTATCACAATCTAGTAATAATAACACTTAGCCAAACCCATAAATGACATAATGTTAGTCAGAATGTGGTGCTACTGTATAGCAAAAGACAGGGGATAGACTGATCAGCAGGACATTGGATTAGCCACCACTACCCCATACTCCAGTGGGTTTGCTACCGTAGCTAAACCATCGGAGCGTTCCGATAAACCCATCATCTCCATCTAACCAGAAAGAACAGCAGGCTATGCGCACACCTGCGCTCACAGGCATAAAGAATAGCAACTTAACACTTAGTTTTTCAATTCAACTCAGCCGCACTAGAGCAAACCGATCCGATGTTGGGAGCGGGGAACTGTTTATTTAATCACAGGAAAGACAGGAATTCGACTTTACATTTCCACCTAGCTGTTGGGCAGAAACCTTGAATCAATATATATATATATATATATATATATATATATTACCACACACACACACACACACACACACACACACACACAGCTATTCACATGTAGCTTTGTCGTATGACAAACGCAACAGAAATAGAAATATAAAAAGTAACAGAGATAGCAGATCTATAAGATTACAACGTGCACATCATGTTTGTCTAGTCTTGTTTTAATGTTTAACCAATAAAAAGTATTAACAAGCGCTTGTGAATAAATAATTAATAACTACACTGGATGCATTGGAATGCAGGTTCTTAAGCCTCACAAAAAACCCCACCATACATGTGTTTTGTGTGACAACCTGACCTTTCCTCCAAAGACATGTACGTATACATGTGTATAACACAAATCTCACTTCCTGGTCTCCATATTTAATGTCTCAAGTGGATGGCACCTCTTCTGCTCTGTGGGATGTGATGGATGACAACACAGCCAATGAGCTGCTGTGGGAATTCAAGAGCTCTGGAAATTTCCATAGACTCACTATATACAATCCCAGAGGAGTCTTCCCCCCACATAGCAAAGGAACTCAGTTTCTGCTATACACGCTGCAGATGGAATAATGTGCAGTGTGCACACATGGAGTAAGATACATCATCATCAGTAATACATCCATACATTTTAAAACATCCACGCAGAGATACCAATGTTTCAGCTTGCTCTGCCTCTGATGTGGTGCGGTAGCACGGCAATTAGTACCGATTTCTATATTTTATTAAAAGATCATACTGTATGCGAACATGATAAATATCAGCCTTTGAATACTAGACTCTGCCTTTCAAGAGGAAGCCAAAGCCTCCTCTGCCACACAAATGCATTACTTTTGAGTGAAAAAGGTACAACTTGCAGCATGCAGATGATGCAAATTAGTTGTAAAACGTCTTTGGAGTGCTAAAAAGAAAATAACTGAATTTTCTACGGCCTCACCATCCAGTTTACCAAGACGTCGGAGAGAGAAGCGACATTCTATAATATCGCCCTCCCACACCCCAAATCACCATAAATACCAATTAGTTGCTGACGCATGTGGCAGCTCATTTGAATAAAGCACCAGCCTCTCCTATTCAGTCTTTCATAGCCTTAAGTTGACATAAACTTAAGTTGTTGTCTTTCAACTGTCAAGGTTTCTTCTCTGCTCGAGATTATGGATGAGGTGCTCTCATGTGTTGTTGATATTGTGGCAGAGAATGTGCATGAATGTGTGTTCAACCTCCTTCATACATAGACAGAAAACATACGAGCACACAAACACATCACCAGCACCAGTCATAGAGCAGGGATCAACACTGCCATCAGCTGGTGATAGAATATCATCGAGAGGTGAAAACCATCCTAAAAAGCTCAGCAATCAAAGCTGTTCACAGAGTTCTTCTAGGCCTAGGGCAAAGACTCACCCAGGACTTGTTCCAACCTGGCTCCGCCTTGTTTATGTTGCTATAACATCATTTTTGGAAAAAAATAAAAACAAACATGATATGCCCAGTCACCATGCTGTGCCTGTGATGTTCCTTTTTACTGACAAAGAATTGAACGCAACTGAAAAACACGTTATTTCAATGATAGTGGATGGAGAGAAAGGATTTCGGCCTCGGGCTCCATGAAAAAAAATATATATATTGAATTTGTTTACAATGAAAAAAATAATAGTTCTGTCTGTTTGTGTATTTATCTATTATGAAGATGGTGCTGACTGGTGTTTCAAATTCTGCACAAACCCGACCAGGCCCAACCCGACGTTTTAGGGCCGGGTCGGGCCTAAAATCTATGCTAATTAGTCATATTTTTCGTATTAAAAGTACAGTAAGAGGTTGGCTTCTGTATGGACAAAAACTAAAATGTAAAGAAATACATATTGATCCACAGCACAGGGAGAAACTGAAGCGATATTGGGATATTGATTGAGTCAGGACTCAACTAATATCTATTTCAATGGGATTTTAAATATTTAGATTGCTCAACGTGAACTCAAACTGCAAATCTTCAGAGACTTTTTAACAGTCTCAGGGAATTCTTTAGCGACTGATGATCTCATCCACATTGCATCCTGATAGACAGAGAAGTTATTAGCTACAGTACCGCTAATGAAGCCAATCTCAGTGTGGCAAACGAAGTCTGGGAGATCTGATTATGGGACTCCTAGGGGATATATCCGGAACCCATCAGCCAGGCTAATGATATCGCAAAGCTGCCCTAAACCATTTATGAGGTTAACCCATTTATCATTTCATGGACCTCACTGTAAGCTACAGTACCAAACAGTCCTACAGTACATGCCCTGTGACACACGAAACAGCACTGATTGTAAGCTTTGTCTAGTCTAGAAGTTCCCAAACCAAAGGAACAACAATTAGCTATCCTCAGGCTGTGGCGTTGTGAGAAGTGTTGTACTCAACTGTGATCAACTAATTAGCCATTAGCTATTTTTGCAAATGTTATTAAAAACCTGTGTGAAGTGAGGGGTGCTCTTATCATTTACATCATCATGCCAAATTGTCGCAACCCTCCAACAACCAGTCCGTGGCCATGTCCTAGGCTAGCCTGGGTAAACCCACTCCCCCTGCTGGACAACATTTCATTCTGCCTCAGGCAGAATGCAAATCTGGCGAGGGGGGAGGGGTTTACCCAGGCTAGTCCTAGGCTGGATCACCATTGCACTGTTGCTTGGTGTTGAAGCGCCCCGAGCGCTGGGTGTTACTAATTGAACGGAGAACTCCGTCCTGACTGCTCAGGGTGATCATGCCCAGGACACACACGCGCACGTGCACACACTCTTACTTTCTTTTATGATTTCCTATTATTTTTCTTTCAAAATTACAACTCTTTTGAGTTACAAGCTTCAATGCAATGTAGAAAATATGTGGGAGGCAGAACATTGTCGTTTCGAGCCATGAAAGGCTGAGATGTGAGGGAATTCCAGGCACGTTCAGACTATTACAGCAGGGCATCAACTCCCAGCCTAACTGTACCCACAACAAGACGTAAAAATAGAACAGAGCACACATCCACTGAAATGGAGTCTCAGCTGGTACAATAAAGCATATGGGTTCATTGTGATCATTTGTGTGAGTGAGTGAGTGAGTGTGTGTGTGTGTGCGTGTGCGTGTGCTTGTGTGTGTGTGTGTGTGTGTGTGTGTGTGTGGTAGGGGGGGGGGGGGGATGAGAATGACGATGCCCACCTTGCGACACAGACTAAGCACTAAGCGGAATGCAGCCACATCCCAGCAGTAGTATAATCAGCCAACCCGGTGTTAATGACCAACGGCCTGGCTGACTGCTGCAAACACACCACTGGGGCAATTAGTTTCCAGCAGCTTGTACAGAGAATCACAGTAACATAAACACACTGTAACTGTACGTGCTATCATGTGAGATGTTCAGTGTCGTTCACACTATCTGATAATACATGGGTTGTAGAATAGACTAGAATATAGATAGTGATTTAAAACTTCAAGCCAAGAAAAAGAGATGTGTTTTTCCGTAAGCCTGCATATTTTATTACTGAAACCATATCTAATTGTTCTATCTGTCTCTGCTCAATGGACAGTTAACAGCTCAGACACAATGCACCACATCTTCTTACGCTGCAAAGAATCTTTTTCAAATGCTTTAATTGGTGGTTTAAATAAAGAGCTAAGAGCATAGCTGAGAAGAGCAAGTCATTATGAAGTTGACACGTCAAGATATCACAGATGTGTGTTGCGTTTACTGCTAGATGGTCCTACACAGCATGCTTTTAACTTCTTCACAGCAGAAGATTGTCTGCTTCTCCTCCAATCCATCATCTAAATACCAGCGCACTCATGGGAATTGGAATAGACAATCTGATCGGTGTAATTAATGTAACACCCAACAAAACAGACCGATCACTAATTCAGAGCCTTAATACCACCCATTAGTGCTGGTGTTTGTGTGCAGATTATGTGCTGTGTAACTAGTAAAATTAGTTTGCGCTGTGCGTTCTGCGCTGTGCACCATTGATCGACTAAATCAGTGGTTCCCAAACATTTGGTGTCTCCCTGGGACCCAGGTCAACCGTGTTTATTAATGTATTTCATTTTAACCACTTAAGCCCTATTAAATTGTGAAAATCTGTATGTATGTTAATGCAATACAACTATAGGACATTGTAGTGGCTGGAGGTGGTCTCCCTACTAGACTGAAAAATACCCTGAAGCTCATAACCGCAATATCCCCCAGGTCAATGTAGGGATTGTTTCTTCGACGAGTGGTAGAAATGTGGTCTCTCTCTCATGCAGGAGATTCTGGTTTGAATCCTAGGCAAGACATAATAGTTCTGGATTGCAAATGAACAGTCAGGATTTTTTTTTTACATTGTCGACTGCAGCTTGCCACCAACATAATGGATCCCCAGCATGACAAAGTGTTCGACAATGAAGAGCGACAGGGATGGATAAATGGCAAGCTGGTTGTTAGGCAAGGCACTATGGGCGAGCATTCAATATCTTCATCAATCCATCCATCCTTCTATAGTCATCCTGAATCGCTCAACAAGCTCTACATCAAACATATCCACGTTCCCCCGTCTTACAGCCTGACCTATCTGTCCCGTTCTTCACTATGATGACTCCATCGCTGCTCAGCAGCACCATTCATCTTCACATCCATCAGAATGCTGACCCGTGTGTGTGTGCGCATGCACGTACACACATGTAAGTGCGGTTTCCTACTGTCTGTGATTGATTACATCCCGGGCAGATGTTCAGATTGAAACCCTGGGGGTCATGGTACAGCCGAGTGGTATATAGATGTGATGAGACAGGGTAATCTGTGTGTTGATGGTGCTTTTGGCGATCGCCTACCACCAAACCTGCCTCCATCGCACCCTTTATGGACCCACCCCGCAATATTGAACCCCCTTCCCCATCAGTGCCCCCGAGGCTGTTGGGAAGCAGGAGAAGAGGTTGACCCCCATAAATAACCACTGTGGAGCAGTGGAAGCCCCCCTTCTGACATAACGTTTGGCCACAGGCAGGCGATTATGCTAGCCTCCAATTTAGAAACTCCCTGGGTACTTGGTGAGAGCTACAGTACAGCTGCAAATATCAACTAGAAATGCACTCTGTCGAGATGCAAACTTGCGCCTTGCACACAGGTATGCCATGTATGGCCTACTTGTGTGCAAGCAAAGCGTGCAAATACTGCTACTAACTAATGTCTATTAGTTAGTAGCAGTACTTGCACGCTCTGCCATACACCGATGGCAGCGGAAACCATGCAAGGCACCAACCAGCACATCAGGAGCAATTAGGGGTATAGGGTTATATCTTGCACCACCCTTATCCCTAAACGTATTTGCCATTTTTTACTATTTAAAAAAACCTTTTAAAATAGTTCAAATAGCTGATCTACAAGCTCACAACGTGTAGATCGGCTAGTTGAACTATTTTAAAATGATTTTCAAAATAGTAAAAACCGGCAAATAAGTTTAGGGTTAAGGGTGTGTAGCAACTCATAATGTAATAACTGCTCATGATGTAATAAGGGCTCAAAAAGGCTCATAATGTAATAAGTTAAATGTAATAAAAACTCATAATGTAATAATCAGCTCATAATGTAATAAAAGGGGTAATAACAATGACAGTGTAAGACTATATGGGCCATATGAAAGTCTACATTTGTCAACAGAGGTAATAACAATGAGAGTGTAAGACTATATGGGCCATATGAGAAAGTCTACATTTGTCAACAGAGGTAATAACAATGACAGTGTAAGACTTTTCTCACCAATATGGGCCATTATTACATTATGAACTTTTATTACATTATGAGCTGCCTTATTGTAGCAACTCATAACGTAACACGTCTTTTATAGAAAAATCTGTTATTACGTTATGCGCTCATGATTTTATTACATTATGAGCTGATTATTACATTATGAGTTTTTATTACATTTAACTTATTACATTATGAGCCTTTTTGAGCCCTTATTACATCATGAGCAGTTATTACATTATGAGTTGCTACAGGGTGGCGTAAGATGGAGCCCTGTCAGTGTCTTGCTCAACGACACTTCGACACTAACTCTGGGGGAGCCCGGGTTCGAACTGGCAACCTTGCGGTTACCATCCAGCCACTCTACCCATACTGTACATACATTACCATTTAACCACCCAACATTAAAACATATCTTAATTACTTCACCATCAACAGCCAATTATAATCATGCATACCATACATACATACCACTTTCGGTCCAGCCGACCACAGTACTATCTAGTAACTATCTTCTTAGCAATTAATCTATTGATTACTTTTTCTAATAATCAAAAAATCAACGTGAAACATTTTACTAGATTTCTTTAAATAATCTAATAAATCAATTAGTTATTAAGCCGTACAATCACTGTTGTACAATGGTGTCACGCAAGAAAAACAAACATAGCTCACAACATTGTGAGCTTGTAGACCTGCCATTTTCACCATCAAGTGAATGATTAATAAAAGTGTATTCTTTTCTACTGTTGCACCCCTACAACACTGTGTGGGTTAATGGGCATTGACCTAAAGAGAGGGAGCACCATACTGTCCCTGCCACATACAGTATGGGGACCAAACACATGGCTTACTGTAAATGTTGCTCCTGGCTGTTGTTCTTATTGAGGGTAGTGGCATGCAGACACACACACGCACACACACACACACACACACACACACACACACACACACACAGTTGTTGGAAAGGTCTTCTGGTGGTGGTGATGGTGGTTGGGGTAATCTAAATGAGCCTATCTTTCTTTGCCAGCTCCAAAGCCCCAACCCCCAATTCTCGGGTGGTTGCTATGGAAACTACTTCATCCACATAGGAGCTAAGGGAAAGGGTGGAGCGAGGATAGGAAGGAAGGAGGCGAGTGATGAAGAAAGGAGAGGAGAGAGCAAAGGAGAATGTTGAAGATATTCGATGGTAATCATCGGGTACAGGCTTTAGTTTAGACATACTATTGGTCCGACTGTCATTAGACCGACAACCACCTCAAACCCTAACCTGACCCTAACCGCAAGCATGGGAGCAGCGCATGTTTGTGTCTAATGTGTGGGTGCGTCCTGTAATCATCATCGGATCGAATCTTTCTAAGATATCTGTGTATGTATATGTGTGCAGGAGTGGCTGTTATTTAAGGGGACAGGTGCTATTTATAGACATACAGTATATACTGTGTAAAATAATGATGTGGTTGAGTAAACTGGCCTTGTGACTGTCTTTTATTTAGGTTACACTGATAGATGCACCACCTGAACCCAGTGCTCCACTGAGCCGTTACTGGAACACAACATCATCTGTGCTTCAAGACCTGGGGAAGGCTAGATTTCTAATTACTGGGCAGAGCACTTTCTGTGATGTGTGTCAGTTCACACACTCACTCACACACACGTGCGTGCGTGAACACAGACAAACACGCAAATATGCTTATCCGTCAGCTTTTTTATTCAAAAAGCGCACAAAGCAGTCACTGAATTTACTGTCAAGGTGTTTTTCCTTGTCATAACGGAGTGAGTTGAGGAGGAGGAGGGTGGTGGGGGGGGGGGGGGGGGGTGGAGGGTGGCTGCTGTTCTCTCTAGAAAATAATGACCATCGTTTCCTCTCCCCGATATGCTAAACTTCCTGGCACGTCGATCGTCCGGGGCCGTTGGATGATATGCTTTTATGAGCACGTTCTGGAGGACGGAACATGTGTTTGGAGCACTGATGAAAGACAACCCATTCTGATTCTGTTGACAACGTCATTAAATATTCAAACGTCAAAACGGCACAATGGGGGGAGACACTTTGTCAATGCTTTGCTGTCACTGTACAGTGGAATGTGTAGCAAGCACAGGCAATTAGCGCAGCGGAAACACAGTACACAATTGTGCGCGCGCACGCACACACACAAACACACAATAGAAACACACAATAGGTCTATACATGAACACATACTGTAGTACATAAAACTTTACAGAACATCTCGTTAGTCTATTTTTTTATGCTTGCAAAAAGGTTTTTCCCAGCCCACTTTGAAGAAAAAATGCATTTACCGAAAGCTTGACACTTACAATATAACTAAACCAATGCAACATCCGACTTTAAATCCAGATCTAACCCACTGCCTCTACGGAGAACATCTTAAGCTTCCCTGTTTACAGAAGATAATAACATCTCAGTGTGTGCTTACTCACCAAGATCTTGGCCATGATGCCGTCATCACTGGATTCCAAGGTAACCACAGCCTTGTCCGTCTCGATTTCACAGATGGCATCGCCCGCCGCTACTGCCTCACCTGCCGAAACAACGTACACAGTATGTAAAAGATATTGACGCACACACACACACACACACATACACACTGATGTACATATATTACTGTTTTACTTACATGTAGTATACACCCAAACAAAGAATTGCATTAATATGTACCAAAAGACATACACATACTGTAGATTGTGAGGAAAAAACTCTTCCTGGGTCAGGCCTAGATTTCAAAAGAGCCACCTAATCAATCTTTCATGGGAAAGAATTTGAGTTATGGCCTGGGATACTGGCAAGCCACATACACAGTTACGGAGACATTTGATTCCATTTGTACGCTCTCAGTGTTAAATGAACACTCAGGATTTTACTATGTACCAAGCTAGATCTTCTTCCTATATCCTTTATATTCCCAGTGTTCCACCACAGTTGGAATACATTAGCATCTGTTTAGCAATGGAAAAGGATGGCAATTAAGCAACCTTGGGTTCTTTGCGGCACATGTAGCGCAAACATGTTGTATGTACAGTTACATACATGCACAGTAAAATCCTTGGTGTTCATTTACCTCTGACAAGGTACAAACTTGTACATTTGTCGTTACAGGATTTTAGTTACCGTGTACTCTTCCAAAAGAGAGACATACAGTAAAGATGCCTTTCTTGGGAGAAAGGGTGAGATTAGACTAGGCATAGTAAACCCACCATGAATTAAGAAATGTGTTTATCCACGGGCAATCTAAGAAACATCATTTATAATCATTCCTAGGAAGTAGGAACCTGGAGACTGGGTTAGAATATACCGAAAATATCTGTCAAGAAGATCAAATAAACACAGAGGACTGGAAGGAGATTGGTACTAGTCTAGCACTGTATGATTGAGGCCCCTTTATTACAAATATGACCATATGTGTTATGGAAAGAGGAGCTATGGTAGATGAGATATGGGTCAAGGGTCAGCACAGAGAGCTGGCGATGGGAAGGGTCACCTCGGAGGGAGCATGTCAAGGACAGTGATAGACAAAAACAACCACCATGTGCAACCTCATCCTCAGCTTCAAAACAAAAGAGGCAGGAGCTCATGCACTGTGTGTGAGACAAACAGAGTGGGTTTGGGAGAGGGCCATGAGAAACTGTGTGGACATGGATGGGTGAGGGGGAGGATGAATGCAACCCAAAGGAGTATCGACATCAGAAGCCCCAGAGAGCCTGGAGCAGCAAAGTCGAGATTGGATTTGTGTATGAGGTTTTAACACCACATGACCCTAGGGGTTAGGTGTGATGTGCAATATTAAAGTTTAAACAGGCGACCCCAAGCCCTTTCACCTCCAGTCCACAGGAATGTCAATGGGCTGATATTATAAAATGAACACTTGGAGGCCTGGTTAGTGGATAAAATAAATGGCTGAAGACATACTACCTGTCATGATCTACGCAAACAAAATGAAATAAATCAAGAAGCTCAAATCCTGACTCTAGAATGAATCCGTATTGTAACATTGTGGTTAATACTGTAACTGTACATGCTTACGACATTATTAAACAGAAGGAAATCTAAACCAGCAGACAGTACACTTATTTACATTCCTGAGAGATGTATGTATGTACTGGTGCTACATGGTCGAGTACATTGTATCTCTGACCCTTGGTTCCAGTTAGCCTGGATAATCAATTAAAATTAGAACCCACCTGGTATATCGGTTTGGCTGCTATACTGGCCATTATTTGACTTTTATTTTACAATAATATCGCATTGACAGTTATGCTGATATTTAAGTATAATAAACATTGATTATTTAGGTGCCTGAGCTGCTGATTTTCAGTTTAAAAGTTTATGAAAATAAAAAAGGAAGAAAAACCTGATCACCACCAACTAATTTACGTCATTGCTAGGCCGGCCACATGATGTACAGTATGCAGACTTTTGTGATGAATTCAGAGGACAGCATGCCAAATGTTTTCCATAGCAGAAAAGAAAATGACAGGCACCAGAATGTGATGTGATAACTACGCGACTGAACACTTTCACACATGCACAAACATGCACCCTTTAGTCACCAAAACACATGGCAACACGGGAGATATGAGCAGCCAATAGAAGAGCAGTATAATGTACGCTGCCTCCTGATGAATGAAAGTGGCGGTGGTGAATGGCTGAACAGCGGCGCTAACCGGTGATTAATTGTAACTGCCAAATGTACCTGGGCCAATTAGCTGCCAGCAGTCCTCAGGTGCTCTGACCTGGGCAGGCTGAGCTCTACTTTAGAGAAGAATTTGATTTAATTGAGTCAATAATTAGCACTTCAGCTTGTCCATCACTACATGGGGAAGAAATTAACATTTCTTCAAATTAATGATTTTACTGTGGAGAGACTGGTGGAAACGGAAATGGAGGACATTTTATTTTGAAGTTTTAGCTTCAAACGCCGGCTCTGAATTTCTGAATCAATCAGAGCGTCGCATCCCTCCAGGCTATGGGGTCTCAAAGTCTGTGACTTCCTGCACGTGAATTTCGTTTGTAAACAAAGTGACAGAGAGACATGAGGACATGTCAGTGGATTATTTCTAACCTATACACAACCTATATACATATTTTAGCGTGATGATTACGTTTAAAACAAGTAATACACTGTCTGGATGTCATCTTGAATGAGATTAAAAATAGAGTAGTTATTTAATCAAAACCCAGCTGTGTGGAGGACAAGAAGCATGGGAATTAAACTGGTGAGCTTCATTTTTATTGGATTTTATTGATGTGTATCTCTACACGTCATCACGCAGCACGTTTTTAGGAAGTAATTAAAACATATTTTTATGGACTTTTGATATAAAAAACACACAAAAATGAGAATTTGCCCATTTTCTTGGCATCCATTGTTAGGTATGCCCATTATGATGACCACGGATATGGTCTTAAAGTGTGAAAAACATATTTTTCCTTTCACTACGCCTTTAAAGTAATGCATTTGCCATTTGTAAATAATACAATACATTTAATGACAGAATTGTGTGATTATTTGGAATAAAGGGGCAGCAAGTGTTGACAAATGGAAGTCATGTACTCTGTTTTCTACTCTTACCTTCCTTTATCAGCCATTTGACAATATTGCCCTCCTCCATGGTAGGGGAAAGGGCTGGCATCTGCACTTTGACTGGGGCGACCCCTAGAGGAAATAAATAGCATGTAATTTCCAAACATGAACAAACGATCTCCATTTCTAACGCACAGACAACACATTTCAAGATGTCAAGGTTTTTATCTGTCACACACACGTCCATACAGTAAAATCCAGAATCAAAAATCCATGGAACAAAATGGGTCCATTTGGTTCAGTAACACTGAAGATTTGTACCGTGTACAGAACAGCTTTGCAACAACATTGCAGCCAATGACATTCTCAAATTAGAGCGCCTGTTCACAGTGGACAAAGAAAATACAATAAGAACATCTGCAAAACAGTAGATTTGTTGGCTATAATATAAACCCAATTTATATGGAAAGTATACTAAATAATAAATAGCTCAAGTCACATAAGCGTCCACAGCAAGCAGTGGACAGTGCAGTGTAGTGCAATTAAGACTAGACTTATACTAAGAGTATCATTATCACAAGAATCACCTCCTAGAAATGTTTCAAAGTATCTGGCTGCAATGAGGCAGGAGGGGACAGTGAATCAAAAAGCAGCAGGGCACAGGAAGGAAGGGACAGGGACAGTATGAAGAAGAGTGATGCTGGCACTGCAACAACATGCTGCGATGCTGGCTGACATTAAATTAATGCACCAGTGGCTGGGAAACGCAACTCCAACTGCCCAATGAGCCACCATCACAGCCCCCAACCATGAACAGCTGCAGTCACAGAGAGGGGCACAGTTCAGCCGGCTGAGGGTCCCCCAACAATGGACAGACCCATATCTCCAGGCTGATACCCAACCCAACAGGAGAGTGCAAACCTGTAGTAGACTAAAGGCCTATTCATAGTCTGGATTTTCAGTGGTGAGGTGACCAGTGACCACCGAACTACAACATGACGTCACGAGCCGCGGGGAAGAGCAAACCACCGCCACCGCTCCAGCCCTTCTCTGTTTCTACTCACCACCGCTCAACGTTGTTTCGTGGTGGTCAGCGGTGGTCAGCTCACCACCGAAAATCCAGACTATGAATAGGCCTTAACTGCTCCTCATTATGACCATTGACCTCACAGCGGCAATGTAGCAGCTTCCATAAGGCTAGCAGTGCTATGAAACAAGAGTTTCATAGCAATTATTAATAGGCAGACAGTAGGAATTTATTTTTATTACTGGGGTATAAATACAAATGTGATCAGAGATAAGGGTTGAATTTCCTGATGTGTGATCGAAATGTGCACCAAATGTTAAATCAAACAATAAAGAGCAGAGCTTCTGATAAGGTCCAAATAATGGTGTATTGATTGACGTTGTAATTTATGCCACTTGTATTATGTAATACTGCCATCTGGTGGATATGTTGTCAAATTGCAAATGCACTAGTGCAATAATGTCCTTTTACTGACAACATAATAAGGATTTGCTTATTCTTTTGGGCTTTTAATAGTATTAAAATAGTAACAGTCACAGTACAACTGAATGGTGTGTTCCAGTTTAATTTTAGGTAGTTGAACACAGCAGTATATGCTTACACTTGTACTTAGGTAATGTAAATGTATTGGTAAGGACTGTAAATCACTGTATTTCAATGACTCAGACTCAGACAATGCTTCAGACAAAGAGTTATACGATGCTTAAATAATACATAACATAATACATAACACATACGTATCCAAAAATATACGAATGAATAACTTAAAAGATCGACATCTTTGTAGGTCAAATTAATGCTGATAATAATTTAGTAACAACATACTACACAACTTCACAAGTATCGGGTTATATTTGTACATTCTCAGAGTTATTGGGGATGTATTGACTTTGTACAGTGTATGGCATATCGATAGATAGCCGCAATTTGCAACTCTAGATTTTTTTTTACAATGGGCCCATTGTAAAAAAAAATCTAGAGTTGCAAATTGCGGCTAATCGATACAGCACACCCCGTAGCTGCCATTTTATAGCTTTAAGCTTGGCTTTCAATACCGAATGTCCATTTCATCACCTTGGTTTACACCACCAGACACATCACAGCTTGTAATGTAATTACGGTATGCAATGTTAGATATCCAAATGAATACTTAATAGTGCAACCTGACATTAACAGTGGTGTTTTTGTCGGTCATTACAGATCATTATAGTTACGTTAAAGCGACTACAGCAAATAGACATTTTAAACAAACGAAATAATTAACAAAAAACGATTTGTATTTCTTGTTTTGAAAGGTATATGGTGTCAATATATGACAGCTTAGCAGCCGCTGTCAGAGGCGCAGTGTCTGTGCGTCTGACAACAACCTAAACCCAGTTTTATAATGACAACACTCACCAGAGAGTCTTCGCGAGTCGAAGTGTCGGACATGATCCTGTAGAGAATTGATCGTCCATGAACATTTCTTTAAGTTTGACCATCTGAGGCCAAATAACATTCCTTGACGTCCCAGACGCAAGGAGGCCGCCATGTTTTCGTCCTCAGTCGGTGAGTAGTGCCCACGGTTATGCCTGATAACTCATGGCCTGATGAAAAAAAGGAATGGCGTCAAAAGACATAATATTTCAATGCCAACTGTGACCAAAGGCAAACCTTTAAGATATATATGAATGAAAGATGAATTGCTTTAAGATTTTATACGATATTCATTTGTACGCCAGGCTGAATATAAGGACATCATTCTTTGGGGTCCTCAAAGCAGAGCCATAAAATAGAGTTACGACAACACCGTTCACTTCATGGGCCAGTCCATCACCCCCCTAGTGGCGAAAATAAAACTAGTCCAATGAGCATTGCGAAGAGTGATAATGTCCTGGACCGGAAGTTGGCACTTGGCAGAATGCACTGGACTCAGGCAACAGCTGATCTTAAATGATAAATCCCTTTTTTAGATCGTTTTTAGTAATAGTACAACATAAACATTATAGAGACTTTAAAGTTGTCACTGTACAATACTTTAAAACAGTTGTCATGTTGCACACATGCCTAAAATTGTTGATATTTGCGCCGCCCTCGTTTTAAGCTCTCCAGGCTGCATGAACAGCGCTCGAGCGCTCAGTTTTCTGCCCCCTCAATGTCGTAACTCTGCCTTACTCTATGGCTCTGGGGTCCGCAAAGGACCTTCGAAACAGTCTTCTTCTCCACATCCAATGCTCTGCATAGAAACTGTAGCGCTCACTACTGCCACCTGCTAAGAAGGATGTAAAATGTTGCAAAGCAATTTGTAGGGGTTCATAATATGATATATTGCTATAATTGCACATATAGCCATATAGGACATAGTAATTATCGATAATATCAATATAACAATATAATTCTCACAAATGTATATGGCACTGTATATATGGCACTTTTACTTTATGTTGTAGGCTATTAATTAGACTAAATCTAACCCTAGGAGTGTAGAGTCCTCTTTGTGCGTAGTGCCTACTACAATATTATAGTAGGCAGTAGTTCTTCAATTTGAGAACAATACTGTTGTTGAACTCTTTATTGTTTTCATATACTAGAGTTGTGATGTGATGTCAGAACAGGACAGGTCACATCCATATGGACCATGGGCAAGCTGGGCACTGTCCAGAGCCCGGGCAGAGAGGCCTTTTTGGGACCCTTCCGAGTTACGTGGATTACACATACAGACAGACAGAGACATGGTGCATGTACATAGAAGATAGATAGATTCATTTTAATTTGACATTGTTTTCTCAAAGTCAACCATACTTCCTGAAATACCCAACAGACAGGCCTTCAGTTTGCCCATGCTTGTGAAGTGCATCATCATGTCTTTGATTCACACCCATTACAGTAACAATGTGAACGAGGAAATGATTGGGTTCCAAGATGCACGGCATTTCCCAAATATAACCAAAGCAGGAAATGATCTACTGTACTCCTTTAAGGCATTTTGTATTTAAAGGACTTCCTTGTTTGACTTTGCCATGGAAAGATTCTACAAGTGCACTTGTAATATTAAGCAAATAGCCTACTCATAAGTAGGCCTACTGCAAATTTCACAGCATTTTTCAATTTCTTTATATTTTATACTTCTACTCTAATACATTTTTAATTTTATTTCACTTTTTACTTGCATTTCTTTGTCAGCTTTAGTCACTACTTACTTTGAAGGTTTAAATTATTAATCAAATTTAATTTTATATTCCCAACCCGAACTTGGGCAGGTGCTTGCACACTCGGAGATCCAATGAGCCAGATGGTATATATTACAGCACAAAAAAGCTGTGACGTTTTGAGCTCAAAGCATTTCCTCAGTCTGTCTCTGCTTAAATTATTACTCAAAAAATGAAGATCTACAATTAAGCTCACAACGCGCCATTGTTGTACACTGTGTCGTTGTTGCCGCTGAACAGCACATCTCAATAATAATAGTTTTATTTATTCTGGGATCATTATATCGACTGATTGATTGATTGATTGATTATTCATTAAAAAATAAAATGTAATTGAAAAATCACGGCCCCTTACACATTAGACGGACAATATCAGTCACCAGAGCAAGGGATGATTCCTGAGGAGCTCAGGCTGTGCACAAGCTCATAAGTGGCTATTAACTCAAGCATTTTAGTAGGAGCCAAGTGATCATAAGTGCCTTATATTGCAATAGTCAGTTAATTTTGTACTATATAGAAGCAGGTGTATTGGTTTTTGTGTCTTAAAAAGAAAATATCTGATCTGAACCCGAACCCTAACCCTAATCCATATTCCCGAGATGATTAAAAAAAACACATTTTCTTATATCTGAGACAGGCATACTATGAATCAGGTCCAACAAATCCTGACCCACATCGTGGGCTCCAGGCCCTTAACTAAAGGTCCATTTGAGTGCACAAAGGGCCGCTGATAAGCTGTGATTGTGTATCTGTTGTGGGGTGTCTGTCTGCACGGTCACGCTCAGGCTATCTCTCATCACTTCCCTGTTCTCCTCCCCACATCTACTATATCTGATTGCATTAATGTTCTCTCTTTTAAATAATGAAATACCGGTAGTCCTCACATGGCTCATTCAAATGTTGAAAAAAAATTTGTGGCAATAAGAGGCACACAGATGGTTTCAAACAGATATATTGTTTTAGCCAAACAAAAAGACATGCATTGTTCTGTTTTGTGCTCCCCATTTGAGCTCACAATGCATGCCTTATTCCGTTTCATACTGTCCATTTGAGCTCACAATGCACAAGGGCAACAGCACATTTTACCTGTACACATTTAATCCTCAGCTTCCCAGACAATCGTTTGCTCTATTTGCAATTATAATTACCTTTTTGTAAAAGTGTGACACCAAGATTAAGTATCACTACACAGAAATAGAAAAAACGTGTGTGCTTATTGGTGGATCTATTACAACCGGTTTAGTTGCATGTTTTCCTATCTGCCGGGGGTGCCCATAGTGGTGTATACTGGTTTTGCTGGTTTACCAGTAGTTTACCAGAATGTTTTGGAGAGACAACTCAGTGACCTTATTCCTTATTATGGTGTATAATGAATGCGCACGCACACACGCACGCACGCAATATTGCACATTCATAATTCTAATCAGACCTCAATGACCACCCTGAATGTTTCCATAGCCTACATCGGATAGTCTGGCTCCCAGGGTTTGCATTCACTACCCAGCGGTTGTTTAGGGAAATCAGGCTCCTACCTGGCTCTGTACAGTGGAGGTTATGCCAGGCTGGATTTGCTTAACCGTTATCTCCCTGCAGTCACCATCTTGAAACATTTCCATATCAGAACGCATTGCAACATCCACATCATTTCAAAGTAAAAATCTGTCCAGATTTCAGAAGTTAATGGTGTTGTCTACAAAAGACCACTTACACCCTATCCTGCTACCCTAATAGACAGGGGGTACATGAGCACATGGCCGTTCATTCGTGCTCTATCTCCGACCAAACCACACTTCCACCACACATCTCTCTATGCAAAATAAAACCTGCACACTCCCACAAAACATATAGACTACATTGCATTCGCCAAAAATGTCTTATTTACTGTTTAAATATTACTTTTCTGACCTAATAGACAGGGGGTACATGAGCACATGGCCGTTCATTCGTGCTCTATCTCCGACCAAACCACACTTCCACCACACATCTCTCTATGCAAAATAAAACCTGCACACTCCCACAAAACATATAGACTACATTGCATTCGCCAAAAATGTCTTATTTACTGTTTAAATATTACTTTTCTGAAACACGCTATTCTTGCTCAACCTCAACAGCCTACGTCAAAATCGTCATGTTGGCGTCTACTACGCCAACTACGTTCACTTCATGGGGCCAGTCCTTCACAGTGACACACACTCGCAGCGCACTTTCTCAATACACGCGTGCCTCCAAACATTTGCGAGCCAGTCGCGCAAAACAAACCCAAACAGGTAAATCACACAGCATGTTGCATCCTTCTCAATGTTGCTTGCTTAATCGTTCGTTTGATTTATCCATACATCGCAATTTCCGCAATTTCTATTTCCGCAATTCCGCAATTTGCGCAATTACCATTTCCGCAATTTCTATTTCCGCAATTCCGCAATTTGCGCAATTACCATTTCCGCAATTTCGCAATTCCGCAATTTCCGCAAAATTTCAAAAAACATGGGCTATAACCCATCGTTTTTTTTCATTTTTTCATTTTTGTCAAATCATCAAAAATGACGAAAAACGGCGCGCTATAGTATGCCGTACGATATGGGCTATAGCCCACGGTCCAAAATGATGAGAAACGAGGATAACTTTTTTTTTCAAAATTAAAAAAAACATGGGCTATAGTTTCAATATACTTTTTTATTGTTTGTGTGATGTGCAGGAGCGGGGATTGAACCCCAGTCTCCCACTCGCCAGACCGAGACAAGTAGACAACCTAACGTGTTAATAGTTTCACAAAGATGTTGCCCTATGCAACATGGGAGCCACACGGGAGAGGGCCTAAGAGCCAGATAGATGCCTACCCTTAGGCTAGGGCCTAAGAGCCAGATAGATGCCTACCCTTAGGCTAGAACATAGTGGCATTTTAATCTCCCCGGCTCACGAAGCCATGCTTCAACGATTATGTGAATCCTTCCTGTCTATAAAGTTATGCTTCCAGCCACTCAAACTGCTATCTGAGTGTCATTTCATCAAAGATAGGTTAATTATATATGCTTTTAACCTTCATATGATGTGTGAGAACATGAAGCTGGTTGCATTCAAGAGAAATTACAATGGTTAAACTTAAATAAACCATAGTATGCATGTCTCAGTTTACACACACACACACACACACACACACACACACACACACACACACACACACACACACACACACACACACACCTCTCTCTCTCTCTGACAATCTTGGGGCTTGTGTCAGTTTTGATTATTAATGTATGCCTTAGCATACAGCCCTTGATGGAAATTATGCTACCTGCCTTTCACATACATACATACATTTATCCTTGTTAGCATCGTTAAGGCACTGCCTTAATTGTTACTCTGATGTATGTAATTACACAGGATTGATACTGACACAACAATAATGAGCACACATTGAAGCCTCAAAACAAGATAATAACAGAATGTGGGCGTTAATCAGCAGTATGTAAAGGAGGATTCAAGCAGCATGATAAAGGACAAAGCACAGCAGAGATTATAGGATTTGCCTATAAACACAGGCCTGAGAAAATGGACATTAGTGGCACTGACATTATCTCAGTGGCTATCAGGGACCAGTCATCCATCTATAGCCTGGAGGTGTCAGCATGACAAGTGTGGCACACGCTAGCGAGCAATTAAATCCTCTGCATTTCTCACTATCGAGAGAGCTCAGTAATGACAAGCCCTATCTCCAAACCAATAGCATCTCAAAGTAAAGCTTGCCAATAGATACAATGAAAGTACCGTATACAAATAACTGTGAGCTGGGAGTCCAATTCAACAAACTCCTACTAAAAGTGTCTGGCTCCAAAGCTCTGCTTAGCCTACAAATGGATATTGATCAGATTGAGGTAAAAGTCAGAATATTTCAGCACAGCTGTCAAATTAAAGTCACTATAGGCCTGCTTTATTACTTGGTTCAATTATTTCAAAGAACAACATTGTCTTGCTACTTGTACCATGGCAATGATGTATTGAACCGAAAGGGTAAAGGGTTGTCGACCCACACAACACAAAGAATATAGACGCACAACTTTCAGTACAACGTCAAAAGTAATGGCAACCTTTATTCATTAAAGTTACATATAAACACATTTTTTACTGCTTAGTAGGCTACAGTTAACTGGTGAATCCAAGGGATGAAATATAAAAGTAATAATAATAATAACAAAAACCACAACGTAATTATTTTCACACATAATTGCTACTTGCATAAATTGCATTCCTCTGCAGTTGTACAGTGTCATTAGCTCTGGTCCATAGCTCTAATGCGTTGCATTTAGAGCTATGTTACTCTCGACTTCCGCCGCTCGCATGAATGCAGACCAGCCTCTCGTCTTTAGCGTAAATAAAAAGAACGTTTTTGCTACTCACCAAAACAAAGGCGGGTTGTGTCATTAGAAAGCCTACTTTGGTCTGCATTCATGCGAGCGGCGGAGGTCGAGAGTAACATACTGTATGGACCAGAGCTACAGTGTCATGCGAGTGGCATTCAAATTTGTTGTTGACAACAATCCTGCTTCACAGTATAAATACCAAAGATGCCTTTTAACATGGGCTCTTTCAATGGCAAATCCTCTCACATCAAAATCAGACACTGAATTCAAGTTATGTAATGTTGTGTTATGTTATATCGTCGCTGTTGGGCAGAAACCGCTCCTATCTCCATATTCAAACATTTTGTGTTTTTTAATTAACGCTCTACTTGGTTATACTATACAGTGTCACACAAAAGTAGCAAAAGTAGCAGATCTGCAAGCTCGCAATGTGCACAAAGTGACGCATTTTTTTGGTTGAAACCTGAAAAGTAACAGTTTTGGACATGAAGTGTGTGTATGTGTGTGTGTGTGTGTGTGTGTGTGTGTGTGTGTGTGTGTGTGTGTGTGTGTGTGTGTGTGTGTGTAGGACATAGACTCATGTTGTTACGGTATATTCAGTGACTAACAATAAGGAATAAGGGACCTCAGAGTCACTCTAAAGGGACTTGTGAATGGAAAACTTCAATGACTCAAAAATACAGTACAAATTTGTAATGTAAAATGTGTAAACGTCTCAGCACTTACAAAAACATTAAGTTAACAGTCAAAAGTATGTGCTATTTCAGTAAAACTAAAATATCACATTTACATACAAAATTGAAGAAAATATAAATTAATCAAATATGATCTTGTTTCACTTCTCGGACTCCCTCCATCCGCGTGCATTCCTTCCAAACTTGTAAACCAGTCTGCGTCCATCCACTCGCTCTAGGATTTCCCTTTTGTAGTAATATCTGTAACATAAGACACAAGCACTGACTCTACTGTAAGCATGCACAGTAAAGTCCATGTTAACTCTGAGAGTATACAAATTGTCCATTTGGTTACATTTATATACTCTCAGTGTAATAAATGGACAAATTATCACCGATGATGAAGTGTGTTGGTAACTTGGTACAAAATGTAATTGTTTACATACTGTAAATAAATAGTGGCACAGTCCTCCTCTTCAATCAACTAACCAACTGTGTTGGCGTGGCTCTACGGGAATCTGCAAGTCTGTCTCTGTTTGTCCTGGTGTTCATTTTGCAAACCGCTGGACCAATCAGCCAGGTGGGACCACGGGAGTTATTTTACTAATTTATTTCACATAGGCTGAAACCATGCCCAGATGTGGAATCTTGGGGTCGTACGTCATAGACATGTCACAGATTACTGGCATCACAGGCGGACCACGGCTTGGGAATCCACAGTGGAGCCACGCTGACTCATGTGGATCTCAGGATCCACTTGCTTTGATTTTTATTGCAGTTTCTTTTGAAATGGCAGTAGTTTGCTAAAATCACACTGTTTTCAGTTGATTTCCAATCATATATAATAAATATGATTTTTGTTTTGACTTTGAACCCGAATCCTAAATGAACAAGAAAGCCTAACTGTGGTGACAAAAAGGGCCCCAACAAGAAATAAAGTCGTGTAATGCACTGCTGTGAAGAGAACATCAGAGCTGTGGGCATATTAAATAAAGTCCTGTAATGCACTGCAGTGAAGAGAACATCAGAGCTGTGGGCATATTAAATAAAGTCCTGTAATGCACTGCAGTGAAGAGAACATCAGAGCTGTGGGCATATTAGTGACACAACTTACAGGCACATTTTCTAGTTCAATCTATTCTTTGTGGTGCAGTGAAATAATGTTCATTAGATTATCTCATTTGGAGGTAAAGGCAGTGCCTATGACAACATCAAGGATGGTTTTCTGTGAGGGAGGTTATTTCGGTTCATTTGGGTGCAAAAACCACAACATTCTGTGAGCACATTTTGTTTGACTGTTGCTCATGGACAATGCCAATGCCTGGACAGGCTCTTAATTAGATGAATGAAGATGAAGTCACTACTGGTTTGATGGTGTATAGTAGTGAGAACCAGTTGTTCTTTTTAGAAAAACAATCTCTACAGTTCAAGTTCAGAGGTAAGAATAACATCTACATGTCATTGTCACTGTTATTGTTGGAGTTGGCCATATCCTTGTTTTAAATCTGCCACATTTAAAAAAGGTACACCCTACTGTAAACTCTACAATGTTCAAAAAAAATTCCATTACGCACAAGTCTTTGCTGTTTGACAGCTACTTGCAAAGGAAGTGCATTACACAGTGATGCCCTGGCTAATGGACTGCATGGGCCGCCCTTGTCCAGTCCATTAACTCATGTATTAGCTCTTTATTTATTTATTACGTTTTCTCTTTTCTTTTTCCCTTGCTAGTACGATGCTTTCTTAAGTGTGATTTGAGTTCTTACTAGTTATAAAACTATTCTGAAAGTGCAAGAATGCAGCATAAGCGTCAATTTAGTTTTTTCACCTATGTGCTCCTACTGTATACAGTATGTGCTTTAATTGTCCCTACCTCATTGCCCGACTTAGTTTCTCATAAGTCATGCTGCTGTTGTTCTTCTTCTTGCCCCACAGCTGAGCCACAGCCTCTGACTTCAGGAAGCGGAAAACACCCTCCGCTCGGTCCTCCCACTTTATAAGTCCTGGGTTCCGCTCTGGGTTCAGCAGAATGTCCCTGATGAACTCCCACAAGTGTGTCCCCCTTGGATCTGTGGGGAAATGTGAAGAGTCGCTCATCAAGCTTGGGTCTCTGCGACCTTCACACACACGTATCTCAGAAGGTTTGTTTATTGTTACTTACTATGCTTTTTGACCTGATGTGGGCGACTGTAAGATCGTTTTATGTCTGAGAATAGACAAACACAAAGCAAATGTACTTATGTCGAGCCTTTGTAGCACTTGTGCTAAGTTACACTTTACAATGAATGAACAACCAGCAGTCCAGCACACTCCCATAGTGATTACTTAGTCTATTACAATGATGTACAATGCTATTTACAGATACTAGGCTGGCAATAGGCCACAGTTTGCACTCCTTTTTCATCTCCCATCGGTCCTCTCTTCCCAGAGGAGCACTGTGCATTTAGCACCTTTTGAGTTCAAATAGTTGTTTATGTAGGCTATATCATGTATCACTTACCGGGGCTAGATGGGGTGGGAGAGGCAACAGGTGCGAGGGGTTGAAACGAGGGATCATAGATTTCTAAATTCAGGGGGAAGAAAATAGAAGTCAATATTTTACCTCTCTGTTTTGTTCCACTTAAATCAGAAAAACTAATACTGAGGCCAAATGTCAAAATATGCTGTACTTACCTCCAGGTGGATAACTGGCATCTGGAAATGTGCAAGAGAAATCTACTGGAAAAAAGAATACATGTAAATAACTAAATATTTATGTATAATATTTCTTTATACCGTTTCGAAGTAATGATACAGTATACGTTGTACTACAGGTGGCTCATGAACCGGCAGTATCATACGGTTCATACCCACAAGGCATTGCACAACAGCCACAGCAGAGCAGAACCGATTTAACTATAGAATGAGTTTGGTGTCAGCCAATGAGATTGTGTGAACCCATCAACCAAAATGTAATTCCTGCATTTGGATGGTTTGTACCAGCTAGGACAGGAGCCACAACCTTTTTTATAATATGTTGCATTTATCTGAACAAACAGCGTTCTACTTGTTAATAATAATAATAATAATAATAATAGTAATATATATATATATATATATATATACACACACACACACACACACACACACACACACACACACACACACACACACACACACACACACACACACACGTGCACACACACACACACACACAGAGGGGAGGATATTTTCCTAACCACTTAAGCCCTATAGTATGGCAAATGCTGAGCTGATCTACAAGCACACAGCTTGTAGATCCGCTATCAAAGTTGTTAACATAAATGTAAATTCACTTGTTAAATTGTGATATTATGAAATATCCCCCCCCCCCCCCCCTTCAATTATATGTTTATTACTGTCAACAGCATCAGCATGATCATTCTGTCGCATACTGTACAATACATTTCAAACTTACATTCTGCTGGTTTGATTTCCAGTTGGCTTATCTCCACATGGTACTGTCCTGTGTGAGAAGAGAGGGAGAAAGAGGTTAACACATACATTAAGAGTGTCAGAGTTACATTATCAGAGTGTATATTAACCACTTCAGGGGAACATTAGTTGAAAATAGTTGATCTACAAGCTCACTTAAGTTGTGATCGGCTATTTTCGGCAAAGAGGTTTGGTGTAGGGGGGGGGGGGAAAGCAGACAAAGCTCAAGTTTTTGAAGAATTTAAGGTTTAGGTTAACTGTGAAAATGCATATGAACGGCAATCCAACGCTACACCTTGACAGTGTTGTCAAACAAGTCTATGAAAAGGTTTACACAATACATATAGTTCATGAGCCAGAGCACCAACATTGGACTATGATTATCAAAAAAGTGGGCAAAGTCTGTTTGTACAAAAAAAATAATGCAATAAATATATTGTTAAAATAAAAATAAATAAAAAAGTGGGCAAAGCTATATCTGTATTAAATTGTTTATAGGGTCAATATAAGTATATTAATATATGATAACCTTTCCACAGAAGTAGATTTTTCATATTTCTCTTTTTTTCCCCACCTACAGTACATGCATGAAGTCAAAGCTTTATTTTATTACAATTTTTCTGAAATTTTAAATTTCAGAAAAACTTTCCGTATACATTTCCACATAACGAATTAATCGTCCTTCCTCTGTGTCATATGAAACAAGCTCATACGTAAATTTTCACTTCAGGTGTATAGTTAGTTAGTTAGTTAGTTGCTGCGAGAGTGAGGTCTCCAAAGCCCACCAAAACCTTATTTTATGCCTGCTCTCAGTAGGCCTATTTTCTTGATTATGGAGTGATACATAGATATTTAATATTTCCTTGTTTAAAAACTTGTAAACAAAATGATGGTGGTGTGGAACGTGTGTATTATTATATAGGAAAATATGCCCGCATTTGCATAACTTTCCAGAATCAAAATAGGAAAATTGGATAGAGCCAGAGTCAATCTTCTTATTTTTTATTTTATTTACATGTTATAGTGTCAAATGTTTTAAAATGGGTATTTAATATAAGGCAATATTCAATATCTATGTATCACTCCATCTCCACTCGGTCGGCCTTCTGGGTCCCCACTTTCCGTATACATTTCCACATAACTAATTAATCGTCCTTCCTCTGTGTCATATGAAACAAGCTCATACGTTTCACTTCAGGTCTATAGTTAGTTAGTTAGTTAGTTGCTGCGAGAGTGAGGTCTCCAAAGCCCACCAAAACCTTATTTTATGCCTGCTCACAGTAGGCCTATTTTCTTGATTATGGAGTGATACATAGATATTTAATATTTCCTCGTTTAAAAACTTGTAAACAAAATGAAATAAGGACTCTGGCTTTATCCGATTTTCCGAATTTATTCTAGAAAGTCTCTCGCTCTCATCCTATTCACCTATCATAGGTGAAAAAAGCTAAAAGTGTTATAAATATGAAAAAGCTACTCCTATCATGTATACATTTACTTATATTGACTCTATAAACAATTTAATATAGGTATACGGTTTTGCCCATGGAGTTCACTGCTTCATCTCTCTCTCACCTAAGGGGATCTTGGACTGAAAAACATTGTAGACCCCTGCATAAAGATATGAACTGGTGTTTCATCACTGACCTGCACTTGTTAAAGTGTAGATGTATAACAACAATCAAAACTGGAGCATTGTGCCATAGTTTGGTTTCGAATTCGGGCTGCTCCACACTTGCTTCTCTGTCCTCTGGTGGTTAAACTGGCTATTCCTGTTTAGTGTCATGATAACTGCCTCAAACTATAATTCCGAATGCAAATTATATCTGATGCACCACCAGATGCAGTCGTTGCCTCATTTTATAACAGTCCCTCTGTAAATGCTAATGAAATGATAGTTGGCATGTTTCACAGCCCCTCTCCCAAAATATGAAGAACTGGAGTTGCTTCAAATCCCCCGGCTTTTTCACCGAAACCCCCATTCGTATAAAGCCAATTCGTACGGGCCAATTCAGTTTCCAGAAATGCTTGGTTGAATTCTTCTTGTCTCTAAGCGAGAACAACTCTTGAATCTGTCACCCCGTTGGCTTTGTAAGCCACCCTCTCTCCCCTGCTATAATTCCAAGCAGTGAAGACCTCTCAGATAGCCTTGTTCAAGGACATTTTTCTATCGCCTGACTGAATCACACAGCGCCTTCTAGTTTATATTCCAACCCACCACTCCACTTGAGTTCTGCGAGGCTGTGGAAAAGGATGGGTCCCACGCTACCAGCAGCGCGGACAAAGTCCTGGTAGCTCATGGCACAGAGTTGGCGGCCATCTATATCGAAGTTCTGAAAGGGAACAGTTGAGGCATCAATCTGATGCATGTCCATGATCTGCTGTAGCCACTCCCAGACCTGGTATTTGCTCCAGTACTGAGGCTGAGACTCATGAGCCCACAAGCGACTTGAGTACCCAGGCACCACCAGGGAAACTACAGAGAGAGACAGAGTCAGATGTCAAATATCAAATGTATTCACCTGTGTTACAGTGTTTGCATTGTATTCATCTGTATTGTGGAAAATGTATATGCTTGCAATGAGAAAACAGTATAGCTACATTCTAAAAGATATTTCTCAGTAACTGAAGCATTGCATTGGGTTCTTAATAGTCCGGATTAACTGTTTTCTTACATTAATCTGATGTTATTAATTGTTATATAAAATAACGAGTGGTATATATGGAAAGATTACATGGTCCAATCACAGCTAAGTATAACATGGGTTAGTAGACAAACCTCTCCACCAATAGTTTTCCTATATGACAAAACATTGTTTTAAAAAAGAAATGCCACGCACATATCTTTCCAGTGCATACAGTATATGGCAGGTTGTTGGATTTGGAAGAGATTTTGAAGGTCTGGTTCGAAAAATGAATCAGTATTTAATGTGTAAAATCCATGATATTTACATTGGAATGAATGAGCCCGCCTGGAAAGTGTCCAAGTGGGAGTGTCTAAGTGGGAGAGTCCGGGTCTTAGCTATTAGTCCTGTCACTATTGCTATTGGCAATTTTTTATAGGGGTTTCTTGTGACCCTACCATTAACATCCTATGGCAGGCAAACATGTCAAACTTTCCTTATGCTTTAAGTAGCATGTGACATGTCAAACTAGGGGTTTTTCATGATTCTGAATCCATTCCAAGCATTAGTTTTGCACAAAAAACACTCCTTGGGCTAAAAAACGGCCATAGACTTCATGACAAATGTGATGAGGTCAGCACAAGAGTCCGGGTCTTAGCTATTAGTCCTGTCACTATTGCTATTGGCAATTTTTTATAGGGGTTTCTTGTGACCCTTGTGGGAGTTTCTTGGAAATGCCAACTTGCATCGTTGCCCAAATATGGAGTCTATGCAGATGTCAGAACATCATTGTGATGTCAGAACAGGCCAGCTCCATATATGAAGATCTAGGGGTGATCAGGTGTGACCAGCTATCCGACGGACTCAACACCGGGCACTGCACTCTCTCTGGTGGTGTGGAACGTGTGTGTCAAATTTGAAGTCGGTGAGGCAAGCGGCTTGAGTTACGTGGATTACAGACGTACGTACGTACGTACGTACACACGTATAGAGATTTGGTGCATTTCAGTAGATAGATAAGATAATAGTGCTTTTATTCTTCCAACACTGCACAGCTCACCGTCGGGGTATGAGTTGGGGCTCCAGGTTGTGGACAGTTGGTTGTCAATGGTGATAGTAGGTGTGACGCTCATGTTGCAGCTGCTACACTAGGACCGACCATGGCCCAGAGCTGTGAAGACACACATGGAGGCAATGTCAGCCAATTCAGATTTACTTACAAAACACAAGCCAAATTATCCTACTTCCTTGAAAGATGAATAGAACTTTAATAATAAATACAAAAATAAAAACAGTTACCAAAATCATTAAGAGGGTCTGGGATCCCTAGGTCCTCTATAGTTACTTCTTCTGATAGGAACGTTTCATTTTATTTTGTTAGTATATCAACAGGTATTCCAGTCAGGTGCGTAAGTCAAACACAATTAAGAAGTGCAAAAGGAAGCTAAGACCAACACATCAAAAAAAGGAATGCACACAAGGTTTGTTCAGATGCAAAAGATCAGATTTTTAACATTTAAATTTGGACTAAGAGTAAACTGGACCTGAGTTAGCTCTGTACTTGAACCGCTCTTTTCTGTTTACACCAAATCTATCGGCCAAACAGTTCTACAACTTGATGCTATTGTAGAGCTGCTATTTTAGACAAATGTTTAATGACATTTTAGCGTCATTAAACACTATCGGCAGCATGCACCTTTTATTTGTATTTTTTCCACAACATCTGTGGACATTCCCTTTTTTTATGTGTTGATGTGCAAGCTTTCGTTTTGCCCTTCTTGAAAATACACATTAACATGTGTATGTAATGTGTAAACAATCAACAACACTGATACTGATACGTCTTACAGTACGTACAAGAAATCAACCTGTGAAATACTTCCAAGCTAGTCTGAAATCTCAACAGGCATTGAATACAGTTAAATATGTTGAGTTAGCTTTAAAAGCCCAAGTTTGATTAAAAAAAACACACTGAATGCTGAACAAAGATGTATAGAATACAGCAGTGGGAGTCCCTGCTTTAATTGTTTCTTTTTCAATTTAGGTGGCCTTGGCCTGAAAAACGTTGAAGACCCCTGATGAGATCGTCGAGGTACAGTAACCTACAAAGTAACCTGCAGTATAGTTACACAGAATTACAGTATATCATTGGTCTTTATTATTGAAAAAGATACTGACAGCATCTGACATAACCCAACAACAGAAAATACTATAGGCTACTGTTATCTTTATTATGCCAAGTTATTTCTTTCCGAAAACAAGTATAGCCAAAATAATTACATTTTATATCGACAGTTTACATTAAAACACGGCTACCACTGCCCCATGCTTGTAATTAAGAAAACCAGTGTTGCATATAGCAGCACCGACTTATAGATGGACTTTAAATTACTGCCAAACATCTTTTTAAGAAACTGTGGGTTGTGGTTTGTTTCGTTTTTGATGAAGCAATTGGACTCATTTCATTCTGGTATGAAAATGTATTTGCAGATACTTGGAACTAGGTAATTTGACAGAATTAATTGAATGGTACCTTTTCTATTGTCAAAGTTCTATTATTGTTGTGTTTTTAATGCATTTATTTTTAAATAGCTGCATGATTGTAGTCCCTGGAGCAAAAAAACAACAACTGAAGAATTGCGTAATGATATTTACCCAACATTGACTCCGTTATTCAGCTAGGTTTGTCAATGATTATGACTATGAAGAAAATGTAAACAAAAGTGACATCTAAAAATGTTTGAAATGTAAAATCAAGTAACACAAGGAGTGAATAATCAATTTCTGTTGTCTGTGGAATTTATAATGCTGGCCTCTCGTACCTGCAGTCTCTAGCTTTGGTAAGCAAACGTGTATACCGGTACTTTATTAGCATATTTAACTACATTAACACTAACTATTTTGGGGATATCTTCTGAATGTTTTGGAAATCTTAGAAACACTTTTTATGGTAGGTTATAAAAAGATGAAAACCAGTAAGCCAACCCAATCACATGTTTATACGATGTTGCATGTCATGGTGTGCCAGTGTCAAAGGTTATGCACACATGAAGCGGAAAGTTTTCTTTAGTATTTTAACAAATCAGTTAACTAAGTCAAATTATGCTTTTGGTTAGACATACCATTGGTCCGATATCTCAAACTGTCACCCTAACCCTAACCTCCCACGGGGCAACACACCTAAACCTAACCATAACCCTCTCCCAACCCTTAACGCACCCCTCACCAACCTTAATCCTGTCGTTTTAACGCACCCCTCACCAACCTTAATCTGGTCGTTTTAACGCACCCCTCACCAACCTTAATCCAGTTGGACCAATGCTATGACCAAAGTATGCCTCCGATTTCCCCAGGAGTTATGCAGGAATGTGTCGTGTAACTTGAAATGGCGCCAAGGTAGATCAACGCCACAGCTGACACACGTCCACTGCCAAGTCTCCTTAAATGCCATCTGCTCTGTGTTTAGCCCTTAGTGCTTCCTACCTCTGTCAAGTCGGTATTCTGTCAACAAAGCGGCCAGCGCATCTGCCAGGGGCAGCTTATGTACAGGAAAATGAAGGGAGTGAATTTAAGAAATTCATCACACCTCGTTGACGTTTGGTTAGACATAAGTTGTAATGTAATCCAGTGCCTTGATTTTCTGATGAGGTGTAGACATTAACCATGCATCATACACAGTAAAATGATCGAAGGCATCCATTTGGGCACTCTCTTAGAGCTAAATTATAATAACATAGTGTAGGACACACGAGTGTCAGTACGTCCTACATTGAGTCTGAATGACACATCGGAGAGGGCATTGTTCTTTGTCTTTGCGTTTAGACTGACTTTGAAAGCAACCCTTCATTTAAGCCTGACGCAAGGATATGCATTATGTAATCTGCCCCGTTGACATAAGCATGCCTAATCAGATTCCAGAGGCATAACGTTTTCCAGGCTAGACAGAGAGAGAAAAGAGAAAACAAAAAGAAGAAGAAAGAAACCCAGAAGCAAATGCATGTACAATACAATGAGGAGAATGCCACTGGATTGATAGCATTCAGTCTTTAACCTTACTGGATATTAACAGCATTGTCTCTAACATAGGTGCAGCTGCCTACCAGCGTTGTAGAATCCGGGGGTCTGACCAGGCCTGATGTGTTGAAGACCGTCACGTGCAGCAGGCTAACTCTCACTTCAGGCAGAGATGAATGGAATCCAAGCAGCGTGGACCAGAGTAACAGAGTTCACACGCTGCCTCCAGTTGTGTTCTTTTAACTCCAAGGGTGTTCATCAACAGGTGTGTGAGCTCACAGACACACTAAGGTACTGCCCCACTACAATGGGTATTTTATCCACATCACTTCCTTGTCCTGCTCATTGGCTAACTGGACAGGTTCATGCCAGGTAGTTATTTGCATAGAAGTGGATTCCAACACACACACACACACACACACACACACACACACACACACACACACACACACACACACACACACACACACACACACACACACACACACACACACACACACACACACACACACACACACAGTCTCTCTCTCTACGCCTACAAACACACAGTCACGCATACACACATACCCATGTTGGCCCAGAGTGGGAAAAGTTAAATTGCTCAAAGGCATTGTTCCTATTGTTACTTAAAATAGGTATTAACCTTTAGAGAAAACTTCCCATTGTATTTGTTAGAGTAGCAAGACATTTGTTTTGCTCATTTCATCATGATGAATGTGTTGCTTGACAGTTTAGGTAAAGAGGACCCAAGAGAATTTGCGTTTTATTTCCTGGTAGAGCCAAAAAGCAGAGAGAAAACATGACTTGCTGTGAGCTTGAAAAGATTGCAGTAAGTAAACCTTATATAATTTCCTCTCCTATTGTCGCACCAAATATCTTCTCTGAAAATAGCTGAGCTACAATCTCAAATCCTCACATTGAGTCGAGTTGTGAGCTTTTCGATGTGCTATTTTCAACCGAATGTTCACCTATTATGACAAGTCCAGAATTGGGACAATAGGGTTTATGTGTAAAGCCAGCAAACCAACAATCAAAACTCTGTATATGTCGACTCCTGATGAATATCGAATAAGATCAAAACGTTGATAATCCGTCGCTTACCGACAAGAATTGATGTGATGTGACACTTTGTTAGCTGAAAAATCTGTTCTTGTGGTAAGAGACACCGCTGTGCGGATTATACATTTGGCATTATTGTCCCTCTTATGGGAGCTCTACTTCTTTTTGGGTGACGTTCATGATTTAGGACAGGCTTATTTTAGTGCTGCCAGGGGCTGTTTGTGATCTGACCAGCACACTCTACTCCATCACCTCAAACCTTGATCTGCCCTGCTCTCCAAATAGCTCCTGCCGACACACTGCAATCCACATCCTCTGTGTGCAGAGGAGATTGACAAATGACAATCAGCTTTGTGCCCCGGCCCAGTGAGCATCACCAAACGGGGATCATGGAACGAAAGTGACTTTATTAAACATGTAATCTTTGCTGAGGCTCATGGACGCCCCATAAGCTGATAATTTCTCCTCTTTGAGTTATTATGTAGGCTGGATAATTTCCTTTGTGTCCCTTGGGAGACACATGCACATACCGCCTTTGAACAGGACATCAGATATTATAATAAGTGTGATAATGACTGATGTATACTGTTATCTGGCAGATAATAAAATCATCTCTTTATTCAAATCAGCCACAATGCGTTGAGGGGCCAATCTAATCAGCAAACAATGGTGAATTACGATGTGATTACATTATTTGTACTAGATATTTGTCTTACTTTGTTTCACCAATTTACTTTTCATTTCAGCAAATATCTTTTCCAAATGAAAAGTGAACAGAATCACACATCACCACTCAGGTTCAGTGAACCTTGCCCCTTCATGCCTGCCGCTGGGGTCCTGCAGTGTCAACAATCAGAGGGAGTGCAAACATTCTATTTTTTGCAAGTCGCCAATTAGGGTTTAGGCAATTAGGCAAAATATCACATCTCAGATCTGAGATCTGAAGCTGATCTCTGTAGCATTACCCTGCAATCTCTGGAGAGCAGCTGTACGTAGAGTGTGTCGGAGCGCTAACAGCATCATGTTGATGATTTAAGTGACATTGCGCTGTGATGAATCGTGTAATAGGCTCAAGCAGTGCAACGCACCAACCAAATACCTGCAGAGGAAGAGATCCTCAAAAGGCGTTGGAGATGGATAGGACATACTCTCCGTAAACCAGCCTCAAACACCACAAGGCAGTCCCTCAAGTGGAACCCCCAAGGGAAAAGAAAGAGAGGTCGGCCGCGGAACATCTGACCTGCGCAGAGACTTGGAGGCATTTATTGGAGATCAAGGCAAGACAGAACATTTAGAAGCTCGTTCCACACACAACAAACAGCACACTCTCTCAAGTCTCTTAATACAAGTAAAGAGAGGAAACATGAGGTTGTCTAAGAATACATGACTCTCTAAATCAAGCCACGTACGTGTGTTCAGATGCCAATATAAACAATTCATACCAGTATAAAACATGCATTGAATTTCCACAGTAGAAAGTCTTTATATCCCTATGGGCCAGTATAATGACATTTCCTCATAATGTAGATACTGGTTCTATTCCCCAAAGTCAAGGAATAGCCCTCTTAGGGAGCTGCAGGGTTATGTCCCTGCCCTCTGCAGAACTCTCTCTCTCTCTCTCTCTTGCACACATTCTCTCTTTTCTCTATCTGTGTGTGACTTGGGCCTGTGCCCACAGCTCAGTCTCAGAGGTAATGAGGGGACTCAGTATTAACATGATTATCTCTGAGAGTTCCTCTCATCTCAGCCCAGCAGATAGACTACAGTACAGTGCCATTGGTAAGACTCTCCTCTCCCTTCTACCTGCATGGGTCACAGACGTATAGTCGCCTCCAGCCTTCCCCACGGCCCCTCTGTCTATATGTAACACAGGTGCTATTTGCCGGCTGTTTCATGGGAGCCATTTTCCTATCCTCTTTCTAAAGGGTAAAGTCCCTCCAGGGTGTAATTTGGGGCCTAAGCCGCGCTTGGTGATGTCCCACTGCGAATGCCTGACCAGATTTTACTGCAGTAAGATTAATACGCCCATCAGCAATGAACTGGAGTTGCCCTGCTTTTTCCTATTCTCCACATTTTTCCTTTTACTTTTTGAAATCGTTCCTTCTCTCCCCCCTTATATTTTTGTAAACCTTTTTTTTTCTTAGTTTTTAATGTTTGGCATCTCATTTGATGGATTTTCGTTCTTCTCTAGCTGACTGGGAGGTGTATGTGTGTGTGTGTGTGTGTGTGTGTGTGTGTGTGTGTGTGTGTGTGTGTGTGTGTGTGTGTGTGTGTGTGTGTGAGGGGGGAGAGGTGTCGACATTATGCACTAGTCCACTGGGAGAAACAAAGCAAGAGACTGAGAGACAAGGTGGAAGAGATCAAAGCCTGTTGTATCATCTCCACTCCTGTGTGACTCAGCCTACCAGCACCGTGAGAGATCAGTCATCACAATACCTGCATTATACTTCCTATTACTACTATTAATAGCCTATAATAAGCCTATGTCACCCACCCATATGCTATATTCACTGATCCATACCGCACCCCAGCAACTTGTTGACATCTGGCTAACACTCATGACGTCATGTGGCAGTCAAGTCTATGGACTTGTACATTTTTTTATTTATTTTTTTTCACGATTTTGCAACCCATTTTTCCCACAGTGTCAATTATCTAATGCAATACGGGCGTCCTGGGGGGGCAGTGGACTGACCTCATGCTTCCTTCTATGCATTAGGAGTCCAAGCTGCTTCTTTTCACCTGACAGGGGGGAGTTTCCCCAGCCGGACGTAGCGCGTGGAAGGAACACGTTATTCCGACCAGTTCCATTCCCCTCCATCAGGCGCCCCGGCTGGCCAGGGGGAGGTAGTTTAGAGACCAGGATTACTGCATTTTTTTGTGAGGATACCTACCCTAGGGGACATGGGGAGAACATGAAAACTCCACACAGAAAGGCCCTTTTGCCAACCCTGCCTCGGGTATGGGCACTGATGAATACGATAAATATAATAATATAGTATTAATTCTGGATTAATAGAAATCGAAGAATGATGAGGTTTGCGTCATCTGGCACAGGCGGGTTTAGGTACTATACGAGAAATCTCAACGTTGGCATAGATTCTGTTAAGCATGCCTACCGCCCTCCTATGACATCATGGGGCAGCCACAGTGGCGCCCCTCACTTCACACGAGTTGGAGTGTGATTTTCTTTTACTAGTGCTGAGAAATATAAATACCTTTCTATAGGATGCAGTCAAGTCAAGTTCTTATTTGATGGGAAAAACTGCTGTCCTTCAGAGAAAACAGACATGACAGGTACAGTGTGCATGCTCTAAAGAACAGGAACTTATTAGAGGGAATGTGTCTAATGCTTACTAGTACCCACTTGCCTTTCCTGTTTCATTAGCTGCTCATCAAGGCTGTTAGTGTCAACTTTAATACTTCACATTTTGAGTAGCACACAATCCCCGGGGAGTACAAAAGGAGTGGATAATTTTATTAGCGTCAATTACGGCTCTAAATGACAATTGCTCTGCTAAAATGGAATTTGTACGTTTCTTCCCCTGTCAGAGAATATCTTTAAACTACGGTATCTATAAATGGCTGCATTAAAGTCTCCGACTCCGACTGTGTGTGTATGTGTGCGTAGTGTACTGCTGTATTCCTCGAAACTCAAGAACCATGCGCCCCACCGACTTCAAATTCGGCACGTGCATTCCACACCACCACAGGGAGTGCAGTGCCTGGTGACGAGTCGGACCCACGCTTGTCCAGAATCGCCCCCAAAAGGCCTCTGCCCGGGCTCTGGACAGGGCCGCTGCCCACTGCCCAGGGTCCATATATGGAGCTGGCCTGGTCTGACATCATTCTGACGTCTGCATAGACTCCATATTTGGGCATGCCTTAAAGAACGTCATATATGGGCATAAAAGGGACACAGACATAATATCTGTGTGGGGCATGCATTCCAACTTGCATCGTTCCAAGTAGGCCAGTGCCCAACGGGGCACCGCTGTAGAGGCTACAACGGGCACCACTCTAGTGTAATGTAATTGCAGTAAATATAGCTGCAAGCAGCGAAAGAACATTTAATGCAAATTGCTCAGAAAACCAGGCAGAAAATCAGGTGTAAGCATTTTTAAACTGCTCAAAGTGGCAGAAAATCTGAGGGCGGAGCTTAATGATCAAAGTGACACATGTGTTCCCCATGAGTCAAGGAACAAGTGGAAACAAGTGCCATGAATTCTGGCCAAACAAAGCATGAGTTATGACTGTTCAAAGGTTTCATTTAAAAGAAATTGCTATAGCGCCCCCCTTTGGCCAATTGGAGTAAGACTGCTTTCAGTGCTATTTGGCATGACCCTCTACTATACTGTAAAGTGACATAAGCTATGACACTGCGTATACATTATAGGCAGAAGAAGAATTTTCTCAAACCAGCAATTTTCATTGGCTCATAAAAACTAATTTAAAAAAATGTACTACTTTTTTTTGTCTGTATAGGTCCAAAGTTCACGTGTAGACGTTTGTGTGCATTTCGTCATGGGCTTCGCATAGTCAACGTTTGGCATGGCCCTCTATGTTGACAAGTTTCGCAAAAACTGACTGCACGTTTCAGCCAGAACAGCTATTTTTGGCGGGAGGAGGAGGAGAAGAAGAAGAAGAAGAAGAAGAAGACACAAAAACAATAAGTGACCGAAGTCACTTTGTAACTTCTTGGTCCCTTAATAAGTGACCAAAGTCACTTTGTAACTTCTTGGTCCCTTAATGAGGAGCATAACGGAACCATGAATTATCTCCCCTTTTGTTCAGCGACTGGCTGTGTTGTATTTATCAGACTATCGTGAACACTGTGATTGTCCCACAAATTAGTTTTTATGAGCTATGTTTATGTCTGCAATGTACAGTGGCTCTCAGAAGGTTGACTGTACTCCGTCTCCTACATATTCTGAGTGTGCATCTTTTTTCAGCCTATGGGGGGCAATGTTGTCTCACAAACTGCTGGGGCTCCTGCCATTGGAAGTTATAGATGTGTCTATACCAGGGTCTATACAAAGAAAGGAAAAAGAAAGACAGTTGCATGCAATATGAAAATGTGCAGCCAATGAAACTTGTCTCCTGGTACAGTAGCCCACACAGCCCGAAACAGCAGGGGAGATGATGGCACAAGAGTCAAGACACACAGAAATATACTGGGAGGGTGCATATACTTAGACATAACAGGCATTATTAGACCGACAACACCATCGCTTCTGTCATGCGTGGCCAGCTGTTAACTAGCCTGTGCTGCAGGTTTTATTTTTATCCTTTATTTACCCAGGGTAGTAGCTGAGCACAAGTGCTCATCTTCAGCAATGCCCTGCACATAGAAACACACACACACACACACACACACACACACACACACACACACACACACACACACACACACACCGTCCAGGGAATCGAACTGGCTACCTTTCGGCAACAAGGGCTCCTCTAACCCTTAGGCCACTGCTGCCCCATGGCTAACTAATCCGTGGCTCCCGACATGCGTGGCAGGTTAAAACTAACCTGTGGCGAAAATGAACACAATATAGACAGAGCACACTCCAAGGATTGAAGTGGTAGTTTTGGTGTCAGGCATGCCTTGCTGTATTATCAGCCTGCCACAACTAGTGGCAGCTAGCCCCCTTGTGTTTCAATTAACACAACTCTGAGATGAGCCACCAACATTTCAATTTGTCCCGGGCACCAATGACTTGTCTCTCGATGTCCCAACTAGAGCATGATACAATACATCGACAGACCAGAACAATGAGAGGAAAAAAAGACTGTTTTAACCTAGTTAAGCCTGATTTATACTTTGTCGTACGGCGGTGTTGCATGCCGAAAAGACCCGATCTACAAGATCAAACGAGTCACGTTTGTGAGGCGTGTGATCTTGTAGATCTGCTATTTTTGGCGGGCGACACCATCGTACGATGGAGCATAAAAATAGGCATTACTACGACAATGCCCTGCAGTACACACATACAGTATACGTGCACTGAATCCGTACTCATGCAATCATTTATCTGTAACAACTTTTTGCTCAAATTACAAATACTATTAGGCCTATAAATGTTACAAGTAGAATATGATCCTAATGTACTGTATGCGACTATACACATATTTCATCGCTGACAACAGGAACAACTTTGGTCCAAAGGGAAGCACGCACATACAAAGATGTCTGCACACTGTGTAACAGCTCCCAGGAACAACTTTAACAAAATATGATTTAACCACAATGCTTCGTGAGCTGCGGCAGGGTAGCCCACAGGGGGAAAATCGGGAGCAGAACAAAAGTATCACAGGATCAAGTTCTATTATAATGGTATCTATTTATAGGCTGCATCTCAACACTAGTTGACTGTCCTTAAATTAGAATTTTATTATTATTCAGTCTAATCATGCTATCGCATCATTTCAGTGTTGCCAAAACAATGAACATTTTAAATTGAATTTAGCAGATCATCCAAACCAATCGGAATCAGTTCTAAACAGACTACTTTCTCTAGTATCTATACTCTATTCTATGGAAAAGAGTAAGACATAATGACTTGCCATCAGTATACTGTACATTACAGAGAAATTAATCCAGGTTTAATTTTCCATCTACCATAGGTATGTTAAAGGGACACTTCACCCTTTTTGCAAAAAATAATAATGTTAATGACGTTTAGCAGATTTAGAACACTTTCCTGGGGTTTGTGTGTGTAATGTGGTTTTAGATATTTTAGAATATAGCAGTGAGCCCAGTGTCTGATGGACTGGAATGGAGTGTCTGTCATGGACACAGTGCTCACTTACTTACTGGACTACATCAAGGAAGCTTTGAGAAGGACGAGAAGTGGTCACGTGACTGGGCTGCACCATGACACTTTCATGGGAGCCAAACTCACACCGGAAGTGCAATTAATACAGTACATGGCAGTGAATGGAGCCGGCTGGACCAGCTCATAACAAACATTATGAACAATTGAGACCTTTGTCATATAATCGGTTCAGGAATATAAAAGACATATCACAGGTTGTTTTCTAATCACTTACTTTTCGATGTTGTAATGGGAATTTTAGAATGCCAACTACAGTGCCAGATATTAGCCACAATTTGCAACTCTAGATTTTTTTACAATGGGTTGAATCTAGAGTTGCAACAACCTCCATCCACTTCCTATTCATATTTTTTGGTTTGTGATCTGCTTGTCTTAAATTACGTTAAACTCACCAACATTGCAGCTGCAGTCCAAGCTTGAATTATCCTCTTTCAATCTGCCGAGCTTGTTTTTCATAAAAATCCCCCGTAGACATGTTATGAGTTACTTTCTGTCCAAAATATTCCAAGAGTTCACATTCCGAGCCGCCATTTTGTATTTTTTCAACGTGCCGTAAAACAAGATGTGAGGGGGAGCGCTTGTTTAATAGAATCTTACCTGCGCAGGTAAGACACCCAAAGAAGAGGCTGACGCAGTGCGACGCCCCATCCTGTAGTCCAGGAAGTAAGTGATCCCAGTGTCCATGACATCAGACACTGGGCTCACTGCTAAAATCTAAAACCACATATTACACACAAAGACCCCCAGGAAAGTGTTCTAAATCTTCTAAACGTCATTAACATGTATTTTTATGCAAAAAGGGTGAAATGTCCCTTTAATTATTCTTTATGCTTCATGATTCAACCGTCGTAAAAACTACTTTTAACAGTCTACACAACACAACATAGGGATTGCTCCGTTGCCTCTTAACGTTGAAGTATCCATAGAAGCTTCTGCCTATTCGATTTTGTTTAATGATTTTGGCCTAAGGCTGACACTAGAAAAAAGGCCATGTGGTAGGTTCATCCTCCAGGGAGCGTGAATGCACTCGACCAGTGTCTTGGCAATCTGCCAATTAGATTTTTGAGATATCTTGTGTGCAAGCAGATATTTCCCGCCTAATGGTGTCGCTAGAGGAAAGGCTGCAGGGTCACCAAAATAAGTAGGGGTTATGTGGTGCATGAAGGTGCATAACAAATCCCACGGCAATCTAGCCTGTAGTTTTTTAGATATCATTTTGGGAGTAAAGTGTGAGCAGACCACCGGCCAACTGTCATATTCATCCTTAGAGCACTGCTATCAGGGGCAGGGCTAAAAATAGGTGTTCCTATCTTTAGCTGCCTCTGTAGTCTTTTGTAATTGATATAAACTCGGACTCCATATTAATTGTATACTGTAATGTAATATACTGGAAGTCTGTAACTCAAACAGTTGTATTTACTTTAGCTATCGGGGGGACAGCGACGACATTGTGAAAATGGAATGAAACATAGCTGTGACAGCACACATGAGGAATTTCCACATAATGAGTCCAGGAAGGTTAGTCTCTGTGCATGTGGACTCCAGGCTGCCATGCTTGATGTCACCGAAGAGCAGTGTTACGGACCTTTAAAATTGGCTCGAACACCAAGGACCATAACATAATAGGACAAAAGCCACAATGTCAAAAGTACAATGTCATTTTATTCATGAATCATAATCACACTGTCTTTTGGCAATAACTGAGTGAAACTACTGTACAAACAAACATGACCTAACTAAAGCCCTAACAAAACAAAAGAAAGGATGGGCTGGCCAAACAAGAAAAAGAGGGGAGCCTGGTGAGCTATGAACTATGTGCATGTCAGAGTCACCAGACTCCCATAAACTACCAAAACCTAACATGAAACTAAACTAACCAGCCCATGACCAGCCCATCATAACTGAAAAGAAGAAAGCGAAAACTTAACTAAGGCATAATGGCAGCATGGTGTTCTCTGCTGGGGTGCTGGGAATCTCCTGAGAGTTCGCAAACACTTATTTATACTCAAGGCCCTAATCATGCATGAGCTACAGCTGGGACAGGGCGGTGTCAGCCTCAGTTGAGTGACAGCCAGGTGAGGAGTGTCCACTGCAGCGTAGATCCCAGCAGCATAGATCAGCACGACAAGGAGGACAAAGTGCTATTAGTGAACACAGTGATCAGAATATTGTTCGAATACCGAATATCCGAATATGATTAATATTATATATTTTTTTCTTACCGTCATGGCCGTACCTTAAAGCTACCTGATTTATGGCAAAATAAATGGTTATGGCAAAACTTTACTTAAATAATAATCACTATTATGGGTCCATAAAACATTTATTCCAACGTATTAATTGCATACACTATTCGGTGATATATTTTCTGCCTATTCGGGCCGAAACCGAATAGGCCGAAAATGCATTTTTAGCACTCCACTCCTCGCATCTTTCCATCATCTTTTGCCATTCCACACCAGAGAGAGAGAGATATACCGGTAGTTATAGCTGACCGCCGGGGTCACAAAGTTCAATCTCCTTTCCCTCTATACGCCAAATCTGTAGCCAACTATAGCCAAACTATAGCCAATCTACAAAGTTACAGCTTATCTTCGATCTGCTATTTTTGCCAAATATTTGTTCCAGAATAGGGACGCTAGGGTTCATGTGGTTAAATAGCCTATTTGGAGTCACTTCTGACTGGTCGATGCTGAAAAAAGTTGAGGGAGCATGCCACCTGCAGCATGAACAAACAGGCAGAGGGAGGGAGGGAGGGAGGGAGGGAGGGACGGACGGACGGACGGACGGACGGACGGACGGACGGACGGACGGACGGACGGACAGACGGACGGACGGACGGACGGACGGACGGACGTACGTGAGAAAATAGGGAAAGGAGAGTGAGACAAGGAGGGGAATAATTAGCATTCCTGAGGCTGGATGTGTAACAAATTATACGTGAGCGTTGTGACAGGGAGGCTGTTGAGAGAAGTAATGGGATCCCTGCAGCTTAATGAACATGTCACAAGCCTTTATGTGTGCTGAAGGAAAGAGACACTGCTTGATGACCACCGGGCACTGTGTGGTATATAGTGTGTGTGTGTGTGTGTGTGTGTGTGTGTGTGTGTGTGTGTGTGTGTGTGTGGGAATATGTTCCAATGTGCATGCATGCATGACTGTCAGGCAACTGGCATGCAATATCTGACAATATATTCACTTGGATAAGGATACAGTTACAGACAGTCATTTACTCTTGATTAGGTTACTCAAGATTATTCAACATAATTAAAGTCTTATAGGGCCATAGCCTGGCATATTTCCTCCTTGATAATTATAATAACGATGACTCCCACCAAAGAAATACAAATAAATTGTATATCAAAAAGGAGAGAGAACACATTTATCAGCTTAGTGTTCCAGTTGCAATTATGTCTGCTAACAAGTTGTTTCAGTCACCATCCAGTACAGATAGGCCTACTGAGTCTGTAATACTCTACAAGATGACACATCAATGTTACAGGTATAACCGCTGTGAGACGAATTCTAAGTTTCTCGTCTCTCTGTCTGTCTCTCTGTCCAGGTGTTGTCTCTGGGCGCAGACGTCCTACCAGAGTACAAGCTGCAGGCTCCTCGCATCCACAAGTGGACGGTGCAGCTCTCGCCCCCGCATATGCATATTTCATTTATTTGTATTTTATTTTATTATTTTGAGGGCTACACACAGCGCCCCTAGCGACTTGGCGGCCCTAGGTGGGGAACTGTTTCGCATGCCCCTCATGCCGGCGAAGCATCTCTGTTTCGTGATTCTGTCTAGTACTTTCTTTTTGCTATAGTACATTCCATGGAACCGAGACCAAGAATTGTACTCTTGTAGGGATGTAACAAACATCTTGAATCTTGACTAGCAAATCTGTGCCAAAATAGCATACCCCACCATTTGACAGTTTATGAAGACAGTAGCAGTCACAAACTGTACTCATGCAAGTCTTACAGTGCTTCCCAAAAAATATGATTTCTCCTCTGTGGTACAAATGTGTTTTTCTTCACTGCTTATCAATTTCACAGCAAATGTCTCATGTTGTATGCTACTGTACTGTTTTCGGTACCTGTCTTTTTTTTTGCCATATAGCTGCTGGAACTACACCGTCAACAGGAATTATATGGGCCAGTGCTGTAAACTAAACTTGCAGGGCAATGTGGGAATGGCCAGGAAATGCATACACTTTTTGCACACACTACCCCTCCCATGCACCAAAGAGCTTATTTATGCCTTCAAAAATCACCAAGAACTATTTTACAGTATAAAAGATAGACGTTGCAGAGAAGTTCTTCAAGTACAATTAGCTCACCATAATCACTCTCTCAAGAGGGTGACAAAAGGGGAAAGATTAATGGTTTGGAGGAGTTGCAAGGGGAGGGGATGTATCCTTCACTATCTCGCTCCCCCTCCCTTTCTCTCCTCCTTTCACCTACGTTCCTTTGAACAGCTGAAAAGTCTGAGATACATTATTGGAGCTAATCAGACTCGAATGAGGAAAGCGCTGAGGTGAGACAGCAGAAATTACCTCTCCCCTCAGCCTGCCTGTTCTCTGTGCCCTCTTCCTCCAAGCCTCTCCTCATGTTCGCTGGGTGATGGCGGGAGAATGAGGAAGGAGGGGATGGGGGTGGGTATAGGTGCATGGTGTTGTATAACTGCAAGGTATAGAGTCAAGGGACAGTGGTGCATCCCCTTTACTCCCCTTTACTGTAAGTAAAGGGGATGAGGGAATGATTCTTTGATGCAACGAAGCAAAATAAATCAATGAAAGTTACAATGAAGGGAGGGAGATCAAGAAGACCTACTAATATTTTATTGTTGCTGTTTGTTAGTTTGCTCTCCAGAATTGGAGTCGAATCTGACACAGCAAAGTAATGAGTTCACATCAAATCTGCATCGGCAAATGACCATCAGGTGTCAGGGTGCTCCTGTAATGGTCTTTACTGTAAGATACAAGAGAATTAGATTTTGCCCTCAAATGTCTGATTGAAATTGTAACAGGGCGAAGAATGTCTGTGCGGATGACAGGTGATTCGTATAGTAGGGCTGAACATTCATCAGAGGCTATTCTGCACTGGGGTTGGGTGGGTGTACGTAAGTCCAAGGCTAGCAAACTTGACAGCAAGGAAATAATAATTGAGCTTGTGCCAGTGAAGCCAGGCAACGGAGAGATTCTGTAAATACATAGCACGAGTAAAGCCAGAATGTGCAGTTAAAAACTGTACAACAAAAATGGTAACCTCCTCTCTGTCTTACACTCCAATCTCTCTCGAGGCCCCACTTCCTGATTCCCTTCCCCGACTTTTTGATCGATCTCACCGTGCCACTTCTTTCATCCCTGTTAGACTGGGATCCATTTGTTCTGCCAGTTTGCATACCCAGAGAGAATCAGCAGATAGGGAAATGGTCTTGTGCATGCATGCATGTGTGTGTGTGCGCGTATGTGCATGTGCGTGCGTGCGTGCGTGCGTGCGTGCGTGCGTGCGTGCGTGTGTGTGTGGAGATTACTGGCTGCAGTTTTGACCAAATGGCACTGCTAAAATGGAATGGCAGCCAGGCTTGACTGGTGATGTTGGTGTCTGTGGATACTTGCTAATGCTCGGGGAATACCAGAGCAAATATACCATGGCAGTAGAACTGCATAATTGACAGAATGTGTGGGTACAAGTTGAAAGGAGCTAAAGAAAGGGAATTGGCTCATTGTCTCCACCAGGCCGAAGGCATGGGAAGAGAGTATGTTTTTCACTCCGTGTGTCCATCCGTCCGTTACCAGCTAATCTCCGGCACCGTTGGCACGGCCGATGCCAAACTCTGCACACACACTCCTTGGAACGGCCTGTTTTAGCGAAACCATGAGACCGATATTTATTAAACACATTTAATTTCATTAAAAAGTATAGGTGCACCTAAAATACTTACGAAGACTCAATAATAAAGGGAAGCAACTGATGGGTTGCATTTTATTCTATTTTTGCCTATTCAACCGAAGGAAAGTGCGAGCAGTAAGCATCTCTGTTTCGTGAAATCTCGTGAAATTTCGTGAAATCTCACCAATTTCAGTCACACATCTCAATTTCCATGCTGGTGTTTTCTGTGTTCACGCTGTGCTGTGTCTTTTAAGCTTTGGGCTTTAAAAAGGCTTCCTTTTCACTGGCTTAGTGCACATATGACTAAGCCTAAGGGTGTCCAAAATAATTAGAAGAATCACGATTCCCGTTATGAAAATTCAAAATCGATTCATAATAAAAAAAAAACGTTTTTTTTGTTTCCAGATATATAGGCCCTCATTTATCAATCGAGTGTAAAATCTGCCACAGATTCGAGTGCAGGTTTCGTAGTACACCCACGTCGCCACGGCATTTATAAAGTTATCGCAAACAGCTGATCCTTCCTTAATTTCGTTCTGACGTTAATAAATGTGACGGCTGAAATCTATCTGCCTATATGAAATCAAGCCTCGCCCTCATTTTTGCGACTGAACACATGAAATACGACCTGTGGGAACCATGGAAACCATGGAAAAAAAGTTTCTCCCGTGCCTTGCTGCCCGCCTCACCCACCTCTCTCATACACACACACACACACACACACACACACACACACACACACACACACACACACACACACACACACACACACACACACACACACACACACACACACACACACGCAACTTGCAAGCCCAACTAACTGGTGTCTTGTTAAAAAAATAAAGAACGAACACCTGCATGAATTAAATAAAGTTGTAGGCCTACCCTGTCTGTTTCCCTCTCACCTCGCTTGCCTTGCTGTCATGTCCACGCACGCACCTACATGACACGTACATCGACATCGCATCGCCATGAATGGAATTAGTTTGTAGGCTGGCCTATACATTTTACCCATTCGTGCGCAGTGCACGGCGAAGGCGTGATACTGCGCACTGCTGTGATATTAAAGTCCTGTGGATGACTCGGTGATGCCTGCATGAGAGATAGGCTATAATGTCGTCAAGGCAGTCATAATCAACGTTTATGTAGTGATTTGATCATTGATGAACGAATCATAAACATATGGATGAAGGCTTGCCGCTTGCATGTGTGCTGGTATGTGTTGGCGACGCACGCCGCGGTCCCGTCCTCCCGACCCCCGAAAATGATCTCGCTTTTATCTGAACTGTCAAAACTGTCAAAACCTGTCTAAGCACTTATTTAAATGGTGAATGATTAAGCCCCTTACGCCTATAGCCTGCTAGTACTTACTACAAATAGGCAAGCTCTATGCTTGTCATTGTCACTTGGAAATAAAGGCGTGCAGTCCATTTATGCCTTTTTTTATAATATCATAATCACTTATGCCGCATCACCGCATGCGCTCCAAAATCATCTCACAAGTGCACTTGCATAACAAGGCCAGTAAAGCACTGTTTGATTAAGCACAAACTAATACATTGTAAACATGTTATATTGTTTTTAATTGCGCGATTTTAATTACTTGTAAAGTTGGAAATCTCTCCCTTTTTTTTTTTACATACACATACCGTTTTATATTAACATTTTAGGAGTGAAAACATAATGTTTAGATGCCTGTGACAGCAGTTGTCAAGTTCAATTTCAAGCTTTGCCGGAAATGGTAAATGTCGAAAATGTCGGCAATTTTGGCGTGCACCCATATTTTGGCGTACGCACGGTTGATAAATGAGGGCCATATCTGTGTCTAGCCCCGCTCAATGCACCTGTGTCACCCTATAAATGCACACCCAGTGCTGTGCTTCTCAAGCCCGCCACCAAGTGGTCAGAAATATTACTGGAAATAATCTAAATAATGCCTCTCTTCTAATGGCTCCTACATGGTGTTTGTGATATGAAATATTACCCTAACCACAGTAAACATGTCTTCAGTCAAGTTACTCCAGTCACTTCAGTTCAGCACAGCTGAGGTGTGTCTGTCAACGACGATTCAGCTGACCCTTGTTGACATACACTCGTTATTACTTGCATCAAGGCAACTCTTTAGTGTGAATGTGTCTCTAGTGCACTAACACAACTTAGTGAGTTCAAAAGTACCTACATTATGGGTTTTTGCATACCGTGCATGTGTGCATTTGTACTACTAGCTATAGCCTAAGCCTACTGTACCAATTTTATTTATTTTAATGTATTGTTCTGGTAATTGAGTGAGAAAAAGAGTGTCAGACTCAGTCAGAAGTTAAAACGTTTTGTTGTCTTGTCTTACAATTTAGGCATTTAGCAGAAATGTAGGCCTACTCTGCTTTCATGTCAGAATACTGGAGTAGATCGTGCTGAAATCCTATGTATCAAATCGATTTTAAATCAAATCCTGATCCCAAGAATTGGAAATCGAATTGAATTGTGGAACACTCAAAGATTCACAGCCCTATACTGTATCACTGCAACTCCGAGGACCCCAACAGCCATCTGCCACAGAAGACATCATAAACAGATTCTACTCTTTTATATGTATGTTGACATGAAGTTATTATTATTATTATTTGCTGAGGCCATGACCTCAGATTACAAATGGAAAACAAATTGGAGTACTTGTGAATATAATGAATAAGGGAGAGAAGAACATCTCTTTTCCCCGCCTTAATCGCAACCCCCCCCTACTGATTTATGAATGTAAACACAGTGAACAGAAGCGGGGTGGCGATTTAACAAGCTGTGTGTATCGGGTACGTATAGGACGGATGAATGCATAATGCCAAGTATTTATTTTCTCTCTCTCTCTCTCTCTCTCTCTCTCTCTCTCTCTCTCTCTCTCTCTCTTCAAGTTTGTCTTTCAAACAGGCTTCCAACATCATGTACTGTATAATGGTGATTGTAAGGCTGGGTGAGGAAATCATGCACACTGTAGCAGCTGAACCTGTTGTTCAGCTGAGCTTGCATTCGTGGCAAGAGCATTCTTAGCCATCATGGTGGATAGCAGCATTTGGGTGTTATTTTTGTGCACTCGTGGCCGCTGCACCTAACGATCGCCCGGTCCCTGTGAGAGTCATTATCCATGATTTGATCATCGACGATGACAGGGGTAAGGGTTGAAGAGGAGGACGTACTGTATGTGTAATGACAGATGCAGACTTTTCAGATGCTCCTCTCATGTCCCAGAGGAGGTTCGGGCTGGTAGGGGGATTGCCCCAGAGCCCACAAAGTGACATTTGTAATCAGGCCTCTTCGGCATCAAACCGAGGGATTGTTATTATCCTATTTGTCTGGGAAATCTGCATATACGTTCATTGATGTGCTTTTCAGAGGTCAGAATACCCAGCTGTGTGCGTTGTAACATCCAGTTTAACAGGGCTTATGAGTCGACCATAGCCAACAGAATCATGAATAACCCCTAGTTTGACATGTCACATGCTACTTAATGAATAATTTAAATTTGAAATTTCTCCCTTATATAGGTTTTCAATGGTACCCCCATTCATTTACCATGATCCAAAATGTATAATTGCGAACGCAGTGATTGCGAATGCAGTGAGCACTTACTATGAGACCTAGCAGATCATGTCTGTGTGTGTCTGTCTGTCCCGCTTTTGTGCCCATATATGGAGCTGAGTGATTTGTTTGTGATTGATGCAAGTGTCTGTCCCGCTGTTACGTCACCATGACTCAGCCATAACCATATAAGGAGTCCCCAAAGCAGCTATACGTCCAAAACCCAAATATGTACGAGCTGCGTTCGCTTCCCGCGTTTGAGCGTCTTACTTGTTATAATAATACATTTTTAATATGTTATTTGGATGACTCTAAGGATCATAAAAAACCTTGAACTATTACTATTGCAATTTATTTTGCGTCAAATCTTAGATTGACTGGCCTATTAAAGATAGAGATAGATACTGTAGATAGATATGAGCATTAGTGAGGACCAATTATGAAGGTTGACAATGTGTGAATAAGTGGTCCTTTAAGCATTTCTAAAAGCAACTCAGTATTTCAACTCAAATAGACATTGTAGTTGTAGTTGAGTAATTCTTTTGAATCAGAGTATAGCAGCCTACTCAAGTACTATAATGTCTAGCACCACTGGTCTCCACATTCCCAATAGCAATGTGCCCGTAGTACTGTCTCCGACAAGCAGACTTCAAACGCATGGCTTAAGATCAATCCCTCTGCTTCTGACCTTTCTAATATTTCCGTCTACTTTCTTGTGTGTGACGTGAGTAATTGTTTTCCTGCAGTTTGTTCAAGGTTACACATGTAGTCACAAGGGGAGAGACATTTCAACAGCTCTACTCCTTGTTCTGTAATTGCTCCATCTTTAACCCATCAAGCATTTCCAAGCTATTTCTAAAAAAAACCCATCAAAAGTGGTTGGAAGGAATGGTTTAATGCTTCTAAAGTGAGGACGTGACAGCTTTATGGGCTTAAAAGGTTTCCCAAATAATGCAAGTAGCTAATTTCAAAATGTGTACTCTCACTCTGTACTATGGAATGATTTAATGTGTAGATACACCAAACTGTACAGTGAAATGGGCTATCAAACATACTGAAAATGTCAATCTAATGTTTTTATTCCATAATACATCACATACAGTACTGTATCCTCTTTTCGGCCAATTACTTAGATAATGGCCGGCAAGTTGCCAGACAAATACAATTTCAATCAAACTGTAATGTATGAACAATATAACGACCACAGGAATTCAATGTTGTTCATATTAAATTCTCCACGAAATGTACACTGACAATACTAGTGACAGTTTTGTTCCTGCTCCTCTGATATGAAGACAGTAACAAATGTGTTCTGTCCCAAACTGAAACATAAAGGCAACTGTAAGAAAGAAGTACAGCACAAGTAATCAAGAAGATAATGATAATAATACATTTTGTCAATCTGAAAGATGATTATTTTTGTGCTGTACATTTCTTAGCTTACCATCTCTTTGGTGTTCATCAGAATTCCTTATCCGCATAAATAAACAAACCGCATTTATTCTCTCTGCCTCTCACACACCCTCCTATTTCAGCCATTCATAGTTCATATTCATATTCCACCTTTTTACATTATTGCCAATTTGCCACACATCATTGCATCCATTGAGTGTGAATGCTTTTGTGTACGTGGGTGCGGGTGTGTATGCATACTGTATGTAGTGTGCCTATGCATGTGCACTCGTGTAAGTGTGTGAATGGACAAAATTAACAAGTCCTCCATCATCAGCCCAGTCATATTTTAACTTTAATAATTAAGGGGTCCCTGAGCCCATGCCCGTAAGCAGCAGTCTGGCCTTGCAACCTGCTCTCTAGGCCCAACAGGGGGAGAGGTATAATTAGCAGATATGGAAAGCTTAACTTGTTAGGGCCGGGGGATGGTAATACTATCATTTTTTAAAGTCCAGTGGTGATAGGGCAAAGCCTGCAAGCCTCAAAGTAACTACGATATCATATGTCACATGCTACACACAACACCAATCCATCTAAAACATTATGTTTGTACCCATGTGTATGGACACTGGTATCACAGATACTTTGTTATATAGCATGTCAAATTGCATTGCTATTGAAAGAGCATACACTAGCTGTCAATGAAGTATCACGTTCACATCACACCTCATTCCCTCAACAAGGCGGTCCGATACAGCTCGCAGCTACGTACACTGTGTCTCTGCTTTTCAATTGCTTGCTACCGTACGCTGCTGCTGCTGGCAGCCCAGCCTCCACCAGAGTAGAGCTCTGCATGGGTCCAAAAGGACAGACCCGAACCCTAATGGAAACATACGCTGCCTACAATAAGAGACAATTGACATTCAATTAAGCAATATTACACGAGAGGGTGTGGTTTAACATATTGCCACAACAGTGATGCGGTATAAGGAACGAGACGAAGTCGAGTTCCGCAAGCATCACTGAAGTGGCAATAATCACCACACCCTCGAGTGTAATATTGCAATTATACAACAGTTACCCTTAAAACTAAGAAAATCGCTGATATATATATTTTTTAATGACAGATGTAGTCACTACGACCACAAATGTCCCAATAAACTAGCTAGCCTAGCCACTGAGTTTGCTAGCACTCTGGGAAAACAGAGCAGCTGAATTATTTGTTTTGATTAGGTGGTGAATGGTACTGGTTTGATCCACGGCTAGGCCGTTTCAACCAATCAGTTTGCTTCCTCAAAACGACCTGTGGTATAATTGCATGTTTTCACCTCGATGACAAGGAATCCATGATCCCACACGCCACGTGCGCATTCTGATTCCATTGAGGTACATATTATACGCTGTGTGTGTGCTCTCCGCTCTCACTGAACTGACAGCATGTGTGGCAATTTGATCCCAGGTCAGTGTAATCATCGTAGCGCTTCATGCTTTTCTCTGCCGATCAGCACTGAGCACGGGTCTTCTCAGATCCACTCGGCCTCGGGTATCATACATAATGAACAGACCCCAGGTCTGAGATAATAGACCCGTAACCGACCCATTATGGTAAATCCGATGTGGACCCGTACGGGTCCCGGGTCCTGTCGGGTATTTTCGGAATCAGGGGACAGAGGAGCTTTAGCATTTCTCAAACATTTAAACTGAATACATTCATGTGTACATGGCTGTAAAGTAAACTGAAATACAATGTTTGCATGGCTCTGAAGTTAAACTGAATTCAAAGTAGGCTTTACCGGTATTCAAGTTTGCATGATATTATTTGGAATATAAATGGGATTCTATATGAATACATACTGGTAAAAACTATCTGACTCACCACCATGGCAATCAATGATTGACACCTCAGTTATGAATGGCACTCCATGGATTCGTCTACAATACATATCCATGGTAATAGCAAGCCCAATGTATATCATAACTTTCTAACATACAACTTTTCATAAGGCATATTCAGTCGTCGGCAGTGTTAAGAAGTTCACTTAATCACTCTCACGCCAACGTTCTATTTTGTCTTTTTGTGTGTTGTTTTAAATTCTCCAATAAGATTGTATGTCGATCCAGTATTTTTTATCAGATGTCCGGTAAATTTTAAACATTCCGAACACTGTAACCGGGAGTTACGAAATATTTACAGACCATATTTACAGACCATACTGTTGTGACCACAGTACATCACAAATAGTGATGTACTGTACATCGCGTCGTAACCATTCACAAGCAAAACATCTACTCTAAACAATGAATACGAAAGTACAGTGAACAGAGAATTAGATGGCGTAACGCCAATAAAAACTATGTCTTTTTTGGGCTAAGGGTTGCAGGAAAAGGCACGGTGCTCGGTGAGAACATACTGTAGCAGATCAGAAAAAGAAAAATTCTGAAACTCCTCCATTTTTTGGCTGTGGAATTAAGGGGATTGTAATATAGGATTGTGACTTTTGCATAGGGTTCCCTGATTTAGCTTAATTTAGCTTGCATTATTGTTAACATTAAACTGTATTCAATTTGTTACAAAAAAATGGTTAAATCTATACGTGAATGTTCCTGACTGAACTATCTGTTAGGGCAGATTTTTATTACATTTTTTCTCCTAATGATGAATGAGTTGAAAAATAAATAGATAATAGCTGGCATACGATTTTCATTTAACTTCCAATTTCAGTACAAATTGCCTTAGAAAAGCAATAAAGTGCTGGTGGAGTGGCAATCATGTTGTAATTACTAGGGGCATACTGTATTACAATAGGAAAATCACATTGCTCTCAAAAGCCACAGAGTAAAACAAAATAATTTAACTCAACTCGAGAATAAACGACCACAGTGGATGTAAATGACTGAGTTCATGGTATAGATACAGGACACATTCGCCTATCTCTGTGGACCTGGAAATATTCACTAAATTGTTTGACAGGGCTCCACTCCTCTGCATGCTATAAGCTTGAACATACTATTACCTTGTATGTTTTCCAAACTCATTCACTTAATTTGTATTTTCATGCACACAAATTCATTACCCCTACATGCAGATGCTCATTGCTTGATTAGGAGGAAGCGAGGTAATGCAGCAGGCTATAGACGTTAAGGGTTATGCTCTGTGTGTGTATGGCTGGCCTCTGTCATATTGCATCCAGCGTGATCCATTGTCATTGGGCTGAGAGCGTTGGTGGTTGATGATGATTGGCTGGGGAAGACTCGGCTGACGTACTGTAAAACCACACACCTTATCTGATCGCCATGGAGATGGCGCTATATCAAAGGTTCCAATCAGGGAGTTTTGCCCTGCAAGAATCAAATACAATGTGCGTGTGTGTGTGTGTGTGTGTGTGTGTGTGTGTGTGTGTGTGTGTGTGTGTGTGTGTGTGTGTGTGCATGTGTGTGTGTGTGCCTAGGAGCCTCTCAGCAGATGAGGCAGCTGAATAGCCTAAAGGGTGGACTATGAGACAGACAGAACAGGTGTGAGATAAAATATCACCCCGGAGGCACTGCTCCTGTGAGCCTTGAACAATGTATACACATGTAAATAACACTCACGCATTGACGCTCACCCACTCCCACACACACACATTTACACGCACACGCACATTTACACGCACCCACCCATGCATGCACGTGCGTGCACACACACACACACACACACACACACACACACACACACACACACACACACACACACACACACACACACACACACACAGCAGCAAGCACACACAGAAGCATACAATTTTGCGTGCATGCACACACGCATGGGGCATGCTTTTGCACTTTACTTGCACTGTCTGCACTATAGAAAAGCCTACGGTGGTGCAAGAGGTAGCAGAGGTGATGGAGATAGAGAGACGGAATTGGCCGTCAATACATATTTGCATCCAAAGCATTGTTTATAACCTTCAGTGACATTGCCTACCCCCCTCCACCCCCACTCCGTTGCATCCACGGACACAGCCATATACTGTAGCACTGTAAAATCTCCATCCATCACGCCACATAGGACAGACTTCTTATAAACCACTCGAAGGGGTACATTTATATGAAACATTAAACACAGCTTGGACCGTTCCCCCAGACCCCCCCGCCTCTCACCCTCTCTATTTACATTTACCTGCACTTCTGCCTGACTCCAATTACATTAGGCATACTGCTGATTCAAACAACAGACTTTATTGGCAGAGCTGAATAAATTATGGCTAGTTATGAAGGGGGTGGGGAGCGCTGTGACGGATTCCTGTTGCATGCAGCTGCATTGTGTAGAGCCAGTGGGCTAACAGCCAAGGACTGTGTTTTAAGAAAACAATTAACCACTTCAATCTTTTATTTTACATTTCAATGTACGGTGGAGACATGTAGGGACAATAGACCATCTACAAGCTCAGAGCCGTCGCATCACAAAGCTTGTAGCTTGTTGAAAGAAATGAAAATCCGTTAAAATCTCCCATGCCTGAAATAGGGATGGCAGATTGAACGTTTTCTTAAAAATCACACCCGTGTGAAGTGAGGGGCCCTCTTATCATCATACATCATAATGAATCCTTCAATGTCGTCTTCAATGTCTGTGTTTACGCAATGTTTGTGTTTACACAAACACTCTCAAAGCTGGCCATTCATTTAATGTTTGTGTTGGCACAATGCCGTAAAACTGGCTATTCATTATCAACGGCATTATATGTTTGTGTTAGGACAATGTTTGTGTTTACACACACCCTCAAAGCTGGACATAGGAGCTCAAATACATAAATTAAATAAATAAATACAAAATAAATTAAAGTTCCATATGAAATGATGATCTGATATAGCTCTGTCACATCACTGTATTCTAATATGAGTCAGTTCACTCATATCAGAGGCTGTTTGAACAATCACCCACACTGAATATTATATTACTGTATCTGTAATCAGCCGTCTGAGATGAATGTACGGTGTAGGCCCTTTATATATAATGTTTATAATTATCGTCTGTTATTTCTGTGGCGGCACTATAATGTCACAACCCTAAATAATACGATGTAAGCATGCCTATTAAAAGGTATAGCTATTTGACAGCTGCATGGATTCAACCATAGCAAACCCGTAGTGTAGGTCCGTTTAGAACAATGGCAAATTTACAATCACCACCTACCGGTATGTAAAGCATTATGTACGTAAGGGCTGTATGAGCATAGAATGATTTATTACCCCTCATCTCTTTAACTGTAGCACTGAGTGCAGTGATACGTTGAAATTTTGTATCTCACTGAGAATGCCATCGTCTTCTAAAGGGGAATAATTGGCACGTTCCATGCGGAATGGGTCGAGTGTTGTCAAGCTGTCCGTTTATTTCACACATCACCAGTCTCTGCACTGTCAGTATTATAGAAGGCATGATGCGAATGCATTTGGATGCTTGATATATTATCCCGCTTGCAGATAAAAGCACAGTGCACAATTGGCTGCACATGAAATATGATTTACCTATTATGATATCAACAGTGGAGAATAGTCTGTCATTCCCAGTCACACGTCCCAGCTACTGTACCAATTCTATAAACGCGCTACGGTGACAGTTTTTATTGTTAACGTGCATTAAGCTGAGATAACTGATTGTAACACGTTGACTTCGTGGTACTGTGGGTGGAATAATGACTCGTAAATCACATTTAATTGAAAACACCACAGTTGATATTGCGGGCACGCTGTTACACATGAGCGCGCATTTTCTCCGCCATGCACGCATATTGTAGGTGACCTTCAGAATAATAATAATAAAAGAAACTGCATGCACTGGCTTTCAAACTGTGACTGCCCTGACATTGGGAAGTTAGCTACCTCCTCTCCATGGGCAGACATAATTGTCCCTTGGAACATTCTCTTTTTTATCACCTTGTTTTTCCCTGCCCCAGCAAGCACAACAATAGTCGGCTGTCACTTTCCTTGTGCTCTTTCTTCCTCACTCTCTCCCTCCATCCTTTCTTCATTCCCCCCGTTTCTCCTACTCCCTCCTTCCGTGGTCGCCATGACAATCTCCTCTTGCACCTGCCGCAGTCCTCGGCGCCGAAGCACCTGCCCTTGACCGGCGAACGTGTCACTCAAGAATCCATCTAGTTATGTCAGGATTGCAGACTTGCCCCAGCTCGCGCACATGTTTGTTGTGACACCTCAGCGTGGCGACAACACACCATTAGCGGTCTCCACAGTCCATACACGCACCCAACAGAGAGTCATCCACTCTCAATGTGCTATTTGCATGTTTACCTCTGTGTGTATGTGTGTGTATTACTGTGTGTTTGTGTATGCGTGCGTGTGCGTGTGCGTGCTTGAGTGCGCACCTGTGTGTGTGTGTGTGTGTGTGTGTGTGTGTGTGTGTGTGTGTGTGTGTGTGTGTGTGTGTGTGTGTGTGTGTGTGTGCGCGTGCGTGCGCGAGCGTGTGTGTGAGCTTGTATGAGTGTGTGTACCACAGTACCTGTACCGGCATGCAGACCACACCACTCAGTGGCAAAAAAACTACTTTTTTGCCTTGACAGCCCATACATCCAAACAGAAAAGTCCTATCGGATTGCATTAAACAATGTTAAACTCACTTCGCCGCACTCACTTTGCCACTCAATTTGCCACTCACTTTATGCATGCACAATTGCGCATACCCTCTATTGTACAGTATGTGCACATTTTTGTTGTGTCCATTTTTTTATCGTCCCCTTGTAAATCCCTTGAGAAAAAGGAATTCACTCTATATCCATGGAAACACAAAAGCGCACTGAGGGCTGGTCATGCCTCATTAATCAACCAGGAATCCTTGGGTTTTTCAGCTGCCATACACTTGTATCCCTTGTAACAACCTAGACAAGTCTATCATCACGGGGACATATATTATATGTGTGTGTGTGTGTGTGTGTGTGTGTGTGTGTGTGTGTGTGTGTGCATGTGTGTGATGGCAGAACGATAAGGGTATACTGTATGTAGTAAGGTGAGACAAGCTTGATTTAATCACTACCTCCGTATCTCTGTGTCCTTCCATGTGTTCTCCTTGTGACTGCCAGGTCCAGGTCAACCCATAATTGGGTCCAGGGTGAGGTCCCCATATCAGCCTGGGCTGATATGGGGAGCCCAGGCTTGGAGACTCCACCCTGTACATGTCCCCCTTGAACCTATTACAGTAACCACTGCCCTATATACTTGTCGTCCGATGAATAACAAAAATCTACAAGCTGCACAATTGGTGTAGCGTGCAACGCCCTCTGAGCGTGTAGATCTGCTATTCCATTCTGAAAATGTTGAATTATTTCGGAAATCTTTGAAAATGTTCTGCCATACATGCCACCAAATAGGGATGCCAGGTGGCATGTATGGCATAACATTTTCAAAGATTTCCAAAATAATTCAACATTTTCACACACATTGATTAAAGAGGAAAGTCAATGACCCCACAAATCAAATGCTCATGTGTCTACCAATTAACGTCCACATGTAGTAAAACTATCCGCTGTCTCTGTTTTTCCTCACGGCGGTCTTCTAGTCAGTCTCTGGTCTTATTTGTTTTCTGGTGGGGCTGTTCTGCTCACTGTCTCCTATCCGGATCCCCCGATACCCGCTACACACACACAGTACAAGCCTCCATCCTGGATGCTACAAGAAGCACAAGGCCGTAAACAACAGGAGTTGTCAGATGCAGAGATGAGAGCCGAGAGTGAGTATTCACCCTGAGGTGTTTGTGTGGGTGTGTGTGCGTGCACGCACATGCTTGGATCCACACGGTTGTGTGTGTCTCTGTGCGTGTATATTGCATTGTACAGTATATGTACATGCTTGTAGAACAGAGACAAGTGCTGCGTGTGGCCTGTGCGACGATAGTAAAAACTGAAAAAAGTGCGATCTATGTGTGTCTATATGCCTATACTCGTAGCGCATGTGTGACACACACTCATGCACAAGACACGCATGCACACACGTGCACACATACACACACATCTATGGGTGACTGAATTATTAATGCTTGACAAATGATGGCCATTTTGAATGGAACCCTCAACTCAACGTCCATTAAATATAAACAATGTGTGAGCATGGGTGAGCAATTGTTATTTCTACAACTGCCATTAGCAGCTGCAGTGCTTTTAGCCAAAGAGAGGGAGGCAGTGTGCGGATGGCAGAGGTGAAATTTACACAGCTAGACAAGACAGCCACTTGGTATGCAGGGAAAGCGAAAGACTGCACTCTTTCAACATCATTGTTTCAACAGCATTTGTTTGTTGGGGAGTGGGGTCATTGATATTGTTCATAAGTGTGTGTGTGTGTGTGTGAGAGAGAGAGAGAGAGAGAGAGAGAGAGAGAGAGAGAGAGAGAGAGAGAGAGAGAGAGAGAGAGAGAGAGAGAGAGAGAGAGAGAGAGAGAGAGAGAGAGAGGGAAAATAATGAGAGTCAGAAAATCTTATCTCTAAATATAGAGTAGCATATGATAGAAGTGATGCATGTGGTGGGTGTGTGAGAGCGTGCGTGGCGTGTGTGTGTTTTTTACTTTACTGTACACGTCTGCACACACGTATACAGTAGTATAATTCTAGAAATAGATATTGAGAGGAATGTTTTAGAGGAAAATATTCTGATTGGGTTTAGGGTATAGGTTTATGGATTTAGAGGTTAGGGGTTAGGTTTATTCGTAAAGAATACTGAAAACCGAAAATGGCTACAAGCTCACGACATGCAACATTTGATGTCCATCAAATATATACTACTGTAAATATACTGTACTGTATAGTACACGCGCGCACACATGCACACACGTGTGTTCACCTGTTCACTTTCACCTGGGAGGGAGAAGCCAGAGAGCGAGATCAAAGTCAAACAACTTTATTGGCGCTCTCCATAATTCAGCAGCGATACCAGGGGTCATAGTATTTCCTTTGAGGTTGAGCTGCGCAGATGAATCTTTAATGCACTCCTGCCTGGGAATAATGGATGGCACGGGCTGGCTACACATCCCCACTCCAGGAGAGAGAGGGGGCTGGGTGGGGATGTGCTGTATATGGACCATGGGCCGAAATTGCAGTGAACAGTGGGGGTTGTGAAGGGGTGAGGATGTGAGAGTATACCGTTTGTATGGTGCATTTAATAGAATAATGGTTATTATTTGAGTGTGTGTGTGTGCGTCCTTCACAGCTCACAGGTGCTTGGTGTGTGTGGGCATAGGTGTTTGGAGGGATGTCCCCCCCCCCCCCCATAATACTGAGAACGGACCAATCTGTCTCTCTCCTCCTTTTTTGAACCCTGTAAAGGGATCTGTTTATTTCCCTTCTGTTTTCAATGCATTTCCATTTATTATGGGAAACCTATGTGTGTCACACCCAACCCCCCCCATACACTTGGCTGTACTAGCTCATGCATGAACAATTGTAACCGAGACCCAACTGGGCCTTGTCTGGTCTGTGAGGATGAGTGCCGAGGGATAGAGACAGGGCCTATTCCCTTAAGCGCAAGTCGAACTGGCGGTCACTTGAGAGAATAGGCCCTGTCTCTATCCCTCGGTGATTATGTCTGGTGATTTTCAAAAGCAGCAAAAGCACCCATTAAAATTGGGAAACTCAGTATAAATCTGGTGATGAATATAATATGAATATTGATTATGTCAATATTCATATATTGCTAAAGATTTTGAGTATACAAATAATAATGCTGTCTGTCAGTTATGAAAGAAACACTGCTTTACTTAGGCAATTGTAAACCGGACCATTTTTGATGGAGTAATGGCCCCTACACACTAGTTTTAAAGTTCACACTAGGCCTACAGGAGCCTTTTTTAAATCGACTGTCATTATATCTTTGTGGATTTCACACTAAACGATTGATCGCCGACTAGGCATCACACACTGCAAGAGTTCACCAAGATGTGATCCAGACCCGATAAATATAGGCTATACATCACTTGTTTTTTATTCCAATTAATTTTGACATCTCACGCACGTGCAGGATACAAGCGCGAGAACGACACAGGACGTGGACGCATCTCTCTCTATGTGCACGCCACACACAGGAATAGCGAGTTTACACAGGGAAAATGTTTGTGATAGCAGATAATGTGTAGCCTACGCGCGCTACAGCGAGACAGGACGTTAAATCTCTCTCTCTCTCTCCTCTCGGCCACCAGGAAAAGGGAGGAACCCTGGGGACCACCTAGCGCAGAAAGAATAAAGCCAATAGGTTTTCTGGTTCGGCAGCAGCTACTAGGCTATACTGGATTTATTTTCAATACTCCTACGGATAATATGACTGAACCTTCTCACCAAAAGTATTTAATCTCCCTTCTTACCTTTCCCAAAATGGTCCTTTGTTATCATTATTTTCCAAGGATATTGGATAACATAATGTCTTGAAATCTCCCTGCTAGCCTCAGCTAGCCTTGCTTATTCAAATTGAAGCACTGCTACTTGCTCACACGTGAACATTGTAGCCCCCCTTCACCCCATCCCCTGTCACATGCAGCAATGCTGTATAGCTACAGTATGTCTTTAAAAGTAGTTACAAATGGATACATTACACTGAGGATTATACTGTGTAAGTTGGCCATCCCTGTAATAGTGTATATCTTCCATGCCTGCATGCTATTCTTGAGCACCTACTGCAAACAGGCCCTCTCTGAGTTTAAGTGTGTTTATACCCCTAACGTGCCATATGAGCTAGTCCTTATGATGCTTAAAGCGCTGTCACTGTGGTGTCACACACTGCGTTAACATGCTAGCATGCTGCATGGCTGAGCCCGAGGGGACGGGAGGCAAGAAAGCGTTGCATATATTGTAGAAACCGCAGGTATTTTCTGTTATGTATATATTTTTTGTTCCTCGGGTGAACTAGTTTATAGGTATATATTCATTAAATCATATTTCCCAACAGTTCTGTGTATTGTGGCAAAAGTAATGCATTAAACGGGGGAACGGTGTATCATTAGAAAGAGAGAACGACTCATATAGCCGCATAGAAAAGTGGGTCACAGGCAGCTGGGATGTGGAGCTGGCTCGTCTGAGCCCAAATGAGGTATAAAATACAAACAAATGAGCTTCAGATGCAATAAACCGTGTGTGTGTGTGTGTGTGTGCACGTGTGTGCGTGCGCCTGTATGTGTGCATGGAGGCTATTGTGTGAGGCTACACAATATAGCCTCCATGCACACATACAGGCGCACACACACACGCACACACACACGAGTCTTTAGCTTGGTTAAGTCCTCAGTGTTAATTTAACTGATGAGAGGGAACAAATGGAACCAAATCATGTGCCCGTAAGGGTGAGCATGCCGAGGATTTAGTGAAAATTGCAGACGTTTATCTACAATCTTTTTGTTTTGTTTTGCAGATGAGTTCACTATAGTCCCTTACAAAGAACCCCCTATATAGGCGGTAGGGAGCAATTAATGTGATTTTGGACATTCAGAACAGTTTTATTGTCACATTGTCAGGTAATTCGTTTTTGTGCATAGTTCCAAGGATATCAGGCAGGAAACGAAAGCAAGTTTGAGCGTTTTTACCACAAAAAGTACAGGCAAAGGGTTTCACTTATTTACAAGCTTTTGCCACAAACGGCAGGGTCTCTCTTTAACGGCCCCACACCTCCTGAAACATTTCTTGTTTTTCCTTCCAAAGGTAAACATAAAGACAATTCCTTGAACCACTGTGTAATATTTGTCTGGCCTCTTCCAGGTCAATGCTATCACTCTCTTAGCTTGTAAAAGACATATCTATACACATTTGTTCATTACGCTTTATCTTGTGTCTCTCTGGATATAGACAGAGCAGGAAGAACTTTGGTTCTGGTACAATATTGACAAAATCTTCTGTATTTCCTGCCCGACCTCGTAGGTCTCTCTTAGCTTATTTACAGGCTGTACAGCCGTACAACCTGAAACAAAACGAACAGAAGCAAGCGGACAACAGCTGTCTACAAACCAATAGATGCAGAGAGAGAAAACACATGCGAGAGAAATGGTTTCTTCTCCCACTGCCTGCCACCCAATATATTCCACTCGCAGTAGTTTGGAATGCAGGCGGCAGCACAGTAGGGGTCAGAATAGCGGAGGAGAGAGAGTTCATTACGGAGTGACATTGACTCAGGCTGATTTTTGCTGAGACGAATCAGATTGTGAAATGAGACATATGCATCCCCCCCCCCCCCCCCCTCTATTCCCATTCCCTTGCGCGCAATGAAATATTAACTCGTCCTGTACGGCAGCCCATTTAAATTGCATGCGCCACTGACACAAAGGCGCCCAGCAAATGTGTCATTACCTCATTTTAATCGGAACCATTTCCCCGGCTGCCTGCCTGCCTGCCCTCGCCTACCTAGAGGACAGATTGCTGATCTGAGGGATCTGAAAAATAATAAGCGAACACAGAGACAATCCTATTTCAGAGTCTTGAAATTGCACTCTCACCTCAACTTTAAGGACACACATCAACTGTTGTGGATGATGTCTTCTCTCAAAGATCGTATCAAAGTGATATTCTTTTTTGCTTCGTGAAGACAAAAACACAAAAGGGTCCAATAATTGGGTACTCAGTGTGCAGTGACATGAAGACGTGCTCTCTGAATTGCTTGGCTCATAATGTTCCCGTGTTGACAATTCAGATATAATCACATCAGAGTTTGCCATCAAACATCTACATGGTGCTGTAGGAGCTCTCTGTTGGGAATACTATACATAAAATAAACACAGACAATGCATGCATGGCCTCATGCCTCCGTTTGAAGAAGTGACTTACTTGTGAGAGCAGTATATGCATATATCATTGCATTTGATACATCAAGCAGGTTGCCATGTGTGTGCATGCATAGACCTTAGCTGTATGACTATGTGGCCCATGCCCAAGCATCTTATCTCATCTTACCTGTTGTGAGCTGGTGGATTAATCTGTAGATGGCTTGTAGATGTCCGCGTTTGGCTATAATGTAGGGTAGGCATTAGTGCTGTCCTTGACTTGATGAATTCATAATTCATAGGGCATCATTTGTCAATGATTCAATGTATTTATTTAATCAACAAATCTGTCAAATAGTGTTTGCTGCATACAATCTGGTAGAGACCAGGTTGGTGAGGATGAGAACTGGAAAGATGCAAGACCAAACTGACTGATTAATGGATCCTTTGACTATGAGGGGAGGCATTAAACTATACGCTATCACGCAACAGTACTAGGCCTATAAATGAGGCATTACAGGGAGCACTGCCGTCTGCCTGGAAGACATTTGACCTTCGGCACACTAATAGACACTCCATGCAGTACTTGAACAGCACTTCTCCTCTTGCAACCTGTTTTGTATTTGCCTTTGTAAGTAACCTTGACATCCAACGTACCCCGGCGGCCTTCGATTCATTGACATTAGAATTCAAATGCAATTTTAATAATGAAATGCACGTCAGGGTAGCCCTGCAGATTGAGGCTTGCACGCTGTCTGCACAACAGATTCAAATTTCAAACTAGAATGTATGTGATGTTTGGCAAAATGTATGGAGGTAAAAACACTATTCGGCCAGTTATAGCGCCACCATGAGGCTGAGTTGAAAATGTTCAAGTGGCATTTATTCCTATGCCTAGTGGGAATGTGTTCATGATTTGCGGCATTTTGTTTGAAACTGAGCACTCCTGCGAACTTTGGAAGCCAATCTTAGCCAATCAGGATAGATACAAATCTGAAAGACACGTTTCGTTGAATGGCTCTAGAGATACTGTGTACCAATTTGTGTAATGTTTGAACAAGATCTGTAGGTGTACTGTCCAAAAATGTGTTTTGCACAAAGCAGCCTCCTGGTGGCGCTATAAGAGGCCAATGTGAAAACCTTGGGGCAGAGGTTCAGCTGTGGCATTCAGGGAGTGTGTGCATATTGCATACTGCGATCAAGCCAACGGTGCCGGAGATTGGCTGTCCACAGACGGACGGACACACGGACGGACACACACACACACGCAAAACATACTCTCTCCCCATGCCTTCGGCCTATTGGAGACAATAAGTCTGACCTCTTCCCCGCAGCTGAATTATTGTATTCTTATTATCTCAACTGCAGTGCTACAGTACCACCGGCCGCACCTCTGCTTCCCCATATTAATGCTTCTCTCAGGGATTTCGTCGGGGCCTAATTAGCCGTGTTGATTGATTATATAGACTGTACAATGCTCTTTACGCAGGCTGGTGATTGGGCTCTGAGGGGTCTCCAGAGCCTGTGTTAGCGGTAGCTCCCTACAGGAGAGCGATAGCCATTAGCAGGCCTCTCACCCGGCCAACACAGGGGATTATGGGAATAAAGGAGTGGGACTGCCTGACCTTGGCCTCACAGAGGCACTCCAGCGTCAGCTCATCACAGTGGGTTTGTGTTGTTTGTCTGCACCTCTGTTTGTATGTGTGTGTGTGTGTGCTCGTGCGTGCGTGTGTGTGTGTGTTTATGTAGGCAATGCAAGCATGTGCTATGAGGCGTAAGGTGTTCTTAGAGCTTGGTCTCCTGACTGCTATAAAGATAAGAGAAAAAAAGAAAAAAGAAAACTTGATTCACACATAAACACCTTCCTCCAAGGGCATCGATCCCTGCGTAGAGCACAGATCACCCACCCCCTGAGAACCGTATACTTCCTCTGGCAACGCAAGCTCCAAGGCTAAAGCCCAAACCACACCATAGGGTCGGGTTGGGACAAAACGGTTAGACCACACCAATGCAACTCATTGCAACTCAATGCGTTGCATTTGACAATGCAACTCAATGAGTTGCATTGTCAACCTCCTATGGTCTTCGCCAATAGGAGGTGAGGGAGGGTATGTTGGTATACTCACTGTAGTAGGATGCCCCCTTATCCATTGGATCTTTCCCTGTCTATCTATCAATTAAGGTCTGCATGGTCCCTTATAGATCATGAAAGTCTCCCAGGAGCTTAACCCTACAAAACCCATTGTAGATGTATCCGATAAGATGAACCGTTCGAAAACTGGTGAAAATACAATTAATGACTCAAGTTTTTCTCTGTCATCTTCTCAGATGTTCCCATGCAAATGACACATGAACACACAAGACACAAGCATGTATACTGTGTGAGACTGTTGTTGCTATGGCATCCAGCAGAGGGAAACAAAGCACTATCCAGCACGACTGTTTTATTGCAGTGGCCTGCATCTGCTGTTGTCACTGCATGGAATGGAGGCACCATTCACACACAATCACCATCCTCCACTCACAGTCATGTTTTGGTAACTTCGTGAAATCAGAAGCACCACAGGTCTCAATGATAACAAGTGAATAATGGTCTAACCAACTCTGACCCTTGACTAAACAGGCCTCAAACACAGAGCAAACAAATGTTTGGTAGGAGAGGGGCAGAACACCACCAGCAATCAGCAATCAAACACAAATGTTTGGTCAAACCATGTGACTCCCATTGGAAAAGCATTGTGGTTGCCAAAATAAATAAATAAATACCAATAAGTTTCATTGATCAGTGTTTGATACGTGTGAATGAGGCCTCACAGTTTTGTAAGAAAAGTGAATGACAATTAGTGTTATACAGCTCAGTGTCCTAATCTCCATGTGATGTCACTCATCCCTGTCCACTCAGGCACTATGGAAATCCAGTTAATCATTCTCCAGTCCAATGGCTTCTTCTCTATAACACACATTGATTTAAGATGGATAAGTGCGAGACGGAGAGAGCCATTCATTATGGTAAATCTGCTATGGAAAGCGTTTTCCTTCACGCTTTCCATTTTCCTTCAACAATTTAGTGATGACTGAACGGGGTATTTGCCTTGTGTTTTTTAGGTGGTGATAGTAAGTGTAGTAGTGCGACATCCTGTCACTGACCCAATCTACAGTAATTGTAAAGTAGGGCACATCTATATGATACATTATTCATACAATCAATTAACCAATCATTTGCTCAATTTCATTCGGGAGTGGACTTACTTTATGGCGATCCCTTGAATGCTTCGTTGCCGTTCGCCAGCAGCAGCTCTAGATTCATAAAGGAAATGACAATGATAATGATTAGTGACTACATTTTAAGAGTATATAAAACAATTACTGCTGACGATAGACCTGTAGATAGACTACTGTATGTGTCTCCACTATCACTTTAACAGCACATACAGATGCTATTTAAATTGTTGTTACGGGCTAGTAGTGAGCAGTGGCTGAATAACACTTTCTGTGGGAGCTCTTTTTTGTTTGTGTGTAGCACACACACACACACACACACACACACACACACACACACACACACACACACACACACACACACACACACACACACACACACACACACACACCTAAATTCTCACAGTGTACTAGTGCCACTTTTCTGGAGAGGGCCTAATGTGCTCGGACAGGTGCCAATGCCCATCATATCATTTTGTTGATATGAACGCTGCTGTTGTAAGCTAACATGTCAGGCGCAAGCTTCCTTCAAGACCCCTTTAAAGCTGACCAACCGTTTAGTGTGACAAGGTTATTCGCCATGCAAGACAGTAGGCTATGCCTCGGTTGGGATAAAAAGACCGTCAGGCGTGTTCCTCTGACAATCACAGAAGTCATAAAAATTATTCTTCTTATTCCCTGCCAATTTAGTCCTCATGCCAATTACCATTCCCCCACACACATAGTCCTTGTTGCTGCTTACGCCTACCGACAGTTGACGTGGGAGAGTGTAGACAAGCACGTGTCTTCCGATACACGTTGAGTCACCATGCAGCCACTTCGTTTCACTTCACAAGTTCACACACAGTGAGGAGTTTTATCTGGAGGGTGACATGTTACACTCCGCTAACAGTCACTATTGCAGCTACATTTTCCCATTAATGTTCATTGGCGTCTAATGTCAGAAGATTATGATGGTACCATATTTATGGAACAAACCAAAAAAAAGCTCACTGGAAAAGCAAGAGAAGCGTTTAGTATATCACAGCCAAACTCGTTCTTGATTTTGTCTCTGTGTTGTGAATGGATATTTCTTGATTCTATTCAGTTCTCTTCAGCTGATGCCAGAAGGTGGAATACTCATTAAGTCTCATTGATGAGGGGGAAATGCAAGGTTCATACTATTTTGCATTTCACAGACCTGTTTGATGTTTTCATTTCATTTTCTGCCCCCCTCTCTCCCTCCCCCTCTTTCTATAGGCCTACCTGTATCTCTCTATCGCTCGCCCTCTTCCTCTCTCTGTTTCTTTCACTTCCTGACTTCCTTATTTTTTATTTTTTCCCTCCCCTTTTTATAGGAGGCAAGATATTCATATGAAGGCTTAAAACAGGCTCTGCACAGGACAGATAGCAGAAGGAATTAACAGCCATTTCACGCTAGCATCTCGGTGGCCAAGCAGGGCAGAGGGAGAGGGGAGCGGTTCGGGTGCCAGAGCGGCAGGGCACCAGTGGCCCCCTAGACACTCTGTAATTGTCCTGCTCTGAAGTGCAGGTAGGTGTGCAAATTACCAAATGTGCCGTGTAAGTCCATTTCAGCCAGCTCAATCATTGTCAGGCTTTTCCCAGGTTTGAGCGGACTGCATTTTGGGCCCATTTCTGACTTTCCTCCGTTTGTCATGAATAGAAGCGACATTTGCCGAGATAATAGGTAAGACAGTGTAGGCTATAATTGTCATAAACACTGTCATTACGCTATTATGTTTCCATTAAAAAATTCTCCTCGATTGTGATCAGAGAAATCTATTTGGGAGATGTGAATTATGGTAGACTATATGCAGGTAAAATGCTCAGTGTTCATTTAACAAATGGAACTCATTTTTATCCATTAAACGCAGAGTAAAATGTACCTCTAAAGCCCTATACTTTAGAGGTAGAACTGGCTCGCTGATAACAAACTATCCTTACACCTGGGTAAAACGGAATCCATTCAAATAGTAATCTCAGCAAGGCAGATGGCTTAGAGTGGGTGACAAGATTATCACACGAAAAGATGAAATTACCTACCTAGGTTCCATCCTGGAGGCTAATCTTTCTGGTGATAAAATGGCCACCAACATAATCAAAAAAGTCAATCAAAGAACAAGATTCCTTTACAGGATCTCCTCACTGGTCAACAAAAACACCTTGAAGACCTTAATAGGAGCCCTCGTACAAGGTTTCTTCGACTATGCATGCACCTCTTGGTACCACAGCACCTCAAAGGCCCTTAAAACAAGGCTCCAGACCTCCCAAAACAAACTGGTCCACAAGATTCGATACACCACCAAGATACCCATGTACCTGTCTAAATACTTCCTTAATGTTAACGAAGTCCACACCCACAACACCAGAGGGAGTGCAACAAACCATGTACAACCCAGATTCGGCACAAACAAGGGACTAAATTATTTCCGCTCCTATACCACCAAAATGTGGCGAATCCCTTGACTCCTTCAAAACCGCTCTCAAAGGGCACCTACGGACGGCTGCAATTCTAAACTGGCCCCCGTAAAAATCGGAATCCCCCCCCCACCCCTTTTTCCCCTCATGGTTTCTTTTCCCTTTTTACCTCCTTTATGATGAATTCCTGTTCTGTTCTTTGGCTATATAGAAGTGTCTATTTGTATGTCTCTAAATGTTTTGATGAATTGAACAAGGTAAACAAGTGCAATGCTTTATTGGGTCGTCCATATAAAGTAGCTGAAGATTTCTGAAGATTTCTAGCCTGGTTAACCACTCCCCCTGTAAATAATTTAATTCCATTCAATGTGGGGGAGTGGTTAACCAGGCTACACCATTTCTGCATTGATGCAATGTGTTGTGAATTGTGTTGTGAGCTGGTGGACTGCATGGTTATTTTTGAATATTTCTAAAATGTTTGAAAAGTGTTACTACAGAACATGTACATGTTGTATAATGATACATAAAATATCCCAAAATAAGGACGGCAGGGTTAATTTGGTTAAATGAACACTGAGGATACAGTGTATTTACACGAGGCCAAATAGCATTACCCTTTCTTATATTCCTCTGCCCCCGCCGACATCTCATTTCTTTTTACCTCCATTTTCAACTTTTTGCCGTGCTGAAATTCTTCTCCTTGATGTATTGCCTTTATATAAGAGGGTGTCAAAACCGCACAAATGTGAAGGATTGCGGTGCGACCTGGGAGTGCCTCGAGGTGGGCGAGAAAACACCAGCTGATGTCACCGGGACTTCCGCCAAACAGAGCCACCGCCTCGGAGAGCGGGGTTGGCGGAACCACGAACAAAAAGGACCAACTGACCCTTTAGCGATCTGACGGTGGGCTGACGCTGCAGCACAAGGGTGGACTTTACACAGAGGAGCTCAGAAGAGTGGGGTGAGCGGGGTTGGCACCACATGCACTGTGATTTCTCTCTCTGACCTTTCACAGCATGCATTGCCACCCACAGGCCATTCACAGGGCTGGTGCCAGGGACACAGGACCTGTGAGCTGCCATCCAGGAGGTCAGTGAACAGAGTGTCTGGGCATGGGGGCTCGGGGTGCCATCCCCAGACTATAGTCATCCGGAGTTTTAAGGACAGTGTCCTTAAAACATAATGAGCTCATTAACCACATTAACCGAAAATAGGTGAACATTTGGCGAAAATAGCAGATCGCTTCGCGAAGATGTTTTAGAGGGATATTAGTAAGGAGCACATCAAGAGCCATGGGGGACAGGGTTTACCGATTATGGCTGTTTTTGCATGTTTATAGCCCATTGACTACGAATCAAGTTTTTCTTTTATTACTTTTTTATGCAATTGTGAACAATAGCCAAGTAAAATAATGTATCCATTGGCCAATCATACAGTTCACTGCAGCTCAACAGTCAGTGTGAGGGGTGGTCAGGAGATGTCTATGAACTAGTTTAAAGGCTTGAAGGCCATGATGGAATCAACAACATGCTCTGGTAGGCTGTTCCACACCCAGGCAGCAGTGTGGAGAAAGGTTCTGTGCAATGTGCGTGTATTGGAGCCTGGGGGATCGAGAGCATGTTTTGGTGTGGCTGTGTTTCGCCGTCTGATGTATGGTGGAGGGAGCATGTCCTGGAGGTCCCTATAGGGCAGTGTGGGGGTTGTGCATTTTGTACAGGACTGTACTGTCTGTGGAGCATGTTGTACTGGCAGTGTCCTGGTCAACTCCAATTATTTTGAGGCCCTTGTTCTGAATATTGTCAAGTAGACAAAGATGTGTAGGTGGAGCATTCATCCAGCTGAGTGAAGCATACTTCATTTACACCACTGCTGGCAATTTTCCAACACAACCACCCCCCCCCCCCTTCTTTTTTATTGTATAGTATGATTTCCCCTTTTCCCTTTCTGCGATGATATACCCATGTGAAAGATATGCTTAATGGTTGTCACCTTAGTCATGGAAGTATGAATTCTGTGGGAAAAAAAGAAAGAAAAACTCTTCCAGGAACTATTTTCTGGTGGAGACGACAATTCGTAGGCGTTTTCAAATGTGTAACACACAGTAATGAAAAGAATAACTTCGACAAGGAATAAAAGGTGACATGAAGTTCACGGATCATCTTATCTGAAGTTTCAAGCGTCTGCATGTTGGTTTTACAGTATTGAAATGAATGGAAACCACTGGCTTGTTGGGAGGTAGAAAAAGAAAAGTTAAATAAAATATGGTAAGTTCGGAAAATTATTGGCAGTAAAGTGAAGAATATGTGATTTGTCAGGGGGGTCATGCAAAATCTGATCCTTTAGAAAAATCATTAAAAAAAGTAGTGATTTAGAAAATGAGCATCGCTGGTCGTTTTGGAGCTACTGTTTAGGTACGGGGGATTCGGAGTCCTGGTCGGGACTGATGCGCTTGATCTGAGTACCTAAAAAGCATTTCCAATTTATCGCCAAACCATAATAAATATATTGCTCATTTTATATTCAACAAATATATATTCCATCCATTCTTGAGTTGTCCTGACTGAAGTATATAATTTATAATTTTGGTAATGGCTACACTACTTAAATGTTGTGTTATTTAGTAATTATCAGAAGGGGGGGGGGGGGTATACATATTTTTAAACGCTCAAGATAGGAAAAGGGAGGGAAACGACAATAAAAAACTCACTCTCCACAGTGAGAGTGAGTGAGTCACGATTACAGGAGCATGGACAGTGCCTAACAAATTAGGCTAATGAATTTCCCCAGTGCACTCGACTAAAATACAACAGACAAATGTGTATGTTTTATTTATTAATTCCACTCACCATTAGTGGAGCTTATGGCAGCAATTTTGATCTGCATGAAACTTCCAGAGAACGGCATCCTTCCATTCGTGTTGGCAATTTATTCACGCTGAAGCAACCTCTGGGGGGCGTTGCTCCTAAATGTCCTATATGTCGCCGCTCTGCTGCCGCCACTGGACGTCAATTCAGGGTGGCAAGACAGCAATCTGCGAACCCATCTGAAAGAAAAAGTTTTGTTTGGAATCTATTTTGAGAGATTAGTAAAAAAAGTAACCACTGAAGCCCTATTTAAAATAATAATAATAACAGATCTACTAGCTCACAAAGCAAAACATTGCAAAAAAGTTATGATTTTTTGGGGGGAATAACAGGTTGAAAGTGTCTAAAAAATGTAGGATTGCAGACAAGAAAACATGTGTCAGTGTGTTACATGTAGATGGATGGGCGTGGCTTCAGATGCCCACATGAGATTAGGTCAGATTAATCTGCTAAATAATTCAGAAAATAATGTGCATGAAGGAATTATTATTATTACTATTACTATTATTATTATTGCAAAAAAATACAGAATTTGAGGTTAAATGCGAACACGGGTTGGCAATTGCCTGGGACCCCAAATGATATATGCCCCTGTGATGGTGCAATGCAAATGCGTGTCATCTGAGGAAAAACACATTACACCGCACATTCCTTTCCTCTGCAGGCATTTTGTCTCCACATTGTCTCCTAGTTGTTTTTAGCAATCCATCACCTGCTTGATCCCCTTTTTCCAGCTAAAATACCGTCAAACCCCAGGCATTACAGTGGAATTGCTGTGTCAAGTCATGTTCCCTTGATGGCTGAACAAAACCATTCAAGTCAGAAACAAAAGGATAAAGGCCCTCCAAAACGGAGGGAAAAAAGGTAAGCTATATTTCTCCAGTTTCCACATTCTGCCACATTCTGTTGCCTTGAGTGCCACTCAAGTGATCTAATGGGTCTATTTGGAACACTTCTGTGGCCACCAGCAATTATTGTGATGAACGCACCTCAACTGTGAAATTGGGCGGGCATGTTGACCCAAGAGCTTCCGCTGTGGTCTATAGGCTCCTCAGTATTCAGCCACTCAACCAGATCCAGAGAAACCCTGTCCCCTCCACTCATCTCACAGCGGAGGCAGACATGCCCATTTCACTCAAGTGCTCACGGTCGACGGCGTGTAGCCATCAGACAACCTGTTGACGAGCGCTACCTATAACCTAACATATTATGCTCTGCATGGGTTTTTTTCCATTCCGTTCTCTGTACTGCAATGAGGGACGGACTGGTTGCAATACTTCTGCACTGGTGTTGATCAAAGAGAAAATGAATAGAGAGAAGAAAAAGGATCAAGCTTCACTAGCACTATATTGTGATGCTGACGGATTATATATAGAGTGCTATTCTACATTGACTCGAGCCAAGTACAGAAATACTGAATGTGGATTTGTAGGCCACTTCACTGTATGCGGACAATGTTTTTATTGGATCTAAAGTTGGATGGCGAGGGATAGCATCATTAGAGTAGTGCAAACAAGGTCAAATCCCTTGACGTGACTACACCATACACAGTGATAAATCCACAGTCTCTGCATTTACAATACCCGTTTACTTATTTTGGAAACGGGTAAGGGCTAGAAACACGGTGCATGCACAGGCACAGACATCCCTCAACCCACTGAGGAAGACAACTCAACCTGGTTCTTAACTAAATGTTGACATTTGAACCTCAGTGTAATATCTGGAGGAATTATGGGTTTAAGCCTCCCTTAATGGTCAAACCGATGGATGGAAATCAGCAGACATCCATTTTAAACCCTGTAACTGCAGACTGCTGCCTCTAGAAACACTGCCAAGTGGAGAGGCTTGATGAATAATATATCGGAAAGGGAAGGAGATATGACAGCAGGAAATTAAACACACTAATGCTAGGAAGGGAGAACAGGGCGATCAGGACTTAATTAAGGACTTTGAGGAGAAGAGGGCATGATTTAATGCCATATATATACTTTCTTGCTGACATCAACGACAAGCTAAGGATTACGGGGGCATGGCAACTGGGGGTGATTTGGAAGACCTTGTGCCCCCTCGTGGCTATTGTAATTAGCTGCTATTTCTGCTGTGGGATAATTATCCTCCACATGTGTTAACACGATGTAAGTATCTGAAGTAGACAGTGGTTTTATTTCACCCGGGCACAGACAAACTCCCTGTTGTGTTTTAACCACTTAAGCCTACTTGACAAATAGCTGAAATAGATCTCTCAACACGTTTCGATGTGACACAATGTGAGCTTGTAGATCTAATCCAAAGCATTATATATTTATGTTTTGACTTTTGACTAAAATTATGTCTTGGCAAAAGTGTTTACTTTAAAGTCAAAGGTATTGGTATGCAATTATGTGCAAACAAATATCAGCATGTTATCACTAGACATTGTACAGCAGTAATTCAATCTAGATGCTCCCGACGGACAATCTCTCAAAAAATTTGAAAAAGAAGGTACAATCTTTTATGCAAGATACATGAAGGAAAGGGGAAATAAAACGTCTCACCACTCTCCTTCAGATTTTAACAGCTGCCTCATACATCTCTCTAGAGACCCTCATGGAAAGGTGGCTGAGGCCATCCATTCATCTTTTGGTGACATGTTTATTTTTATTTAGACTTTCGGACCAGCTTTTCAAGCATAATTTTTATTAATAACTGTGCAGGTTGTCAATTATGTGTGCGTGCGTGCGTGTGTGTGTGTGTGTGCATGCATGTGTGCTTTCCAAACTCTGGCTATGTTTAATGATATTGATCGTACAAGCTCATGTGAGTCATAAAGATAAAACGCTATAATTCTCAAATATTAGTTGTAATTCAGATACTTGTGGTATTTTTGGACTCCACTGGATTTAATTAAAAAAAAATATATATATATACCTATTGGATTGAATAAAAGACTGTTTTTTTCCCAATGGATATAAAACGGGTTCGTATTATAATCAGGGACTAGACTATTCGACATTCAATGTTATTTTTCCACAAATGAGTATTGAAAAATGGTGGTCGTCTTATATTCGGGACAATACGGCTAATGAAATATATGGATTGGTAAACAAGGATTGATCTGTAGATCGAGCTCATCATCTGCATGTAAGCAAGCTGGACAAGACCTACACTGTAGATTGTATCATTTTATTTGGGCGGAAGTTGCAGGATTTTGGCGGAAGTACAGCTCAAGGAAATGACGACGCTTTACAAATCAGTTTATTGACGGATATACAATCATATTCCGGCCCGCCGATACACTCTTTGCCTTAGGTTGTGACCAGGCTTTTCTCTTCGCAGATGAGTAAGGATGGGACCGAGGCTGGCATGTAAGCCTGTATACTGTATATCATTTTGCACTTTGTAATATTCTAGTAGTAAAGTGATTCTCAACCTTTTTCATTTCAAGACAAGGACCCCCAGTTTAATGCATGCATTAGGCCACGGATAGATTGAGGTCCCAGAGATAAGAATTCTATCACATATTGCTTATTTCGGGGACCCCAATGCACACTGTAGTGTTAAATTAACATAAAAGGCAATTTGGTTGCTACGCAACAGTCATTTACCTGGGGACCCCCCTGGTAAATTGTTTTAAAATCAAAGTACTGTACATACAAATGAGTCTTCATGACCGCATTGACTGCATGACTCCAGCTCTGAACTCTCCATAGAGTATATGTACACCCCCCAATCTGCCTGTGTCTCAGCAACTCGTTCCCACCTTCAGTCTCTCCCTCGCTCCCTCCCATAGATAGTGGACGTAAGGTTGATAAATGGAGCTAATTGTTTTATGGCAGGGCAGGCCCGACGCTGGCAGTGCAATCAGGCTGAATGAGGAGGCCTTGGGGAGGCCATTACCCTTCCCATTGTTAGAAAGGACAGGGGGACGAGGCTAGGCCACTGCTCTCTGGGAGGGAGTGGGCCACAGAGAGAGAGACCCTCTGGCAGTGAGCATATGTGCACAACTGCACATGTGCACACACTCACGATGCCCATGCACACACTGCCTCCAGAGTCAGGCTATATAGGTTTTCACCAGTGTTGGTTTAACCCATTCTGACCTGAGATCAGATTCATACCAGGTTTCCACGGGACACACACTGGTCTGATTAACCCATTCTGACCTGAGATCAGATTCAAAAAATGTCAGTCGTTCTTCGAATTTTTCAAAAATAGCAGACCTACAAGCTCGTATCGCGCCACTCGGTGGCGCGATAATGAGCTTGTAGATCTGCTATTTTTCAATAGCTAAAGCATAACATGATGCCAACACCAAAATGGGTGCCCGGTCAGAATGGGTTAATACATCATCCCCATAACTCTCACTCTTAAATTAAAGTATGCATTAATAGCTATATAGCTGACATTGATCTAGATATAATTTCTAGCACAACCCCATCCATCTTAGCCCCATCAAATTCACTGTATTGGTTGGCTGAAGACTGCAGAGAGGTGCAGATGCACATCGTTATACAATCGCTAGGATATAATACAATGCCCTGTAATTAGCAGTAATCGAGAGAATCTTCATCTGACAAAGGTAATGTTTACAACTGCCAAGGCAATTTTTTTGTTTAAGAGAAGAGGGAAATACTAGCAGACCTAGTATAGAGCCCTTGGGAAGCCATGGCAAAGCTACCTGTAAGTATATAAGACAAGTGGTTAAAGGATTGTTCAAATAATTGAGAGCTTTTTTTGGCTGACCCTTTTATTTGTCAGTTTTTCTTGTCTTGTTATATATAGAGTTATTGAAGTAATAGTCTAATATTGGCAGCCATTGTGTTATGCAAATTAGAAGTTTTTCAGATTCAGGACCCTTGAATTATATTAAATAGCCTGGTTCACTTGGGGAGTCATGGCAAAGCCCTATAGGGTTTAAGTGGTTAAAGGTTTGTTCAAATAATTGAGAGCATGCTGTTCTCACACCAGCAGTAGAAATACAAAGATATGCCATTTGCACAATGTACAATGCGGCAATGCCATTCTGCTACTTACTGATCTCTGTCTTGTAATAAAGTTTATGCTAACTGGTCATTATCATAAACACCCGCTGATAATATAAAATTATTTTCAGTTTAATTTTGTGGTCTCATTATACAAGCCTGTTTGTTTCATTATGATTTTTATTTTTTATTTTTCTAACTAAAAGCAAGGAAGAGATGGGCTTTGTCTGAACCACTGCAGTATTTTATGGTCCTGCTGCAACTATACCTACCGTCACTACAGTGTATAACAGAGGAAGGACGAGGTCACAACGTTGACGAGAGATAGACGTGGCACTTGGGGCAGTAGAAAGGATTGCCATCTGCTGTCATTTTATTAATGACAATAACTATCAAGGGCACAGCGATCAGAGACACTGTGACCCTGATGTGCATGGGGGCTGTCCAGACTCCAGAATGACCATTAACACACAACGGGCACCAAGGGCATAGCGGAGCACACAGACTGCAAAGTTAGGTCTGTCTTCTAAGAGCATGGGTGCAGCCGGTTACCCTGCGTGAACATCGTTCGTTGTCAGATCTCACAAACTTCTTGTGATCACTGTTGCCATAGTTGAAGAGTGTGTGTTGCTGACTCGAACAAAGCACAGTTTCTCCCGATTAGAAAATTGCAATTTTGACTACGAGGTGAAAGAATGGTTCATAATCTGTACTTGCGTACGCTTCTCCATTGGAATGAATAGACTACATCCGCTGGTCTTCTAAAGGGGCGGGCCCCCCTGTTGCCACTGTGCCGACAACCATTTTCTTTACAAACTCACAACATTAAAACCTCTCACAGAGGTCATCATATCTCCATATACACCACCTGCAATACTTGTCTCTAGCACGAGATAAACAGTGCACTAAGCTCCTACTTCTCCTTAAGCTGTACAATTTATTTGTAGCTATAATTTTGTGCATTTGACAATACCGTGCAGCGAGGATGAACAGGAAATAAGATGTTAGATGTAACAAGAGCAGGTATATACCCCCCCCCCCCCCCCGCCTCTTTCCGACTGGCTAGGATTATGGATTACTTCTCAGGTAAATTGTGTTTACCTCTGAGGATCAGTCAATAGGGCACTTATAGAACCAAAAAACAGGACTGTAGTATCAGGGTGGCCGAAAGGTTCCTTGCCTTAAAACAAGCAGCCTTAAGGGACACACGCACGCCACTGTGGTGTTAGGGTGAAGTGACAGACAGAATGAGAGTGGTGGCTTGTCTTGCTCCAGTGGATCCTCATCATCATTCACATGGCCACAGAAGCTTGTTCATGTTCAGAGCTTCAAAGTCAAAATCTGACCTTCAAAGTCAAATCTTGGGATTTCCTCCAGTACTGTACAGTAGATTGTACAACAGATTACTGTATGTAATGCTCACACGCCTTATTCAATTCAATTCAATTCAATTCAATCCAAACCTTTCTCTACGACAAAGCCTATACTGTAGCTAGACTTGTCTCCGGGTCTAGCTGGATACCATAGTCGTACATTGTTGTGTGGGTTTGTCTCCCAGCAGTACTTGTAATATACACTATATAGGCTCCAGTAAGGCCTGCCACTAATCCAACATCCGGGGAATCTCTCCCCGGAGTCTCTTTTCGTCCTCCCCGTCGCAGTTCTGTGGACCTCTAATATTAACCCCCAACTGACTGCCGAGTGTGACCGTGGATCAGGCCTCTTCATGGAGCCCACCAGAAGTGTGACCTGGACCCGGCCTCACAGAGCTCGACCTGGACCAGATGTGGACCAGACCCCTCCACGGAGCCCACCTGCCTATTTCTCTGTCTTTTTTCTCTCTCTCTCTCTCCCCCTCTACCCACCCTAGAGTCGGGTTCTGCCTGACGTTTCTTCCTAAAGGGGAGTTTTTCGTTACCATTGTCGCAATATTGCTTGCTCTGGGTGGATCTTTGTTGGTTGTAAAGTGTCTTGAGACAACTTGTTGTGATTTGACACTATAATAAAATTGGATTGAATTGAATTGAATGATCAAGGGAAAAATAAACCTTTTGTGGGAGGTCGGGTGGGAAATACAACTCAGAGTGCAGTTTCAGGGGTTAGACACACGATGGCGCCCCTTGCTTTATTTCTCCAACAGGTTCAAACAAAGTCAGTTTTCACAAACAGAACTCAGACAGTAATATTCTTTGCATGAGGTCCCGGCTCCGAGGCGGGAGTCGTCACTGCAGAGGATGAGAGGGGATGTTAGCATACGGTCAGAGCACAAGGTAAGTACAAAGTTGGGGCCTGAGACACCCGGTCTAGGCAGTCTACCAACTGGACCTTTGTATAACTCTTTCTCTTCTTCTTTTCCAGGTTCCAGAGGAGGCCAGGAGGCTCCCCCGGAGGTAGGTAAGGGGGTGCGTATCTTTCTCTATCCACAAGGCACAGAAGAGTACTTTAGAGTAGAAGTACTCGGATACGGGGTGGTGAGTAATTAGAGTAAAAGTACTTGGTATGGTACCGGGCGGGGATGGTACGGAGGGCCCCTTAGGCTCGGCCGACAGGAAGATACACAAGCATTTATATTCTTATTTCTCTCTATCTACTGGGTGGCCGTGTCGGTACGACAACGGCAGTCAGGGGGTTAACACAAAGTAAGCGCTCTAGTTTCTAACGGTCTTCTTTCACCGGGCCTGGCGGCGCAAGCCAACTTAAAGTCTCTTCAAAGGGTGAAATAAACATAACACGGGCCTGTCTTCTTTCACAGGGTGGACGTGACACTTTATCTAGAGCCTGCTAGCTTCCATTAGTCTCTACGGGGTTATCTTCATTCAACAATCTTCAGTGTACAACACCACGGTGACACTCTTCATTCACAGTCTTCATTTAGCATCGACAGGGTGACTTCCTTCATTCACAATCTTCGTTATTATCCTTAGCTGCTCATTTGCCACTATGAGTGCCTCTTCTTAATAACACGGGTGATAGATAGTGAACGGTTTGTCTTACTGCGACCTTATGGAGCTGTGGAGCTGCCGTTTCCATATGGGGGTCCCGTCTTCCGCACTCGTTCCCGATACGAGCCAGGTGGGTCTCCAGTATGCATGCGGCTCTCCGTGTATACTTGTCTATGGGGGGCACACGCTCCTGCGTGTGCTTCCAGCCCCACTCCTACAAGCCATCCAACGCCGAGTGGACGGCATATGCTGCGCGAGCGTCTGTGTGTAGCAGGGATCTGATACTGCTAGGTGCGCAGGCTGTTTATAAAGGGCGCGGCTGACAGGCTGCGGCTGTCCTTAATTGCTAACCAGGGCGGCGGCCGGAATGAGGCGCAGCTGATTTAGAATTGCTCTGGGATAATACACTGAGTCTATGACCCGGCCATGGGCGTGCCTGGTTGTCATGGTAACTCGCCCCTCCCCCTGAGGCGAGACCTGACAGACTCCACACACTCCCCCCCTAAGTTTCTTGCTACTGCAAGGAGCTTGACTACTTTCCTCACCTTCGTAGAGTCTTGAGAGCGCGTCCACGTGGTTCATTTTGTTCCCGGGCCTGTGCTCCCGCCGGCGCTCTCTGTTTCTACTACTACTACTGAAGCCTGTCTTCTTCGCTGTTCCCGTCGAGCCCAGGCTCGACGAACTACTCGAGCTTAGACTAGAACTAGACTTGCTACCGAAGCTACTCAAGCTCGAAGTGGGCTTACTCGACCCTAGCCCGGTTGAGTCTGAGTTTGAGCTGGATCCGGTAGACCCCGCGGTCGCTTTGTTGGATCCGAAACTAGACGACCCGAAGCTAGAGGACCCTTTGCTCAGGCCGAATCCACTCGAGCTGGTCCCCGTTTTACTCGCGGAGCCAAAGGCCGACCCGAAGCTTGCGCTGGACGACCCCGTCCTGCCTGTGTTGCCGGTAGACGTGCTGGAGGATCCCCCACCAGTGCCAAACTTGCTCCCCCAGGATGACCCTCCAGAGTCAGAACTGGATCCTGTGGAACTTGATCCGGTCGACCCGGTTGTCCCCGGGTTCAGCTTCCCGTCGACGGCCACGACGTTCCGCCTGGCGCCAGCCAGGTTGGGGTCGGCCCACTGGGTGGTGGCGAACGTTCCTTGCCGCCGGGGGGGCGGCGCGTCTACTCTGGGGAACTCCAGGGGGGGGTCTTCCCCGCGGGCCGGCGTCTCGTCGGCGTCGGACGCCTCCGCCTCTTCAGGCCAGGGTTCTGGCTGGGGACTTCCTCCTCCGCTGCTTGTGGACGAGGTCCCGTCTCCACGGACGGCGGGGCAGGCGACGAGGGGTGGGCTACCTCGGCGGCGGCGGCGGCGGCGCGTCCTGGGGGGCCCTCGGCGTCCCGGGTTCCAATAATTCTCCAACCAGGGGCAGTCCGTCCCGATCAGGAGGGTGGTCTGTCGTCGGCTCTTGCTTCCGGTGTGGAGACCGGGTCGGGGGCCTCTCATGCTGTCCGCGGAGGGCATGGAGGCGTTGGTGCCGGGGGGCCGCTCTGGGCAGGCCCAGGACAGGTGGTCCTCCCGATTACAGACGTAGCACCTGCGGATCCGCGGGCTGCGGTCGGGGGGGCCGGAGGCACGGGGCCGGACCGGGGCCGGCGGGGTCGGCGGGGCTGGTCGGCGTCGGTCTCGGCGGTCGTCTGTCTTGGGGACGGCGTCGCTCTGGGTCTGGCGGAGCCTATCCGAGCAGACGTGGTGGTTCTCCAGGAGGGCGATCAGGGCGTCCACGGATGTGGGGCTGACTCGGGCAACATATTTCTTGGCGTCGGATGGCAGGGCACGGACACACCGGTCTATGACTAATCTCTCAATCCACGGGGTCTCTCCGCCCGTGGTCAGCCAGCTCTGCGTCAGGCGGTAGAGGTCGGCGACCTGAGCGCGAGGGGGCTGGGCCTGCTGATAGGCCCACATGTGGTACCGCTGGGCCCGGGCGGGCAGGCTGTAGCCGAGGGTGGACAAGATGGCGGCCTTCAGCGTCTCGTAGTCTCGAGCGTCTCTGGCGGGAAGGTCCCGACATGCGCGTTGAGCCTCTCCCGAGAGGTAGGGCGCCAGTATGCCGGCCCAGTCGGCGGCGGGCCACTGCTCGCGGTCGGCGGTGCGTTCGAAGAGTTCGAGGTACGCCTCGATGTCATCCTCGGGGGTCTGCTTGGAGAGGACGGCGTTGGGGGTCCTAGGGACATCGCCGTGTCGGTCTAGCCTGCGGACAACTTCACGCACAGCGTTCTGTAGTTCAGTCTGACTTCGGAGGAGGGCGGCCAATTCGAGGCTGGCCATGGTTAGGCGGTGGTTGAGATCAGATGAATACCCACATTCTCCACCATATGTGGGAGGTCGGGTGGGAAATACAACTCAGAGTGCAGTTTCAGGGGTTAGACACACGATGGCGCCCCTTGCTTTATTTCTCCAACAGGTTCAAACAAAGTCAGTTTTCACAAACAGAACTCAGACAGTAATATTCTTTGCATGAGGTCCCGGCTCCGAGGCGGGAGTCGTCACTGCAGAGGATGAGAGGGGATGTTAGCATACGGTCAGAGCACAAGGTAAGTACAAAGTTGGGGCCTGAGACACCCGGTCTAGGCAGTCTACCAACTGGACCTTTGTATAACTCTTTCTCTTCTTCTTTTCCAGGTTCCAGAGGAGGCCAGGAGGCTCCCCCGGAGGTAGGTAAGGGGGTGCGTATCTTTCTCTATCCACAAGGCACAGAAGAGTACTTTAGAGTAGAAGTACTCGGATACGGGGTGGTGAGTAATTAGAGTAAAAGTACTTGGTATGGTACCGGGCGGGGATGGTACGGAGGGCCCCTTAGGCTCGGCCGACAGGAAGATACACAAGCATTTATATTCTTATTTCTCTCTATCTACTGGGTGGCCGTGTCGGTACGACAACGGCAGTCAGGGGGTTAACACAAAGTAAGCGCTCTAGTTTCTAACGGTCTTCTTTCACCGGGCCTGGCGGCGCAAGCCAACTTAAAGTCTCTTCAAAGGGTGAAATAAACATAACACGGGCCTGTCTTCTTTCACAGGGTGGACGTGACACTTTATCTAGAGCCTGCTAGCTTCCATTAGTCTCTACGGGGTTATCTTCATTCAACAATCTTCAGTGTACAACACCACGGTGACACTCTTCATTCACAGTCTTCATTTAGCATCGACAGGGTGACTTCCTTCATTCACAATCTTCGTTATTATCCTTAGCTGCTCATTTGCCACTATGAGTGCCTCTTCTTAATAACACGGGTGATAGATAGTGAACGGTTTGTCTTACTGCGACCTTATGGAGCTGTGGAGCTGCCGTTTCCATATGGGGGTCCCGTCTTCCGCACTCGTTCCCGATACGAGCCAGGTGGGTCTCCAGTATGCATGCGGCTCTCCGTGTATACTTGTCTATGGGGGGCACACGCTCCTGCGTGTGCTTCCAGCCCCACTCCTACAAGCCATCCAACGCCGAGTGGACGGCATATGCTGCGCGAGCGTCTGTGTGTAGCAGGGATCTGATACTGCTAGGTGCGCAGGCTGTTTATAAAGGGCGCGGCTGACAGGCTGCGGCTGTCCTTAATTGCTAACCAGGGCGGCGGCCGGAATGAGGCGCAGCTGATTTAGAATTGCTCTGGGATAATACACTGAGTCTATGACCCGGCCATGGGCGTGCCTGGTTGTCATGGTAACTCGCCCCTCCCCCTGAGGCGAGACCTGACAGACTCCACACTTTTTACAGTACAATAATTTTTCAAGTTTACACATACAAATAAATTACAGATTAATACATGATAATCAACACAAACACTTTATTTAGAATTAGAACACACCCAAATCAAATCATACTACGGTGTACGTGTTCAATAAATTATTCAATCAAAGCAAATGGCATGAACTATATTAGTTTGCCTCTTCTACAAAAATAAAAGTTACAAGGCTGCATGGAGCGCCATCTGTCAACGCGTGCCAAGCTGGCATTCTCTTGTATTATAGCCTATCGTATTTGCATTATTTCCCACCACGGAGTAACCTCGCGTCAGACTATCCACCATAGCTATGCACCTCGGAAGAAAGCGCTATCCAACAATGGACAAAGTTTTCACACTTCACATTTATTGTTCAAAATAGTCAATGAACTAGAAATATAGTACTACTATAGTATGAGAGGCTAGAGGCTAGACATGGATGTGTATTGTGTAACCGTGTGCTTTATAGTGCTTGGTAATACATCGGTGTCAAAAGGCTCAGCGTCCCGTGCACTTCTATTCGGGAGTGGAGCTTTGACCGGGCATCAACAAATTGGAAATAATTGCTGTGGTTGTCCCCACTTGGCAGGCATTTCTCTTGTAGTTTTTTTTTTTTTCCTGTCAGTGAGCCAACCACTCCAACCTAAGTCAAATGAGCTGCCCACACAAAACAACATGGGACAACCAACCTTGGCATAGTTGGCTGCAAAGCTTCTTATGTAGATATGTAAGCATACTGAGCTGATTGCAATGAGAAGCACTAGATCTGCTCTCCTGTTACTGTGTAGTGTAGACAGACGACTAGCGCAATGGTGACCAGAGAGAGTAGCTGTGGCAGCCATATGACCGTGGATACATCAATCTTTCATTAAACATGCCACTTAACCTGCTCGCCCAATTTAACATTAACCAGAACCGTAACTTCAAAATATCCATCCCTTAATAGCTTAACCTAAGCTTAAAGACATACTGTAGTGAAATGAAACCATATCCGTGGTCATCATCATCATCATCATATTATATGGGCATACCTAACAATGGATGCCAAAACAATGGGAAAAATTCCACTTTTGTGTATTTTGATAGCAAAAGTCCATAAAAATCCATATATTACTTCCTTTGAACGAAGGAAGCTGTTATGTTATTATCCTAGTCTAATAATAACAAGGCAGAGGGTGAGGTAGTTCTGTTTACTTCAGTAGCCAGCATAGTAATGACGTGACATGAATACACTGTTCTGTATATAGAGCGTTCTCATTGGCTCTCCAGTATTAACCCTTTACACAACATCTCCCCCTTTTAAGTAAGAAACATTCCTTTGTTATTTCAGCAATAAACATTCAACAAAATACTTCTTCTTTTCAATAATATCCTGAACTTGGAAATCTTCTGAAACAGTAACTTCACATGAATTCACACATGGCAATAACTTCAAACCAAATCAAAAATCAACTGTACTTTTGTTCTTTGTGCTTCTTACAATAAATCAACATCAACATTTCAAATCAACATTTCTTCCTTTCACATTCCTCTTTTCTTCTTCTTTTTTTTTTTTTTTTTTCTTGAATACACTGCACCGTACATTTATAAGTCCAGTCTCTTGGGTGGACGTGAGTGTCTCCCTGAGCTTGTGACATAGTGCGGTGTGGTGCGTGTGTCACCTGCAGTGTTGCCCGCACTACCAGAGTCTGTGACAACTGGAGTGTGTGTGTGTGCATCAGAGAGCGGCTGGTGAGTTGCACGCAGGTGCGCACTGGTTCTTCTCAACAGTCCATTCTCCGTCCTGACGAGATAAGACCTTGGGGCTGCTGTCGGTTGTATGACTGTCCCATGGGTGTTCTCTGTAGTGATCCACACGCTCTGGCCTGGGTGCAGTTCTGGTTGGTCGTGTGCTCTGTGACGGTTGTTGTAGAGTCTCTCTTGTTTCCTCTTCGCCTGCATCTCCATGCTGCGGAACTGCTTGATGTCGGGCCATTTTGGAGACAAGGCTTTGGGCACTTGAGGTAGAGTGGTCCTCAGTTGTCTCCCCATTAGGAGCTGTGATGGAGAATAGCCATTCTCCAGCGGGGTGGCTCGATAACTGAGCAGAGCTTTAGCCTGATCTCCTCCTTCTTTCCACAAGCCCTTGACAGTGGCCACAGCGCGCTCCGCTTCGCCATTGGCTTGGGGGTACCTTGGGCTGCTTGTTATGTGAGTGAAGCCATACTCACTGGCAAAGTTCTTGAAGAGAGCACAGGCATACTGTGCGCCGTTATCTGACATCAGAAATTCTGGCACGCCATGCCTGCCAAAGACGTTCTTTAGAGCTGCTATGACTGTGTTGGCTGTTGCAACGTTGAGGTGGGCAACTTCAATGTAACGGGAGAAATAGTCAACTGCCACAAGGTATGTTTTCTTGTCCCAGATGAACAAGTCTGTCCCTATACGTTGCCATGGTCTCTCAGGTACTGGGGTCGTTAGCAGGGGCTCTCTCTGTGTTGTCCTGTGTTGGGTGCATAAGAGACATTTTCCAACTTTCTGGCTAATGTCTGTTGAAAGCCCTGGCCACCAGAGCGATTGACGGGCTCTGGCGCGGCACTTGACTATGCCTTGGTGGCCCTGATGGAGGATGTCGAGCATTTCTGGCCTCAATGAGCTGGGGATGACGATCCTTTGACCTTTCAGAAGAAGATCTCCAGCCAGGGACAGATTTTGTCTCTCCTTCCAGTAGGGTCCCATTTCATGTGGTAGGTGGGCTTTGTCAGGCCACTGTGTTTGACAGTAGCGGATTAGTGTACTGCAGATGCTGTCCTCTTTCTGCTTTTCTGCAAGCTGCTTCAATCTAGCTTCAGTAGCAGGAAGAGACTGTACGATTGCATCCACAAAGATCTGGACATCTGCTTCCAGCTCTTTCTCTGCCTGAGTGGCTGTGTGCTCCACTGGTGCTCGTGACAATGTGTCTGCGGTAATGAGTTGCTTGCCAGGCACATGTACGATGTCATAGGTGAATTTTAACAGTCTCAGGCGGAATCTCAGGACTCGAGGAGGAAGTGCGTCGAGCGCCTTAGTGCTTAATAACGGCAGCAGAGGTTTGTGATCCGTTTCTAGGGTGAACCTCATGCCAAGCAGGTAGGGTTGCAGGCGCTCACATGCCCAGGTTACTGCTAGTGCTTCCTTCTCAATCTGAGCGTAATGTTTCTCTGCATCAGACAGACCTCTGGATATGAATATAATGGGCTTCCAGTCACCGCTCTCTGGCTGTTTCTGGACCATAACGGCTCCAAGACCGAAGGACGACGCGTCAGCTGACACGCACGTCTCTGCACTGGGCGAGTAGACAGCAAGGACTCTCGCTGAGCTGATCTCCGTCTTCAGCTTCTGAAAAGCCTCTCGCTGCGGTGCTCCCCAACACCATTCTGTCTTCTCCGACAGAAGGTCTTTCAGAGGTTGTGTGAATGATGAGAGGTGAGGGAGGAACTTGCCCAGGTAATTAGCCATGCCCATCACTCTTCTGATGTCGGCAACACAGGTCGGTTCTGGCATTTCCAGAATGGCTTTGACCTTGCTTGGGTCTGGGTTGACTCCCTCTGTGGTGATGCGATGTCCGAGGAACATTATGTTGCTCCTGTTGAACTCACATTTGTCCTTATTTAGCGTTAGTCCTTCAGTTCTCAGTCTCTTGAGAACTAGGTGCAGCCTGCCATCATGCTCAGCCTGATCCTGGCCAAACACCAATATGTCATCGGCGTGGCATACTGTTCCCTCGCAGCCCTCCAGCATTTGTGTCATACGTCGCTGGAAGTGTTCTGGAGCTGAGGAGATCCCAAACGGCAGCCTGTTGAAACAATAGCGGCCGAATGGGGTTATGAAAGTGGTCAGGAGGGCACTGTCTTCAGTCAGGGGAATTTGCCAAAACCCTGATGTGGCATCCAATTTGGTGAATACTTTTGCTCCTGTGAGCATGGCTAGTGTGTGGTCCACCGCTGGCAGGATATGTCTCTCCCGCTTGACCCACTGATTTAGGGGCGTCAAATCCACACACAGCCTCAGTTTGTCCTTCAATCTTCCTTTGGGTACAACCACTAGGCCTGCACACCATGGAGTGGGTTGTGTGACCTTAGATATCACACCCATCGCTTCCATGCGTTCCAATTCTGACCTCACTTTATCCCGCAGTGGCAGTGGGACTCGACGTGGGGCAGACAGAGCATGGGGTGTGGCCCCTGGTTCCAGTTCAATTTTGTATGGGTCTTTCAACTTCCCAAGCCCTTTGAACACCATGGGGTAAGTATTTAAGATGTCTTCACCCACTTGAACAGTGTGCACCCGTTTCACAAGTGTCAAAGCCTCAATGGCTGGAAGCCCCAGCAGTGGTTTCATCAGTTTGGCCACCACGTAGACATCCTGTTCTGTTGTCTTGTTTCGTACCTCCAGTCTTCCTCTGAAGTGTCCTTGCACATCCAGGCGCTGCCTGCCCGGACCATACAGGGGTATTTTTGGCGGCTGTAATGCCCCATGCTTCTTTCTGGAGTATTGGTGGCTCGGAATAGCTGTAACTCCAGCTCCAGTGTCTATTTTGAATTCCACTGTCTCTCCATTCAGTTCCAGAGCTTCTCTCCACTCATGTTCAACATTGTCCATGTCAATTATCACCTCTCCTAGAAAGGCAATTTCTTCTCCATAGTCTGAAGACTCCTCTGTGATGTCATTGATGCCACCGGCTGAACGACATTTGCGGGAATAATGTCCTTTGCGCTTGCATTTGTGACATTCCGCCTCTTTTGCAGGGCAATCCTTCCAGGGGTGCTTCACAGCATGTCCGCATCGTCCACACCCTGTGTCTCTGCTTTTATATTCCGGCCTTTTATATTCCGGCTTGGTTTGTGAGCTGTATTTTTGTCCCTTTTGGCCCCTCTGTGTCTGTCGCCTCGCACCAATAGCATCCAGGTTGTGGTTGTCTGACTGTCTGTCATTTACACTGCCACGCAGCATTGGCTGCTGCTTTTTTATTTCTTCACTCTGGCGCACCCTTGTAACCGTTTTCTGTAGTGTCAGTTCAGGGTCCATCTGTAATGACTCAGACAGTTTTGCATCTCTGACACCAACGACAATCCTGTCTCTAATGAGTTCTTCTCTGAGATCTCTAAATGCACAGTGCTCAGCTAGGCTATGGACAGCAGTTATAAATGGTTCAGCACCTTCTCCAGGCTCCTGGTAGCGCCTGTTGAACCGTGCACGCTCAAAAATGACATTTTTCTTGCTCACACAGTGTCTCTCAAAACCTCTCTTGACATCATCATAAGACTTTTTCTGATCCTCACTTAATGGCAGGACATGCAGTATATCTTCCGCTTCGTCCCCTAGAGTATACATGAAAGTATTCACTTGATATTCTTGGGACTGTTTGTCCAGGCTGGATGCCATTCTGAACCTTTCAAAACGCCTTATCCATTTAGGCCATTCATTTGCATCAGTAAAGTCAAACTTGCCTGGAGGAGTAATCTGGACACTGCTTACTGGAGTCATTGCAGCTGGAGCTGCTTGTGCTGCTGGCGCCACCACTTGGTTATCTCCGTTTTGCATCTTTCAGCTTTTTATTTCAAACTTTTTTTTAATATTTCCCAAAAAACGTTTTTTTCTTTTTTTTTAATGTTCGTTTTTCTGTCAAAACCTCCCGGCCGTCGTTTTCGTTTCGTTCCGACGTCCCTCTGTTCACTCAATGACTTGTTATGGCTCTCCTCTGTAGACTATGTGCACTGTTAGCTTAGCCCCAGTTAGCCCACAACATTAGCCTCTGTTGACTGACACTTGCCACTCGCTCCGTCCGTTCCTCTTGCAGACTTGCGGTAGCGTTCCACTTCTCACTCGGAGGCAGAAGACTTTCAGACACTTTCCTAATGCCTACTTTATTCTGACACCATGTTATGTTATTATCCTAGTCTAATAATAACAAGGCAGAGGGTGAGGTAGTTCTGTTTACTTCAGTAGCCAGCATAGTAATGACGTGACATGAATACACTGTTCTGTATATAGAGCGTTCTCATTGGCTCTCCAGTATTAACCCTTTACACAACAGAAGCCACATATTTCTTACTGGTATAGGAAGATATTCCATCCCGATTGGAGCCACTATAGAGGCGATGACTTTTATTTTTATGTTAGCATTGGCACCTGACATCTAAACGAGCGTGCCTTTGGTCACATCATTTTAGCCAAACCTCACTCGTAGAAATGTGTTTCAAAATAGATTGGTCATTAAAAGCTCTTCTAGGCAATACACAGCCTCTCTATTAATAAACAATGACAATTACATTTTTGTGTGTCAAAACCAGGGGGGCAGTCAGACAGATATTTTGTGAAGCCACTAAGGAAATGAAAGTTCATATAATGGCCTGTTGTGGCGCTGTCATTGGGCTCAAAAAAAACCCATAGCCCCATAGAAGTCCATGTATTTGGGCCCAACTTCACCTAGACTGTATTACCTTAATAAACATGGTCATGAATACTTTTTGCTTCCAGTCACTAGTTTAAAGTCTCATTTCTAATGTCATAATATTCTTTTTGGAAAAGTATGGTCCCATTTATAAAAAAATGTCCCGCCTCGTTGTCTGGGCCAGCCAATGGGCCAGCTGGGCCCAAACGGATCTAGAAAGATGGCGACTTCCAGTGCAAGGACTGACAGGCTTCATTTTACGTTAATGTTAGACTTTGTCCATATTTTTTACAGTCTATGGTCAAAACAAGCAAATCCCCTGAGGGCCAAGCACGACGTATAGGAGCAAAATGGCCACCACGTGAATATGGTGAATTGTTATGCATGGCTTAGTTCCACTCTTTAAACTCAATCACAAAGTGTTCCATCTGCCAAGAGGAACAGGGGTGGGCCACCTTTACAAGCTCTGCAACAGTTGGAACGTTAAGTTCCTTCCAGCTGTCCACTGCCTATCCAAACAAGGCCACAGTGTCCCTCAACACCGTGTTTTGCCCAATCACTGGAGCGAATTACAGATATAGTTCATCAGTTTCACAATGGCAGCGGATATGAAAGGAGTTATTTTGTCTGAGGCAAATCACTGCCAAATGGAGCCTCTTCACGCATTGGTTCTCCCTCACACATTAGTTATCCATGGTTTTCTCCTCCCACTAACAAGGCCCCAACTCCCTTTGGGCCAGATGACACTTTGTGCGGAAAAACAGCTCAGTGGTGAATGACCTAAACAAACTAAAAGAACAAAGCCTTTATTTTAAGCATTTTTATGCCATCAAAATATGTAAATTTGTACTTACATTTGCTAATCTGGCTTCATTTAATTTCTACCTTTTTCCTCCAACATGCCCCTGTGTTGCTTTCTTAACGATCTGCTCAGTTTTCACAGTTGAGCAGGAATGTGAGCACCCCCATCAGTTACTCCAATGTAAAAGCTTGGCTTGGACAGTGGATAGACGGCCGAGTTAATCTGGCAGTATAGAATCATCATCGTGAACCACCAGCAACTTGATCACCTCATTATAATGTGCTCAGGACCAGAACAGAAACAACAAAAAAGTTCAATCTCATCTTGAATTTGGACATCAAGATAAATTCATTGCAACAGCACGTTATGTGGTGGGCAGCTGTCCACACAGGTAGAGCCAAGTGTGAAATTTCCATTTAAAATGTCTGTGCTATGGTGGTTGGCAGAGGTAATTATCGATGTTTTCTCTCCCTTTAGACTGATAAGGCAGCCGGCCTGATAGATGGATTGCTGTGCTCTGCATATGTGGGGTTGAAAGCATTGATCTCTGGGATTAATGCTGCCCCCGGAGGGGCTGATGGCAGTCAAATAGTGTTTCTGTAATTATAAATTTACATAGGGCTAATATCCCTAAACTTGCTGACAGGCACACTTGCATTTTCCTCGCTCTTCAAGTGGTCAGGTTTTTTTTCCTTTTCAATATTCCTTTGCAAAAAAAAATGTCCAGCCACATTCAAGATGATCTTACAGTAGATGAATTGACATAATTTCAATTTAAAATAGAAATATATCCCAGGAAAACGTGCGCAACATCCTCAATGTAGAAATGTAACTAAATGGACTAAATGTAACTAAATGGACACTTTGGCTTCTCCATTTGGCTACAAAATGAGACTCTGAAAGATTTAGAAAGAAAGTATGTTGTACGAATTCTGAGGACATTGTTTGTAAATGTACAACAAACAAACCCTTCTTCCTATACTTTCTGTGGTATAAAAGCCATGATCCCCCCCCCCATCTCTATATTTGGAAGAAATGACATGGGAACTATGCACAATTGTTTTTAACCCACCCTTTTTCTTTTTTTACTTTCTTGCAGAAAGAAGTGACTGAACTGTTCTCTTTGAAGGACAGTGATGCTGTGGCTAAATATAATGCTTTGCTGTAATTATTATTGATGTGTTTTTAAAAGTAAGCCATACAACTGCTCCTTGTGGGCATTAGCCTGTGTCACAAAGTTATTTTAATTTTTCTTTCTTGCAGCAACTACAACTGTAGCCTGTAGACTGCAGCCAAACAAGAGCATGCAACACGACACCCGGTTCCTCTGAGATTTACAAGAAACACAGGCTGATGTTGTTAGTACATGTTACAGTCTGTACAAATTCCAGCAGGACTTGTAGAAATGGGGGGGTGTTGGTAAAAACATTGGGGAAGGGCGATCCAAGTGAACACACACAAATCACTGCAGAGTCTATCAATGTAAAGCTGTGAGGAAAGCAAAGCTTAAGTGCTTTCATGATGCTTGGTGGGAGGGATTAGGCTGCCCAGACATGATCAAGACATAATGTACCTGTACAGTGTGTACGCCTATGCCGTATGTCGTGATAAAATGTTTCCTTGACAAGTAATTGACATGCAATATTGTGATTATCTATTTGTTGTGTTTTTAGCATTGAACATGGTATACATATAGGCCTCGGCTTCATAAACAAGAACTGCACAGGGCAGAAATAACAATTAACTAAAATATACAAAGTATATAACTGACATATTTTTAAAATAGAGGAAATAGACAATCTACAGGCTCAAACCCCCAGGACCGCGCAGTATTATTGAAGCAGAGTCCTGGCGGTCAAATCGGGTATTGCAAGGCATCTGACTTTACAACGCTAATTGCTTCTATGGAAACACTATTGTGTCTGCTCTACTGATACCAACATTGGTGTCAGTGTACTTCTGTGACTTCATGCGCTGGGTGAGAAGCTCAATTCAAATGAATAGGTGGGGGCAGGGCCGTCCAGACAATATTATAACTCTATGAATGAATAGGCCTTGTAGCCTTCTCTAGCCAATTAGCTACTACAAACGTTATGCAAAGCTTGGCCAATCACAGCAGAAGTTAGGTAGGTTACTCCGGAAGAAGAAGAATAAAAAAGTGTGACAATTACCATAGTCTGGTTGCCAACCACACTAATAATAATGCAATCCTGTCACGATAATGCCTAGTAATTGTACCCTCAATTTGACTCATTATACAATGTATATGGTTTTTATTATGGTAATGCGCATCCCTGCAATGCCACACATCATCCCTGCTAAAGTCACATTCAGCCTCTTACACAGCCCTGGGTGGGCCACCTGGCCTGACAGAGATACTGTATGCGTGAGTGCCCCTTTCTCATTTACTTCTGGGTTGAAATGTCAAAGGTCAAGGTCACAATCAAGCTAAAAATGGAAATGGATTTTATTTTATTTTAGTTAAAAAAGGAAATGGCGGCCTGGGCCATGGCTCAATGGTCCAGGCACCTTGGCTGGTAATACAGTCTGGCAGTGTGCCACGGGATCGACTCCCGATCCCGACGGCCTTTACTGCATGTCTTCCCCCCCATCTCTCTCCCCATTTCCTGTCAGCCTACTGGTGTCTGTCCCTCCATAAAAAAATATAAAATAAAGGCAAAAGCCACAAAGAAAAAAAAAGGAAATGGCAATTGCATAGTGTTGTTGCAGTCTTTGTTAATGCAACAATGTACACTGTACAGTGGCTGAAAAAGTGGCATATAGCCTAACATAATATAACCTTTTAGTTAAATAGCCCGTTGGCATATGAATAATAAAAACAATACAGTAGCTAGGCTACTGGAAATGTTGGGTAAGTACAGTGATTAAGCCGAGTGTGCAAGCTCAGAAAATCTGCACTGAATTGAAACATTTTCCAATATGGATTAAAATGGGATATGGCTCAATAAGGCTTCATTTCACAGTTAACAGAACACATTGCTTGTATTTTTACAGGTCATTAATTCTAGAATTTAAGAGACTATCAATATTCTTTGAACCTTTCATCGGCAGGTTCAAAGTAGTTAATTTGCATTGTGCAATGGTGTCACACGCCAAATATATCAGATGTTTAATCTATTTTTGTATGCAACATGCTATGTTATATGTGTATAACTTAGGGTTAAGGAATCTGCTGTCTGATGGACAGCGGCATGGAGCCCATCGGCGGCACTTAACAAGTGTTTGGTCTTTTAATAACATTGTCACATTTCTCCTTGGACAAGTGGAGCACCTACTGAGGGCGTGGCTATAGGTCACAGCTGACAGTGAACGGAACAGAGTGGAGAAAAGTGACACAAATTATATCTAGATGAAGGACCCTGTCCTGCCAAGCTTGATTCAACATCACCTGTCACCTTGGTTTAAAGATGGATAATGCGACTCGTTGTACAGAATATGCACCGATCAGCCCAGGTGACAGGAATATTTAATGAGCCCTGGTGTGTTCTGCAGCAGTTGCTGCTAATGCGATTTCATTAAAGTGTCACACACATGAGAGCTCGTTTGCGGTAGGCAGGGTTCCATTTGTAAGAAACAGAGATAGTCACATAAGCACTATAATCTTTGTTGTGCAACAATGCGATTTGAGCTATTATAGATCTGTTAAAAATTAACATTTGCCCAAGATAGGGATGCCAGATGTAATGTCGTTAATAGCTAACCTATACATTCAACAGTGTACATTTCCTAAAATGGAAGCAGGAATAGAATAACACATATATGCCCACTGGCAATAAACAAACAAACAAACAAACAAACAAACAAACAAACAAAGACCAGAGGGGGCAGCCATCAGGATATCAACAGAGGCATGTCATCGTCCCCATTCCCCCTGCAAATCAAACACTTGCAGTTGGCATTTTCATCTGGGGTGGGGGGAGGGGGTAAACTGCTATCCAGACATATTTGATGATTGTATTTTGTTGTTGTTTGTTTGGACCTGTGCCACTGACTCATTGTCCCTGATTTTATGGCATAATTTCAGTGCCGTGTGTGAGGCATATGCTACCGTCAAACTCTCATTAACCTTGTGTGCCTGATTATGTCCTGCATGGTGAGATGCTCCCTGAGATTCCACTCACACAACAGAGTGGCAATTTAGCACTGAGATGATGATTAACAGCCTAAAAACAAACACTTGCCTTCCAGGCTGAGCTCCAGACGACCGTGACTGCACAGTGGGACATCTGGTCTTGGTAAATCCTAAAGTCAAGACTCCTTTTAAGTCATTTGCATCATTATGAGGGTCAAGTTCTTTTAAAAGATACCAAGATGGCCATAAAGGGCAGCCTTAGCTTAGTGGTATAAGATATCTGTCTGGTAACCATGCAGAAGGTCACCGGGTTGTCTGCTGCACTCTGCATTGTTGAAGTGTTAGAGTGCCTCTGAGCATCCATCAGCTTGATGAAGCTAAATCGTTCCCACAGGATTAATAAGGCTATATTGTCTACCTCAAACACCTGACTAAAACATTGGAATACAATACACTATGGTCAGAAACAATGCAAGTTGGGAATGCATGTCCCACTCGGTTATGCAAGACCTGTGTATACCCATTGTACCCGTTGTAAGGCGACCGACAGACAGACAACACACACTCTTCACAGTCCTCAGAAGGAGAGGCTACAGCAAGAGATTCTTACATACAATCAGGAGCAATGCCCTGGCCTCTCTCTCCCCCACCCAGTCACTCTCCACAAACACTCTGCCTCCCACCCCCAACCCTCTCACCCCTAATTCTAACCCTGACCTCAACCCTAGCTTTCCTCCCCAGCCACCTCAGAGCATGCATCCGGATCAGAGGCCTCTCTCTGGCACAGGGACAGGGACGGACCTGGATGGGGCCCACACATTACCCTCTACTCTATGTCTTCCCTCCTCCAACTCTTCTTCTCATACCATCGGCTCCTCTACCACTACAACACTACTCCCATTCATAACCACATTTTCACATACACTCCAACCACTACACCACAAGTTCAAACAGAATTTCACCACTACACAACAATCTTACCCCCCATTACAAACACATCAGGTCATTTCTGCACTGGAATAGGAACCTGGGAGACCTCCTTGTGCATTCCAAATTTTCCACTTTACCTCCCAAGCCCCCACAGCCACATACACTCCATTTTAACAACCCCCATAGTCACACTTTCTCCCCCATCACGGATCCCCTGTCTCTGAACACCCCCAATATAGTTTACATCAGCACCTGCATACAATGTCATAAACATTACATAGGATAAACCGGACACACACTAGAAACACGCCTCAAACAACACCTATATCACATCAAACTAGCAGACATACTGTTGTACACACAATTCTGTACACACACTTTCAATCCCATCCTATCGCTAGGAAGACCCCCTTATAACAGCATTATTTATAGGGATCTACCGATACACTTTTTTCATTTGAGATCCGATCCCGATACCAGAATGTCTGTGTAATTAGCCAATACCGAATACCAATACCAGCTAATAATATTCATAATGATACAAAAATAAAAAGATATTATTTTGAAGTCCACCGAACGGGAATAATGTTTATAGCTTTTTAGCTATAATTATAGTTCGTGTTGTGTTTATAGCAGACTCCTCACTCAAATGTGCACTTGCAGTTTGGGCAACTCGAAAGCAAACATGCCCCAACATTTTATTTACCTGATAGTGTCACATTCCGGTGGTGTGGTGAGGACGCAAATGCAGGACAGCAAGCAGACAGAGTTCAAAATCCAAGATAGGGTGGTTTATTACAAAATAACTGGGAAACGTCACAAACACTGAACTGAACAAGAAGTGACACCAAACAATGAACCAACAAGGACTGATTACACATGAGAAACACATGGGGAAGACATGAACATAGAACCAAAACAACTAGAACAAGAACATAGAAATGCAACAGCTAGATAAACAACATAGAATCAAAACAAGTAGAACATAACATAGAAAAACAAAATCTAGATGAGCAAAGACTGGCATATTTGCCAATACCGATATGACCAAAAATGGGCCGATCCGATACTGAATCAGGACATCTATAATTATTTATAAATGAGTCCCAATATCTTCATGTTCATAACTGAACATTCAAGTTGTTTTTTGTTTTTAGAAAATTCAATATTTTGTATGGCATAAAGCTGTGGCACAGAGTTAGATATGGCATTTAGTTAGTTGTAGTTATGACAGGTACTGTGTAGGACAAGGGCTACAATAGATTTTGGGCTCAATAGCTGACTAGCTATAAGGAATCAAAGCTCAGAATTCCATCTCATTGCCACTGTAGAAGAATAATAATTCTTAATAATAATATAGAGATAATAATAATTATCTCACTGAACTCGTTAAGAAGATTAACTAGGAGACACTCAGCTGCTGAAGGAATTGTTAATGTACAGTTGCAGCAAGTATGAAACATATTTATTTATTTAATTTATATGTTTATTTGGAAGGGACAGCGCATATTAATGAACATCACACATACAACGCCGTCTAAATACACAAGATTTAGCAAGAATGCAAATTTCCATCCATAGTAATGATGCGCACAATACCATATAATAATACTACCAGTAAGACGCGCAAACGCGGGAAGCGAACGCAGCTCGTACATATTTGGGTTTTGGACGTATAGCTGCTTTGGGGACTCCTTATATGGTTATGGCTGAGTCATGGTGACACAAATCACTCAGCTCCATATATGGGCACAAAAGCGGGACAGACAGACAGACAGACAGACAGACAGACAGACAGACAGACAGACATGACCTGCTAGGTCTCATAGTAAGTGCTCATTGCGTTCGCAATAATACCGGTCGTTTTTCTTATACTGTTTTGTAAAATATTTTCATATTACCGGTATGTAATGTATTTTTTGTGTGGACCCCAGGAAGCGTACGTAGCTGCTACTGAGGTAGCTAATTGGGATCCAACAATAAAGTCGGTAAAATTGTTAAGAGTTACTATTGACTATTTTCTAGTATTCTTTTGATTCCAAGTTTCTGCAGGAACCGCTGCATGGATGCTCCAGTGAATACTATACAACCAACCTCAACTGGTTATTTCCTCAGGTGTGCCTCTCTCTCTCTCTCTCTCTCTCTCTCTCTCTCTCTCTCTCTCTCTCTCTCTCTCTCTCTCTCTCTCGATTCACAGATGGCCTATGAAGAGGTCCATTAACACTAGAACGAGAGAGAGGCTGAGCTTTAAATGTTATAAAGTGTAGAGCCATCTCTTTTCATGCAAGGGTAAAGTTAACATAGAAGGTCATCTCTCACAGTCACACATCTAACAGCCTCCAATTTCCTTCCCACACAAGGCAAATAGGTGTGCTTACATTATGTGAGTGAACACCTGACGTTATGGAATGGAGCAATTCACCCCACAGCAATTTAGATTTTAATTTACACGTACCTATTGGTAGTACGTTTCTCTGCAAGGTGTGGGCTTCCTGAGTGTTTTTTGTTATAGGCCTAATCAATTTCACTGATGCATGTGATTTCATATTTGTTTTAATTCTATTCAAGCTCACAGTGTTCAAAATTTAATGTTTTGGGTGAACATTTATAATTGCATAGAGAGTAATGGATTAGCAGCACTTCGGCTCATATTTTCTTCTCAATGTGTGAACAAGAAAAATGCTTCACCCTCTTATTCCCATGAAGACAATTAAAGCAGTGATATGGGAATGTTTACCCAGAATCCGATGAACTTACTCTGCACTGAATGACTCTGAATTGAAGAGTGCATTGGATAATGACTAATTCCATTCATGTCCACCCAGTTTTTAATTTCTATTATAAACTAGCCACTTGTAAAGGCGTTTTTAAAAAATCCCCAGAATCCCCAGCCTTGGTTTCTTTTTCCTTTAATAGTTGCAAGTTTTCAGTCCCCCACCAAAGAGCACCTTCGCTCGACTTTAAAAAAAATCTCTCAAGCCCTAACGCTAACTACATGTAACAGCAATTCGATGCATTGTAGATGACTTTTTAATAGTCTTATTGGTAAGCTACACACAATGGACCAAAATAAGTGACTATCACTGAAAAATACCTTTGTCTGGTCAAAACGATGGTTGTAACTTGTACCATTAAAATACTGCTTGCGTTGGAGCAGTGCTGCCTCTTTCTTTCTTTGTTTAAAGTCTTATGTACCACAACATTGGTGTGCACACTTTTTGCTTGTTGGTTTGCCAAAAGCGACTAACATTACTGTCATCAGGGCCCTATACGTTCTAGTGAGGCTAAGAATTTAACAATAAAAAAAGGAAAATTCAACGTTATTATTAGAATAGCCTATGTCAGCGACTCGCCAGTCGCCACTTATTTCTTTTTAGGTCAGTATACACATTTTGCTTTTGTATCTTGTAACTCAATGTTAAAGTGTATTATAATTACACTACCAGAAATACTCCAGTGTTGCATCAGTGTGCATTACGTAGTCGTAGAGAAATTAAATACAAAATAAATAATATATATTAATAATATAATATATTAAATAATAAATAATTCTTCTCTTGAGGATTGAGAAGTAAACAAAGGAAGGAAGAGCAGATTAATGGTGGTTGTCAGACTCATAATGCAGGTTGGGCAGAAAAGATTAAGGAAGGTTAAGCTGCAAAGGTGAGAGAGGAGAAGAGAATGACATCTAAAGCAGTGAAAAGGTCTGATGAAAGATCAAAGTCATTATCAGGACAGCACAAGTCATTATCAGGACAGCACAGACAGACAAGGAATAGATGATAAATAGGTTTATTCATCTAACCAATTTCACTCTTTCAGTTGTGACTGATGCAAGTGAGGGACCAGCTCCTATCAACTCATGCTAACATTAACCAATTAAGCCCTATTTTCAAAAATAGTGCACCGCGACAAGTGCACAATCTGGGAACCCATCTGCAAATAGAAGGAAAATCAGCGTCCTCTGCTCAGAATCTGTTCTTGAGAGATTAACAAGCTCACAACACATCACAATTGTCTTGGAAGATTGTTGAGAAATGTTTCCCCTTTGTTAATAGGCAAAATAGTGTACAACCTTTGGTGTTGAAATTGATGATGATTCTGTCAGTCAGTAATACTCAGTATACATTTTCACATAATTATGCGTGGAACCATGTATTGGTGTAGAATGTGTTGAATGACCCAGATGCTAAATGAACACTACTGTAGGTAAAACATATAGTCTGGGCAGCATTCCTTTTCGGGTTTATGATCCGGTCACAAGCGGATGATATCGTTACGTCATTGTAGTCATTGTTTTGTAGTCATCAGTCCGGAACCAGGACATCCTTTCCCTCAAACCGGAAGAATACCTTCATTCCCAATAAAAGCGTGACTCGCCCTATGCCACATCAAGTCTTTTATTGGGAAGGTAGTATTATTCTTCTGGTTTGAGGGAAAGGATTGTTTTAGAGGGTTCCGGCCTAATGACTACAAAACAATAACTACAACATGACGTAACGATATCATCCGCTCCCGACCGGATCAAATGGCAATTTAGTAACACAGACCAGGCTTTCCTCCGAGGTGGAAAGCCTGGTGACGCGAGGTTAGGTAAAACATAGAACCGTGCATTTGTTTTATCCCCAAGTTAAACTTTTAGAAGCAATATTGTCTAATAGTATTCTTTGCCTAGATAGATGATTATTGGGAAAAGAACATAAAGTCTGCCCTTCTGGCAGAATGGTACTGGGTCAAAATACAACATCAAGCTAGCACACCAAATGTCATTGAATTGTTCCTTATCTTTGGGTTTGTTATACAATACCCAATATAAATGTTTCCTTTTTTCTTATACATAATGCGGTTTCAATAGCCTGCAGGAGGAATTATTATTTTCCTACCTTGGCAACAGTCCTTCTGAGACCTTATAATGAAATGGATTTGACACAAGGAGCACATTGGGAAATGAGCTGAGTTTACAATCTCACTCTATGAAAAGCTTTCCTCTGTATCCAAGGTCAAATGGCTGACCCACTGCCAAGCACTTTTATATTGCCCTATTGTTTGTCTTTTATGATTTGGAGATGAACATAAAGTGGAAACTAGAAGGGGAAAAAGTAAGAAATCCTGGGGAGAGTACCAATATGAATAAAGACAAAGATGGGCTACAAAGGATTGCCACTTTTTTATTTTAAATAACTAGCACACTACATTTAAACGGAACAGTGCATCAACTCTGGTGGGGGTTGATAAAGCGAGAGGTCAATAGATAACAGTGCAAGAAGGTAGCAAAGTTGTTTTGCTTAACATTGTGCACAGGTTCAAAGTATGTTTTGACCCGTCTGATGTGGATCTATTGATTTGTGACTGGTGTCAAAAATAGGTTCTCTTTTTATTTTGTACTTCGTTTTTGCTTTAATATTGTATTGTATATCCGTTCAGTGACTTATTCTGATCTTTCCTTATATATAAATACCTACCGCTGTCGATTGGATATATAATCCTGTATGTGTGTAAGGACTTCCGTTTCCGCCAGACTAAGTACTGTATGACGTCAGCGTCATTAACTGACAGCTGTCAGGCGTGGGAGCGGAAGAGGTGGAGTTCTCTATTATGAACATGACTTTTGCCAGTATAAAGAGGTACGCAGAGGAGGAGGGTGTATGTGTTGCTGCTCTGTGAGTGTGTCAAGGGTGACAGGAGGACCGAGAGAGAGAGTGAGACGGAATATCGGTTGGCACACCACGGTATACGAGTCGAGAGAGAAGGAAGACTCGTGTGTGACCAATCTGTTGACGACGGAGAGAATCGAGTGGGCTGACTTACAGTAACTGTGGTACGAGCCAGTGGCCAGGAGCGGTGTTTCAGAGTACGGATACCAAGCAACCTCGGCGGGCGGTTTAGGCTGCCCGTTGTGTGTGAGTATTGTTCCATCCCGCACTTCTGTCGATTCCACAATCCCATTAAGGCTGCTAGCTGTACTTATCTGTGGAACGGAGAAACTGGCTTTTGCCTTGTGTGATTTCAGATCCATGATGTATTCAAGTGGACGTATTGTTCTGATTCAACGTATCCGATGCTGGACTGACTGGAGGCTCTCTCTACTCACAAACAGAACTGTCTAACCTAACGCACCTAACACGTTAGTGTATATTGCATTTTAGGATTTATACCCAAATTTTAGGATTTATGGCATTTTAGCACTTTAAACAGTGTTAACGATAAATAGTATTCTGTTGCCAAAGTAGGCCCTACTGTGTGACTGATTCGGCCCTGGTCACAGATTTTGCCAGCAAGTTATGTACAAGTGGACAGCAAGTGATCTGAGGAAATCAGGAGATAATATCAGTCACATTAAACGCTAAGAATGACTCAGCGGGTAGCAGGGAAAAATAAACAAGCAGAAATGAATGAGTAAAAAACAAAGGTTCATACCGGTAAGATTGTTTTCATCAAGAAGATATGGAAGAGATACTATCTGACAAGGTATAAAAGGATTTCAATGGATGACTCAGGAGCCAAGCTGTTTCCCGGGGGAAGGTAAACAAGAACAGACACAAAGGAAAACAGAATTCATATGTCACAGGAGCTTGTTGTGTGAAATGAATGCACAGCTTTACAGGGTGTATATGTACTGTAGCAACGCCTGAGGGCAAGAAGCGACCTCAACCTTGGTTTGAGGTGAGATAGTTGCTGGCCAATGTTGATGACATCAGGGATCTCCATACAGTATATGGGCTTAATATTGATGACATCATGTGACTGCATTTCATCAGCTGTTACACAGCAGACAGTGTGTTCAGGCAGTTATAAGAATTAACACAAAAAATATCTATACACCGAATGAAAGCCCTGAAAGAATGAGCATAGGGACTGAGGGTATTCTGTCCTCACACTTGCGTGTCTGTGCAGGGCTAGACAGATAGTGTACAACTCCAATAATAAGGACGTTTCTTGGAAAGAGTCATTTTTACTGTAGATTTTTGTAAAACTGTAAAATAAACACACAAATACAAGGATTTCAGAAACACACTCAAATGAAAACATGAGATACAAACAAATGAGCTACTACACTAATAACAGTTTAAGCTACAACAAATATTCTCTCAACTCAAACATTTTCTTTAACAGTTTTGCATTCAGTTTTACTTACAGACATATCTACACCAAAACACAAACGTTGGAGAGCTGTGGAGAACACTCTGCAGCATGCTTGCTTCTCATATGCCATGAGGGAATGAACTAAATTGCTTCAATTTCCCCTGACAAACCTAAACTGGACTATACCATCACCTGGAACATACCATTCACACAAGAGGAAGAAATAACACAAACCAACCACAAGGTGGTGCATAGAGTCTAAACTAAAGAGGTCAGGTTCCAGAACAGAGGGAACATATTGGGGCTATGTTACTACTGTTTTGTTTATTTTTTATGATTATGATGATGATCATGACGGATCGGGTAGACGCCAGGCGGGCAAATGAAACGATGCAAAGACGATGCATTATTTATCCATCTATGTACGTGTTTCACTGTCACTGTGTATCGTTCCAACTCGGCTAGCCGAGTTCGCCGAGGGACGGTGGTGTTGCTGTCCACCTCCAGTTCCATACCACCGCGTATTTGCATTGTTCCATCTGACCGTTGATCATCATCATCAAAAAATAACCGTCCACTGCCCCTCGCCGAGTTTGCCGAGGGACGATACAATCCGTGATAGTTTTCTTGTCTGTTCGAGTATGCAGTAAGGAAAGGAGACCGACTTTAGATCTGTGTCCATCATGGAGCCGGAACATGTCGGAATATTTTCCGACAGACACTACCACAACACACAAGACGCCAAGAGAGGGGATGAGGGAGAAACAGGAGGAGACAAGCCGATCTAATGTTATGCAGTGTGATTCTGTTCACTGGAGTTGTATTACGCTTGCATGGACGTCGCCATTACGCTTACAGAGACTATTCTATACAATGCGCCCCTACCGTCCTGTTTTCAGGAAGGGAGGGGGAGAGACAAGTGACCGGAGTGTTGTGGGATGAATCGGGGCTGCTTGACCTATTGTCTGGGTGTGTACAAAGGCGATTGAAAGTAATCAATAAAAAACATGTGCTAAACGGAGATCTACGTGTCTCGCATCGGACCGTTGGGATTCGAACCACGTAGAAAACCAGTTCTCGCATTCGGAGCATTAAAGGACATGGTTGTTATGATGACATGGTGGTGTCGTTGTGTAATCATGTCATTATAGCCGAGTCCAAAATGTCACTTTAATGACCATGCTAGCCCCTCTAACGTATAGCTTGTGAAATGACAATATATGGCAGCCAAGTCTATGGACTTTTTAATGCTAGAGCACTTTAACAAACATTACCAGGCGCCCCTCACTTCACACAAGTGTGATTTGTTTCCTACATTTTGTTTTAAATTATTATTATTACTTGCGCAATCAGAGCGTGCCTTTAATCCACATCTTTATTACGTCATCATTGAGAGCTAGTTATACCAGTTATACCCTGACGTCATATGCTGCTACGATACATACGCATCAAACTGGGCATACGCAAAGTAACCACAGTATACCGATAATCAACTTACATATAAATATACTAAACCTAATAATTCAATATTTCAAACGTTCTTTCACAGAGAAGCTGAGATTTGACAGTTTGTAGCGGTCGACGGTACTTGCGCGCTCTGCTTGCGCACTAGTAGGCCATAATGGCCTACTTGTGTGCAACAAGCAAGTAGGCACTCGACAGAGTGCAGTTCTAGTTTCCAAATATATTTTCAAAACACATTTAAAAAAAAGCTAAATGTTTAATTAAAAATGAATAAATATATATATTTTATATATATATAAATATATATATATATATATATATATATATATATATTATTTCATGAAGAAATAATAGAAAAATCTAAGAAATTCCATATGTTTTTTACCTTAAGATGATTATACTGTATTAATTGATCACTGGAATACGCAAAAATCACACGGAAATGTATTTATTTTATCTGTTGATGTGGAAAATGAGACCAGAACGGAGTTTGACCCCACCTACCTTCTTAAAGCCCGAGCGCTATATATATATATATATATATATATATATATATATATATATATATATATATATATTGCCACTAATAATGGTTCACATACACATTTTATATCAACAGAATTCAGTAAAATAAAACAACTACTACAAAATATCAGATCTGCAAGCTTGCAACTTGGGGCTAAGCGACGCATTGGGTCTTGAGCTTTGGGAATACTGTACAGTGGTACTGTACAGTATGTACAGTACCACTACTGTACCAAGCATGAAATGTAGCGTTGGCGTTATACTGCATAAGTAAATAAAGGCTTCAGATTTGGAGTAGGCCTACTCTGATGATGCAGGCCACAGGCTAAAACATGTGCACTCTTGTCAACCCCTCATGAAAACTATTTATAAAGCCTCATCCCTCATGGCTACCCTCCTGCTGTGATCTTGGGAATGTTTGGACTGTGTGAGTATCCGCTGTTTCAGATACATTGAGCTCAGCAATATTTTAAACTTTTCATGTGAACTTCTGATCTGGTATATTTTGCCCAGTGTTGGGGAGTATTAAGCTACATGTAGCTGAGCTACGTAGCTTAGCTACATTTTGCTGTAGCTTGTGGTATTTTAGCTACATTCATATTTGTGTACCTCGTCAAGTAGCTCAGCTACTTTTTGGGTCATTTTTTGTAGCTTAGCTACTCAAGTTACAAGCTACAATTGTGGGTCTCCCAGAGGGGAGGAGGGGTCTCCCAGAGGGGAGCAGGGGTCTCCCAGAGGGGAGGAGGGGTCTCCCAGAGGGGAGCAGGGTGGGGGGGTCTCCCAGAGGGGAGGAGGGGTCTCCCAGAGGGGAGCAGGGTGGGGGGGGTCTCCCAGGGGGGAGCAGGGTGGGAGGGGTCTCCCAGAGGGGAGCAGGGTGGGAGGAGGGGTCTCCCAGATGGGAGTAGGGTGGGAGGAGGGGTCTCCCAGAGGGGAGCAGGGGGAGGAGGGGTCTCCCAGAGGGGAGCAGGGTGGGAGGGGTCTCCCAGAGGGGAGCAGGGGTCTCCCGCATGTACATTCTCAATTTAATGCTGAAAAATAAAAAGTAGCTTTTAGCTACTTTTCCTATGTAGCTGTAGCTTTACAAGCTACATTTCTCCAGGGGTAGCTATGTAGCTTGATCAAGCTACTGCCATGGTGAGCTACTTGTAGCTTTACAAGCTACGCTTTCAAAGTAACTTCCCCAACACTGATTTTGCCAGTTATTATTTGGCCTTAGAGTTTCAATGCTTTCAGTCACCTGAAAGCATTCAAACTATACTACAGTATATTACAAATCATTACTAATGTGTTTGCTTGTACCAATTTCTGGCCAGATTGTTAGTTCTCACTTGCATCTTTCTTGAGTACATCCACGTATGATAATGTGGGACGTCCTCATGACCGGTGCCTGTGTGTTGGTTCCCACAGCACCAATTTGCTGGCTGGAAGCTCTTGCTGTTTGTTTTTGTCTTGTTCCTGCTAGTCTCATTCTCCTGGCTGCTATTTTCTCGCTCACCCTTGGTATAGTAAATGTACAATTTTAACTGATTTGATATATCCTGTGTTATTGTTAAAATTGTACATTATATAATATGCACCAATGGACATGATACAGAGTAAAACTAGATAAAGTGCCCCTCGGGGCACAGGTCTCCACCAGGTCAGGTCAGGTTGTGGCCTCCTGGTGGCGCTATAATATGCCAATGTGAAAAGGGGGCTTATGCCTTGGATGGCAATTGGATGATTTGAGGCATTTTGTTCCAATAATTTGTTTTGCAAAAATCCACCTGTTGGTGGCGCTATAACAGGCCAACGTGAAAAGGCTGGAATATATTCTTCAGCCTAGTTGGAAAGTCTGTGAAAGATTTCACGTAAATTGCACGCTGCGTTCTTGATTTGAGGCTTTTTGTTCAAAACGGGCCAATACTGCAAACTTTGAAAGCCAATTTTAGCCAATTAGGATGGAATATGAAATATCGGATAGATCCGTCTTGAACACATGACTATAGAGATAATGTGTAACAATTAGGACAGAATCTGGAGTAGTAATATAAAGAAATGTGTTTTACAAAAGTCGGCCTCCTGGTGGCGCTATAACAGGCCGTTCTGGAGAATTTGGGGCAGAGGTTCATCGTTGGCATCCAGGGAGTGTGTGTGCAAAATTTGGCACCGACCGCGTTAACAGTGCCGGAGATTAGCTGTACACAGACTGACGGACGGACGGACGGACGGACACAAGCACACACACACACGGACAGAGGGAAAAACATACTCTCTCCCCATGCCTTCGGCCTGGTGGAGACAAACATACATAATTATATAATAATACATGATCCTATAGGATTTTTTTGGATTCTACATAGAAACTAGAAAAAGTGCCCTTCTGAAGGATCCAGAAGGATAGGAGTGTGTGTGAGTAATATAAACATGTTTTGTTTGTGTGTGTGTGTGTGTGTGTGTGTGTGTGTGTGTGTGTGTGTGTGTGTGTGTGTGTGTGTGTGTGAGTGAGATTGTGTGTGTGAGTGATTTGAAAACTGTCAAGTAGCATTTCTTCCTCAGCCTAGTGGGAATATGCATGCACAGTTTCACCGCAATCGGACGCTGCGTTGTGGAATTGTGGTGATTTGTACAAAACGGGTACAAAGCGGGCTACTCCTGAAAAGTTTAGAAGCCAGTATCAGGATGGATTATGAGAAATCAAACAAACCCGTCTTGATCACATGACTATGGAGAGCATGTGTATGGATTTGCATGAGATTTGGATAATATCTGAAGGAGTAGAAAATGTGTTTTACGTACAGTACAGTATGTCAGCCTCCTGGTGGCACTATGAAGAGCAGATGTGAAAAATTCCAGGCAAAGGTTTTTCCTTGGCCTCTAGGGAGTGTGCATACAAAGTTTTACACAGATCCGTGCAGTTAAGGTAAAAACACTAATCGGCCAGTTATAGTGCCACCATGAGGCTGAGTTGAAAATGTTCAAGTGGCAATTATTCCTCGGCATAGTGGGAATGTGCGTGCACAATTTCACGGAAATCACACGATGTGTCCATGATTTGCGGCATTTTGTTTGAAACTGTGCACTCCTGCGAACTTTGGAAGCCAATCTTAGCCAATCAGGATGGAGTCTGAAGAATCTGAAAGACGCGTTTCATTGAATGGCTCTAGAGAGACTGTGTACCAATTTGCGTGATGTTTGAACAAAATCTGTAGTTGTAGTCCAAAAAATCAGCTGTGGCATTCATGGAGTGTGTGTGCAGAGATTAGCTGTCCACAGACAGACGGACGGACGGACGGACACACACACACACACGGACGGACGGCGTGTAAAACATGTCTTCGGCCTGGTGGAGACAATAACAAGGGACTGTTGGTACTGTAGTTATACATTTCTGTAATGAGAAATAGGGTGCTTCTTGTATGAACTATTTGCATTCACCACTATCCTTCACAACATGACATACTTTGATGATGATAATAATTTTTTTTAAATGTCAGTTGACTATCAAAGCAAACTCTAAATTAAATCAAATGTGGTTTGTGCTATTGAACATTTTCTTTAAAGGATTACCATAAAAGACGTGGGATCAGAGTCGTCCTCAGCAGGGGGTGTGTTTTGGTGTGATTTATAGAAGACACTCCTCGTCAATATGATCAAAGTATATTACACAACTTGTGTCCTGCTCTTACATGGTTGCAGCTAATGTGCTAGTTAGTCCAATCGTATTAGCAAATAGTGCAGCTTCACTTGTGGGTTAAATTTGTAGGCCTATGATATAAATAGGATTACATGATGATACATTAGAGTGCAACATGCTTTTTATTATTATTATTGTTATTGTTATTGTTATTGTTATTGTTATTAATATTATGTTTTGCACTCAGTCCTTGTGTCCGTCCGTGTGTGTGTGTGTGTGTGTGTGTGTGTGTGTGTGTGTGTGTGTGTGTGTCCGTCCGTCCGTCCGTCCGTCCGTCCGTCTGTGTACAGCTAATCTCCGGCACCGACACCACTAATATTATTATTATTATTGAGAACAAGAGCGTTTCCAAATTGCACTTGGGGTGTTGTAAATGCCATTTAAGCACAGTTACATTGCAGAAATCTCAACTCTGTTTCTACTTGTGTCCTCATAAATTCACATTATCTCATCATCTGTAGCACCCATTTGTAAACATACATGCTACGTTTTGTCATGGGAAGTTGTTGGGATAGTTCTTCAATGGAAATAGAAAAGGAAATACACAGGAGATTAGATTTGTCAGGTTTTATTATTTCACAACAATCTCCAGTATTAGACGCAGAGGCGAGGAGAGCCAGGCGACCCGTGTCCCCCCCACCTTTCAAATCCCATCTCCCTCAATGAAATCAGGTGTCAAAGTTTGCGGAGGATGCAGTGAAAACAAGCCAAACTCGATCATTGCCAGAGTTGTCACAGCTGGATGAGAGGGCCGATAAAATAACCCAATAAAGCAAGCAGAAACCTCCTGCAGTGTGATCATTACAGTGCATGCAGCAGGGCACAGCACAGACACACCATTGCAGCCATGCATGAGGTTATGGGGCTGGCAAACCTGCAGCACATCTGGAGATATCAAAGTGCTGCAGTGGCAGCAGTGGCAGTGGCAATACATGGAAAACCACTCAAGGCCCCTTTTCCACTGGTTGGGAACCGGTTTAGTTCAGAACAAATTCTTAGTCTATGAGCCACAGCTCCAAAATTGGAACATTAATTATGAATTGAGTGTGCAAAATGTGTGATATGAAAAAGCTACTACTGTGGAAGGGTTATCATATATTAATTTACTTATATTGACACTGTAAACTATTTAAAGGTATATTCAGTGATTTCACTGAATTCAAATATCACTTTTTTTTTCTTTTTTTTTTTGATAATCCTCCCTACTATAAAGGGTGCTGACCATATAAGGAGTTCCTGCCTGTCCCCAGTGAGCCCCTGGGGTCAAAAAACCCTAGTTTCGGTTTGGGCTTTGGGTGGCAAAGCCTTCATCCAATCAGGATGAGAGGGGCCTTCCTCCAATCATGATCGAGTGGGGCGGGCCTTGGTGCACGTGCTGTTGGTCTCTTGTACTTCCCCCACTGTAGAGTGTGTGCATGTGCACATCTTGTTACCGGGGCGGACCGTTTTTCTTCTCCAAATCACCCAAATCACTGAATGCTCCTTTGACATAGTTCAATTCAATTCTGGCTCACAGACTAAGAATTGGTTCGGAACTTAACTGGTTCCCAACCGGTGGAAAAGGGGTCGCTGTGTCTAACAGTGGTGTTACAATTTTGAGGTATTTGTACTTTACTTGAGTGAAGTCCAATTTCAGCCATTTGAAAATAGTCGATTTACAAGCTCACAGTGCGTTGCGTTGTGACACTTTGTGAGATTGTAGATCTGCTATTTAAAAAAATAAACTTGAAATGGGCTGGTAGTAGGCTTGAAGTAGGTTACTTTCTCCTTTATTAGTTTTAGTACATTTCCATGCCAATACTTTTACTGAATTCCGGACTTTTACTTGTAATGGTTAATGGAGTAGTTCTACATTGCAGTACTTTTTCCACCGTTGGTGTTTAACAATAATTATATAAAGCAGTCGGGGAGAGTGATTATTTCACACCAGGGAATGCAAATAATAAAGGGCTGTCCTAGCAGAACCGCAGACTGCAACACAAGCCTTTGTTCCATGTTGATATTATAGGACACAAACAATATGATTTGTTATGAATACCTTAATGTTTAAGTTGTAATTAACCTAATGGTTGTTGTTTTTTTATTAAAGGTACTGTTTTGTTGTTAACTGGTCAGTGTGTGTGTGTGTGTGTGTGTGTGTGTGTGTGTGTGTGTGTGTGTGTGTGTGTGTGTGTGTGTGTGTGTGTGTGTGTGTGTGCGCGCGCGTGCGTGCTGACATTTATCTTTGATAAAACACATTATAAATGTATTCCCTGTAAACGTTCTGGCATGATTTCAGATATTGCGTATATATCCCCTCAAGTGGCACATCTTCCCACAGAGTGACCACAGACGACTGACCATGATGGATGCAATATGTCACACTCTCATTTCCGCCTTTTAACATGCTCTCCTCTGTCCCCCGTGCCTCTGCTGTGACATGCTATGCTAGTCACCGGTGACAGGGCTGATGTGTCACCTGTCTGCGGATGTGCGAGGGGAACTGGAGAGGGTTAGGTTTATTTAGCCATGTAGTTAAAACATCCCTTTCTAGTTGCAAACAGTTTTGTTTTGATTAGAAAAAAGGGTCAGTAGTTTTATATTGCTAGTCCTTACCCGTTCTGAATAATATGAACAGCAAATTATGTTCAGTGTGGTTAATGTGATAGGGGGGGGGGGGGGATTGTTTACCCGTGTGGGTCTGTTGCGCGGGAAACTGTGTCCCAGTATTAATCTGTGTCCATCCCAACACTGGTGACACTGGTGACACGTGATTTGTTTTTTTAATGCAAATTAATTTAATTAAGGTAATTGTTAGAATGTTTGGCGTGTGTTAGAATGTTTGGCATGTGTAATGCAGGGCAGATTGAGGTTGGAGGACAGGGCTGTGCGGCGCTAGGTTCCGTGAGGCGGTCCGTGCGTTGTGGCATTGTGAGATGGTGGAGAAAGCGTGCAGCTGTCTTGCTCTATGCTAAGGAAGTACACCTTTCACAGACATTCCTACTAGGCTGAAGAATATATCCCACCCTTTTCACATTGGCCTGTTATAGCACCACCAACAGGTGGATTTTTGCAAAACACATTTTTGGAACAAAATGCCTCAAATCATCCAATTGCTATACAAGGCGTAAGAAGAAATGGCACCCTTTTCACATTGTCTTATTATAGCGCCACCAGGAGGCCACAACCTGACCTGCCCTGGTGGAGACTGTGCCCGAGGGGCACTTTTTCTAGTTAAAAAGTGGTTATTTTCCATGTAGCTGAATGGAGCTCTACTTTTTCTCAGTGTTAGCCTTATTGGCCAGGCACCCATAGTCGTATATTTACCATCAGCATTTATCAGTACAACACACATTTCCATTTACGTGCTGTGTGTGAGTGCACGCACGCATGTGTGCACGCCATGTATCGTCATCTCATCTATCTTTGCCATGAACTCTTACCGTATCAAGTAATACTTTTCCCTGTCTGTCTTCAACATACCGGTGTACGATAGCAGTATAGCACACTTTCGGATATTGCTTCCTGAAACCTAAACCCTCAAGTGGCACATCTTTCCGTAGAGTGACCACAGATGAGTGACCATGATGGATGACACTGCGATGTGTCACACTCTGTCATTTCCCTCCTTTGAACATGTCCTGCTCTGTCCCCCGTGCCTCTGCTGTGACATGCTAGGCTAGTCACAGGTGAGGGAGACGGTACCATATGTCACCTGTCGTAGGATGCACGAGGGCCACTAGACAGCGATTGATATTTTGCCAATTATTGTCTCCCCCACAATGCCTTCATGAGTCATCGCGAGGTAATGAAATGGCCGATTGCCCTAAAACGTCCCCTCTGCAGGGCCTACACATGACGGACGGCAGCGGATGGACTCGTCGAAAAGTACGCCGAGGTTTGATGAATATTGGATATACTGTAATACATCCCGCTGCACACTTGCCATATTTTCCTTTGACTGAATGCCTTTACTTCTTATTAACTCACCACCTTCATCTGTTTCTTACTGCTCTCTCTGGTGCCTTCATACTACAATCTGGACTGTTCATTTAACGCTAAATAGATAAGGCAGGTCCGCTTTAGCTAAATTAACACTTTACTATATATCTACATTTTACTGTGTAATTCAGTGTTCAGAAATCTGTAGACGGTTTGAATGTCCAATCATTCTAAATCTCTACAATACTCTTTATATGTCTTAAGTGTCAGATATCACAGTTATTTTAGTTATACGACATAGGCCTATACTCTAGAATGCGTCCATATATTCTTATTAGTGGAATAGAATCTCTTCTTAGAGAGATTGTGTTGTTGTGACTCAACTTTATGAAGTTGAGTCATTCGGAAAGAGTTTTTCTGTAAAGTGTAAAGTGATGGCCAACTTTTCATATAATTTTCTGCCCTCCGATGCAAAAAAGAGAGTATGTCAACACAGATTGTGTTGAGGAGCACCGTGGCAAACTACAGAGGAACCCTATGATAATAAATTAGAGCACAATATTAACATAATTCATCTACTGTGCTGTCATAGTGTGGGACAGAGCCCTCTCTAGCACTTTCAGCTGCCCTCTGTCTATCACATTAGAGCATGATGTCTGCTCACAAATTACACCAGAGTAGAGTCATTAATTGTGGGCTGAGATCAATTGTTGAGTTGTTATTTTAGCCGCTAGCTTGATTGCAGTAGTGGGAGGGAGGTGGAGGAAGGTGGAGAGGAGAAGGCAGGCGGATGACACCACAGGGCCATAACGAGCTGTGTCTTCCCCATTAATCAATGCCTTCCGCACAATTTGCCATCTGTGAATTGGGACTGACCCATCTCGAGGGTCACTTGCCAATTTTCGGCTGCAGTCGGTCTGCATCAGCCTGAGCGTTCTACTTACACCCAGTGTTCCTTCTGAGTGATTCCATCTTTACTTGAGTAAAAGTGCAAAAGTATTGGTATCAAAATGTACTTGAAGAACCAAAAGTAAAAGTATTCATTATGCAGAATGTCAGAATTTCAAGTTTTCAAATGTTTACAAATCTTGAAAATATATCTAGGCCTATAAGCTCACAATGCGTCACAAGCTTGTAGATCGGCTATTTTCATGGCCGAAACACATGTTTTGTGATAATAATCCAAATGTACGAAGTAACTAAAGTTTTCAAATAATTGTAGTGGAGAAAAGTACAATATTTGTCTTTGAGATCTAGTGGAGTAAGTAAAAATATCGGACACTGGAAAACCCTTATTTCTATTTGTATTGTAAATAATATTAGAGAGACCATACGTGCGTGTGTGCGTGCGTGTGTGTGACGTCAACATCACGCACGGCATCACCATGCATCAAAACCATTTATGGTCCCCGCAAAGAAGAAGCAATCGCACCAGTCAGATCTGCCGATGGCACCACCCTCATAAAGGATCAACAACAAATACTAGAATGCTGGGCAGAGCACTTCTGCACCCTATTAAACCAGAGCAACCCCACTGACACAACCATCCTGGATGATCTCCCCAGCTTCCCCTCTGTTCCTCAACTTGATGAAGTTCCTCAATTTCATGAAGTTAGGAAGGCCATCAAATGTCTCAAAAACAATAAAAGCGCAGGTTTAGACTCCATCCATGCTGAAGTATTCAAGTGTGGAGGTTACCTACTCAACATGTATGTCTGCAGTCCGGCTACCTCGACAGATCCTCTACGGCCAACTTCAATCCAGCCAGAGGTCTGCAGGAGGGCAACAGAAGCGTTACAAAGACCACATGAAATGCAACATTCCTACCAAGGTCCTATGTACCAAGGAGGTCAACATAGTCATTTTGTTGACATCCGTCCGCATAGTTTATTTATCGATCTCCCATTTTGGGCCGTGTTAAACTCAGACAGCAAACATTGAATTGAAATAATGACAATAATATTTGATTAGAATGTTTTCATGTGTTGCTAGATGACTAGTTGCAATATTGTATACAGTTAAGTTGTATATTGTATGTGGAAGAGCTCAAAGTGTTAACACTAATTTTGTCATTAGACACAGATCAAATTAATACATTATTTTAACAATGTCATATGATCTATTAACTTATGGATAATGTGCTTAGAAACGAGGGCCTAGATACAAGTCCCACTCTCTCTCTACCTCTCATCTCTCTCTCCTTCTCTCTCACGCACACGCGCGCACACACACACACACACACACACACACACACACACACACACACACACACACACACACACACACACACACACACACACACACACACACACACACACACACACACACACACACACACACACACACACACACACACACACACACACACACACACTTGAATTATTTTATTTGGATCTGCACAAGTGGCGTATACAGAATAGACCCAAATAGACCCAATCAGAATAAGGTTATACATTATATGGTCCAACCAAGCTGCTGCACATGCTTAACACACAGAGGGAAAAGAAGAGAAAACAAATAAAAATATATATAGCACATTGTTGACATACTATATACTACTAGACAGGATGTTTGTTTTGGGTTTTTTAAGCCACCTAGGGATAAATGAAACAACGCCTTCTCCAGACAGACAGACTGCCCATAGTAGCCGAGACAGAACAGTATTTAGCCAGCTTTTTTGCATTTGTTTTTAGCAATCCACCCAATTGCAAACCCCTGAGCACAAGTTTATGGACATGGCCCAGACTACAAGGACAATAAGTTGACAGTTATATCCCAAGGCCATAATACACACACACACACACACACACACACACACACACACACACACACACACACACACACACAAAGCGACAAGCTAAAAATGTGTCGTGCTGTGAGCCTGTAGAAGCTGCTGCTACTGTATATTAGATGTGTGACATTGCCATACGATGTAAGTATAAATCAGGCTTATTAAGAAATGCCTTGACATTGGTGGTGAAGAACGGCCAAGTAAATCACCTGTAATAGTTTTTCTCTGGAGAGTCGTGTGAAGTGCAGGTCCTCTCTCTCCACCTGCTTGTCGTCTGGTCCCTGGTGGTTGAGCCAACACTGCCAACATGAAAAGAGGTGAAATTGCCAAAGGGTCCTGTTCCTGCTTTAGGCCTATACTTTATCTCCTAACCAGCTCATTGTTTTCAGTCTGAGATTAAAAGCACAGCGTTCTCACATGTTCATGTGATTGTAATTGGTTCGAATGAGGATCTGAACGTATGTGCACACACATTGCTAAGGGTAGATATAATGTGATAATTGTTATTATGTAATTGATTTATTTGTGCATATTATATACTAGTCGGAAACATGTGGAACAACACGTCTACTGCCCTTAGGCATGGGGTTAATAATGCAACGTTTGCAGTGTTGGCAAAATGCATTTGTATTAAATAATACACTTTTCCAACACTATAATATATTCAGGAAACTATCTATGTGTTCTGTTGAGGATGATTAAGCTTCCTGGTATACATTTAGTTTAGTAAATGAATTTGCATGCCTGCTCAGCCTCTGCTCTGATGTTATCCTTCACTATTCCCCACATTGCTCATGGCCAGGAAGTCCTGGTCATTTCTCCAGTTCATAAGATCCATTCATTTCGTTGGAAGTACTTCTAGGCCTCAAACCTTTCCTACCAAACACAATGAAAAGTGTTGGTCCTTGGGGGGGGGGGGGGTCACATGACATGTACGACACATTACATTTTGGCTTCCAGTTTCCAGTTTGAGGGTAACTCCTCATATACAAAATTATTTTTTAAATCTAAAATAGACGCACACACTCACGTGCGTGCGTGCATACTCACTCACGCACGCATGCACTCACGCGCGCGCGCACACACACACACACACACACACACACACACACACACACACACACACACACACACACACACACACACACACACACACACACACACACACACACACACACACACACACACACACACACACACAGGCTCCATGCAGCTACTCTGGCCCTCACTGGGGTGGAGTATACCTGCAGGTGCGGGAAACTCAACAACAATACCGGTTTTTCCAGTGTCAAAACACCTCATTCAATCTTGTTGCTAACCTCTTGGAACAAATCAATGAGGTTCATTAAGATGAAATCCTGAGGGACTAACTGTTATTGCTTGGGTCGACTAGAAAACAAAAATACAGACTGGAGCTGCTCCATCACTGTAACTGGACAAAGCAATGTGAAGCAGCGCCAGTTGCTGACTGTGGAAATGGGGTTTACAGCAACGTAGCAGACAATGAAAGGGCCCACAGATTGATTTCAATGGCCTTCCATCGACGGAAATAATAATGTGTGTTTGTGTTTTGACTCCTCCAGGACTCCTCCATTCAAAACCAAATAGTATGCAGCTGGCAATTAAAATAAAGGGTTTCAGACCCAGAGGCACTGCCTATGTTTTGTGCCTTTCATTCATATTCCATTATGTCTGTCTGTCTGTCTGTCTGTCTGTATATATAAAACCTTATTATGTCAAAGCTGAATTATTTATTCAAATCTATTGATTGGTTGTTCATTATTTATTATTGATCTCATCCATCTCATTCAGATGAAGCATGTTTTCCAGAGATTTCCCACCTCTCTCACGTAGTGAGTGAGTGGTACATTATGATGACCTATCAGCAACAAATATCACTATATGTCTGCTGGAATGTATTGATTTTAAATAGTGGATGTTTTTTTATCGTCAAACTCCATCATATCACGGTGGCAGTCTAAATGATCTTGTGACGCTGTGGCTCAATCACCTCTTGCAAAGCAGAAAAGTATTTTCACAGCTATTGATCCCAATCCCCTGCAGGTACAGTGTATCCTGCTATAAGGGCATATTGAGAGCTTATTTTGTAAGCTTCATGATGTCCTCTCATCAAGTCTCACAGCTCAGACACGACTGCAAGGTATGAATATTATTATACCATACTGAATTAGAAAATGAGAATGTTCTGAACAATATCACATCTTCCTGTATAGCGTAAGTATAATATAGTAAAGTAGCAATAGGCTACAGTATATCAGTGGTTCCCATACTTTTTCGTGCCAAGGATCCCCGGACCCCACTTTGAGAACCACTGGGCTATATAATACACCACTACGCCAGGGTTGGATTTCCTGGTGGGGCATTATGATTGCCTCTGCTTTTGATATCCCCCGAAAATAGCATATCTAAAAGCTCAGAACGATGTGACACTTTGTGATCCTGTATAGATCGGCTATTCTCACTATTTGTCATGTACTGTACAGGCCATGTACTGTAGTAGCCTACCAGTTGACCTGTAGTAAGTCTCATGGTCGGGGGGGTAGGACCAAGTCTCATGGGATTTTGGTATTTGTTTATAAACATTTGTGATTTGTTTATAAACATTTGTGATTTGTTTATAAACATTTGTGATTTGTTTATAAACATTTTGGGATTTGTTTATAAACATTTGGGATTTGTTTACAAACATTTGGGATTTGTTTATAAACATTTGGGATTTGTAAGTCTCATGGGGGGGGTAGGACCACTACCAGTTGACCCAGGGCCGGTTCTAGGCATAGGCGAACTAGGCGGTCGCCTAGGCCTCAACCACTGAGGGGGCCTCGTCACAGGGAGAAGATTTTTTTTTTTCATGTATCCCTTACATGGGCTACTGGCCACATGTGGCCCCCACCTAGCTTGATCTCAAAGTGCACCAGATTGAAGCATTTTCATGGCAAATTTACAATTTTTATCCGGCGTGGCAAAGCAGGAGGGGGGGGGGGGGCTCTGTATAATATGTTGCCTAGGGCCTCAAAAGGCCTAGAACCGGCACTGGTAGTAGGCAGCAGTTTATTTTGTGTTTGTTTCAGTTCATGCCGTCTGTCCGCTCGCCCACCTACTGCACACCCAGTCATTAGGCATTTCCAATACGGGATACGAGTGGTTTACTTCCTTGCCCTGTGTTCAAAATCTGACAAACTTTTTTGAGTTAGCTAAAAAAACCTATAATAACACTTATAACAGACAGACAGACAGACAGGGGGTGGGGTGTGCATGGAACATAGGGCTGAGGGAACATAAGGCTGAGGCAACTTAAGTACGCTCCAATAATTTACAACAAAAACAATGAGTTAAGTCCGTTGCTCTCCCCAGGTTGGCGGAGGGTGTGTAGAGCCCAGGATCACAGTAGATGATTGGCACAGGGGTGAAAAATGGGTTACAAAATCGTGGGATAAAAAATATATAAAAAAAAACAAAAACAAAAAACAATTAAAATATATGTATTCTTTCTAGGACAGTTTTGTGCTTTTATTATGGGTTTTGAGGTGATTTCAGAAAGAAATATTTCTCTATTCCACTCACGTTGCACACTCGGTCTACGCGATTCAATTTTAAGTTTCATTGATGGATGAGGTAACATTTCGACACACATATTTGGGCAGTAGAAAGGTTGCTCATTATTCAACAGACCGAGTCAGTACCAACTTGGCAAAATGCAAATCGCATTTGGACCAATTTATTCTGCATGACAAACATTGGTAACACAACAGTGTGTGTGTGTGTGTGTGTGTGTGTGTGTGTGTGTGTGTGTGTGTGTGTGTGTGTGTGTGTGTGCGCATGTTTTTTCGGGGTGGGGAGGTAGCAGGTCTACGGTATCTGCTCCGCTATTTTAAAAGAGTTGGCACTCAAGTCAGTTTTAATATAAGTTTAGAGTGTTTAAATGGTTAATGTGATGACTTATGGTGAATCTGGCCCAAGCCCCCAGAACCGAGAGGGAGAAGTGAAGCGCTAAGGTCGTGCACACAGGATTGCGCATGGAGGTGACACTACTGCATATGTGAGTTGACGCAAAACAACGTGTATGAGCCCAGCCAAAAATGTTGAGATCCCCTTTCATAGCTGAACAACCAATCCAAACTAAAATCCCCTCACAACAAGAACAAAGTTCAAAGCTGCCCTGAAGTCCATTGAACATACAGTACTGTACATCACAATGTTAAGCCATTTATTAAACCTCTCAGTAGGCTGGCCAGCCTCAGTGACCTTCATTACCATTGTTATTTGGGGTTTGGTGCAGCACCGCACCGTCCATCTAGAAAAAATGGCCAGGGCATCACCCCTTCTTTTGAAAGTATAGACAGGAAACATTCTCAGACTGCAGTCGTAATGTGTCCTCTATGAGCTTATTGCTGTAGCCAAGGGCAAGGAAGTGTGAAGCTGAGCTAAGTGTGATGGAGGTTTTGAGGAGGCTGCCCTGCCCACGTATCAGTGGCATGGTAATAGAGCACTTTGTAAACGTACAGGTAAGACACAATGAACAAACCCATAGAAAGTCAAAACACATCCATTGTGGCTGGCACGGTAGCACAGTGTCAAATGCTTGTTGTGCACCTTCTAATGGTTGATAACACCATAGCATAGGGATGCAGAAATGGAGAGGGATGGAGAGGCGAGGAGAGGGAGAGGGAGAGGGAGTGGAGAGGAAGGCAGATAACTCAATGACATGTGCGATACCCCACCCCCTCCCCAGAGGCCGAAATAGAATCCCTTTCTGAGCCCTAGAAATATTTCAGCTTTGAAAGCAATCCAATTCCACCGGTGGATGCCATATAGGTATCTGCTGTGCTGACCTCTGACCAAGCCGAGGCATCAGAGAGTCAACTGAGGCATTAACCTCCGTGGCGGAGATACTCACGGCATGTCACTTTCTTTATATGGCTCCCCTGAGAGCCACAGTGCATGTCACTGCTCTCAGGTCATTTAGATGGTGGCTTGAGTCCCCATTATCTCACTCCCTCCTTCAACCCGCATCCTATTTTATTAGCAACATAATGGCACAGATACATTACCAGAGCTAATCAGAGTCAAATGAAGAAAAGTAGTGGAGTGAGACTGCAGGAATTGGCTCTTTGTTACACCCTGCTTGGTGCTGCAATACTACCAAATCCCTGTTTAGCTCTTTCAATCTCACTTCTCAAACTTATTCTAACTCTTACTCTCCATTTATCTTAACTACCAAGACCCTCTCTCTCTCTCTCTCTCTCTCTCTCTCTCTCTCTCTCTCTCCATTTTTGAGGAGCGCTAGCCCCTCCTATATAAAGGTTTAATGTTTGTTTTTAGTTCAATGTTTATTTTAAAAACTCCATTGACAATAAAGATAATTTGTTTTGTCACCGTTTGTTTGCCGAAAAATAAAACTTCTGGGAACACAGATTGTTTTACATCATCATTACATCACTGTAAGATGATAAGAGCGCCCCTCACTTCACACGGGTGTTATTTTTTGTACAACACCAATCCCACGGTGCTCAAGGTGTGTGGCAGGCACGGCTGTAGCAGCATTGCAGCAATTCTACCTGAGGCTGAGAAGGGCACCCCAACTCTCTGGAAGACCTCAAGCATTGGCCTCAGTGCTTCCAATGACTAGCCTACTTACTCTGTCTCTGACCAAACATGTCATGAAGAACTTCGAGAGACTGGTCATGCAGGAAAGCCCCTGGGTGACCAGCTTTATTGTCACATCACAGTTTTACAGGTAAATAAAGTGTCTAAAATTCATTTTAGTGCATAGTTCTCATCGTATCGTTCAACTAGAATTGGGGGGGGGGGGGGGGGGGTATTATTACTTGCACTCTGCTGAAAGTTGACCGCTTTTCTCACAAACATTTATATAACCAAAGGGTATCCTGCTTATTTACAAGGTACAAACTATACAACCAAAGGGTCTCTTAGCTTTTTCCACAAATAACAGAATAGTACCTGAGCTAATACATAAGAATGCGTGAGCATAGCAGCGGCTGTATACTGTGCATTATATACTTAAGGACATTATTTAAGATGCTAAAGTGCAAGGAGTCAGTGTGTGTCAGCCGCATATACAGGGCTGACATTGGTATAATCCGTGAGTGGAAGGAAAATGGTGATATTATGCATTATTAATTTTATACACTGTACAGACTAGTATGTTCAGTCGTTTACTCATTCAGAGGTCCGGTGCAAATGTCACCAGCATCAGTTTTGTTTGTATTCGACGTGGTTTGGTTCTATACCTTACTGTTACAATTCCCTACAAAGCCAAAGTGCTGTATAACTCAATTTTTGAACACACCGACTTATTTGTGTATCGCAAAAGTCAAGCCTTTGTGATTTGGGGGGATAACCCGAAAAGAACAGATATACAATCACGTATATGCCGATATCTATTTGGCTGACAAGTTGAAACACTTTCAAACCCATTCTTCAGTAAAATCTTTGTTCGTAGTTACTGCACCTTGGCTTTGTAGGGCAGTGTACCACTCCTGTGTTTTATTCTCAATGCTGTTGGTGCTATGACACCTGAAGTTCCCCTGGGATTAATACAGTTTGATCTTATCTTATCTCATCTTATTTGATCCCTCTTTCTCTCTCCCCCCATTCGCTCTTGATTTGGCTTTTATTTCGTTTTTTCTTCCATACAGTCTGCCTATCTGCCATCTCATCTCTTTCCCTCCATCTCCTTTTGCTCTCCCTCATTCCCTCCCTCTTCCTCTGTGTTTTTCTCCGTATCTCTCTCTCTCTCTCTCTCCCCCCCCCCCCCCTCCTCTGGGGTTGCCTGCTTGATATTCTGTCTGTGTGGTGGGGCCGCAGGATGGATTAGAGCATGGACAGGCACCACAAACCACCCTGATCTACAGGACAGCTTTTCAATCACTTTGCCGCTGCTGGTCCACCTATATAAATACAACCACAGGGAGACAGACACAGATAGATGGGGGAGCGGGAAGACAGGTTAGATGGAGACAAAAACGAACGGGAAAAGGACAAATGTAGAATTTCATGAAGTGCCACTGTGCCGCTGCGCAAACACAGTGAAAATATGGCCGAATCGATGTACAATATAAGAGATATGTTTCTCAGTGTCATTCCAACATCTGCAGAATCTGTTCTGTTACCACAGAACAATGCCTCATTTTCCCCTGCAATGGCTTGCACCAGTCTGTGCTCCACAATGGACAGCTCGCATCAGCTTCCAGTTGACTGCGATTTCAGCCACTGGTTTTCCTTTATTTGGTCATTTTTAGTTTGCATTTGTACTACTGTGATCCCAGGACCTTTCCCATTTAGGTGAAAATTGCAGATCCCTCATGTGGGTAAAACAGAATTACTGTGGCTTGCAAGCCTCTCCCCCATTGGATCAATAGTGTGATCTTCCAAGGCAGACATTAGAGGGCATTATAAAAAGGTTACAAATGAGCGCATTTAGTCCATTGCACTCTGCTTAGGTACTAGGAGAGTATCGACCCATATTGTGGCTCATCAACCTGTTTTCTCGCAAAAGTGATGCTTGAACAGTAATCACTTTCAAAAGGAGGGATAATACGATGATGGTGTATAATGTGTGTGTGTGTGTGTGTGTGTGTCCCTAAATGTAAATGGCTTTGAAACCCAGAAAGTAAACAAAACAACACTAACAGCACTAACAACAAACATTATAAAATAACTGGGACAAAGGTATACAAGAACGATAAGGCCAAGTGTGGACAGGCGCATGCACAACGCACAGATGAACAGTCTGGTGGTGAGACACAGGAGAACCCTATAGGCAGGAAATCTCTCAGTGCCTGCACTCCCTCACGAACACACAAGGACAACAATGGCATCAAATGCCAGTTCTAATTGGCAAGCACAGAAGAAAAGTAAGGAGCAAAATAACTGACAGCCAGCCTCCACAAGCAGCTCATCAAGAAGAGCTGAATGGGTAAGACAAAGGCAGAAAAGGCAGGAAGCTGCACAAGCACAGTTCATAAAAGACCCAGCCTACCGCTTCACCAAATCACCTTTGAGTTTGTTAAAGAGACATTCAGTGACCCTTCAAGAAACAATGCCCTACCATCATGGGCTTGGCATCATCAATCCACCAACATCCTCTTTCAGCACAGAATTTCCATCATGGAGAGAGGTTCAAGAGGTCGTCAAGCATGCTAGATCATCTTATTTTCCATGATGGCCAAAAGAATGAGCTCCTACAGCACATGACCCGGAATAGATATATTGACATCTCTGTCCAGAAGGGATACCTCCCTTCTGGATAGAGATGTCAATATATCATACCATCATACCACAATCCACATCCAGGGCATGATCACCAATTAGCTGGGAGACATCAAGCTACAATTCCAGTCAGCCATGTTTACAACAAAGTGGCAGCCAGTGGAGAAGGGAATAGTAACGGGGTGTACCATCTCTTCCAACTTGTTCATCATGGGAATGAAAGTAGGGGGTGAGAATGTGTTGGAATGAACCTGCTCATCTATGCAGCGATTATAAATTCACGAGGACCTTACCATGATAACACCAACTCACGTGCAAAAACTGAAATCTGCATTATGGCGCATGTGGTAAATGGATTTCCAGACTTGTACGCGTGGATGTCTTGCATACCTTTGCCTTTAGTTGCAGTGGATTTAATGTTGCCAAAGATAATCAATCATCTCATCATCCACCACGTGATATCATGGTTGAGTGGACAAAAATTATTATCTTTGTCACATGTGTGTCTGAACATTAAAGTTAATAAACAATATGCAAATCATTATTGTCATCTAGTTGAAACATAATACTGATGGAATGAAATTAATTATGGAGATATTCCATTACAGAATAAAGATCATGCACATCTACAGGGATTATAGAATACTTTCTGCAGGTGGTGTCTTTCTATGAAAGAGGGACCTTTTCATACACATATCATTTAGTAGTATCATTTAGTATAGTTTTATTATTGAGGTAATTTGACCACTATAACGAGACTAGTCTTACACTACATGACAATGTGTCTCAGGATAGAAGCACCCCGGTAATGCCAGAAATCCTCCATTTGTTTTTGTGACAGCTCATATGCCAGATTTAGTGTTCTCCCCCTGAGTGCCATAGAGCTAATAAAATAAGTGATGTTTCAGAGTGACTAGCTAACCTCTATAATCTAAAATATAAAATGATTATTATATTGTTCTCCTTGCAATAGAATAGATGGCAGTTCTAGGCAGCCCTTGTACTTACTGCACACACACACACCGCATATACGTACGGCATTTCTGTAGACTTAGATAGCATTTGATACAGACTTATAGCATGTTATGTAGACAGCATAAGTGCATTGTATGTAGTCATAGCACGTCATAGTACATATGTATAGCATAGTAGTATAGATGTATATGTATAGTTTCATTATATAGATATTCCACTGTTACTTTCTTAGCTTACGCATGTTTCATGATAAATGTTTTTTATGTGATGTATTCCCATGCTTTTTTGTTCTTGCTTAAATGTAAGTCGCTCTGGATTAAGAGCGACTGCTAAATGCCTAAATTGTAAATTGTACAGCGCACTCACGCACGCATGCACGCACGCACGCACACACACAGACACACACTGCCATTATTGTAAATGCTAGGGCCTGTCATGTATTTATATTTATCTCCACATATCTCTACATTACAATGGAATAGACAGGAGACTGCAGCCATTTGGAGTGAACTATTTTCTGTCTCGGCACCATCCAGCCCTCCCGTTGGCACGGCGATGACCTTTTGTTTTCACTCATACATCCATATGTTCTTCCACAAGCATTCAGGCACATATACTGTATACATCCTAGTTCAGCTTTATTTCGCAAATGGGAAAAATCGATTTGCAGCACGGCATAATCCACAACAAACTAAATATAGACACTGTAGTATGTAAGCATAATGTAAGACATACTGGATAAGAAATGATAAGGTCATACAATGTAGACAAGCAAATTCAGTGTTAAATTAAGCAATATTACACGAGAGGGTGTTCTTTATCGTCATCACTGCACGCCTGCGGTGCCGTAGGAAATTGCCTGCAAGCCTGCAGGGCGAGATCCGAAAGGTATCGCAGAAGTGCATTAATGACGATAAAGAACACCCTCGAGTGTAATATTGCAATTATAACAGTAATTAACAGTTACCCATAAAACTAAGATAATCGCTGAAAAATAATAATGTTTCAATGACGGATGTAGCCACTACGACCACAAATGACGCAAGAAACTAGCTAGCCTAGCCACCGAGTCTGCTGCGCTCCGAGAGAAAAGCACGGCTGAATTATTTGTTTTGATTAGCCGTGCCATTATCGTGGATTAAGCACAGCTAGAAAGCTGTTTCAACCAATCAGATTGCTTCCTCGAAACGACCTGTTGTATAATCTACTAAAACTAGCACATCTGCTTTGGTTGGAGGTGGTCTCCCTACTCTTCCAATGAGAAATGTACTGTAGACACCTGGACAACTACCTCACAAGTGGTCTACTGCCTGAAGCTCATGAGCGCAATAATCTCCCTCGGCCAAGCAGGCATTCCATCTTTGAAGAGTGGTAGAAATGTTGTCTCCCAAATCCCGAGTAGGTCCTGAAACCTATGGATTGCAGTTTTAAATTAGCACTACATCACTCATGATCAGAGAGACCTTTTAAAATCAAATATTATGCAATTCTAAAACATTCTGTTCTACGGCGAGTAATGACTTCTTCCAACGAGGCATGTTCCGTCAACTGTGGTGCAAAGGACGCTTTTGACGTAAAAACATATATGTACGGTATCCCCCATTTAACTCAAAGTAATCAGTATATCCACAAGGAAAAGATTACAGCTGACAATCTGGCTCTGCTCAAGGAACCAGGTAGCTTCTTAGTTAGCGGCCTGTATTTGCAAAAATGTGCCCCTCACTTCACTCTTATCATCTCCGCTGACCTACTCCACATGCCTAGTTCTTTCACCTCGCCAACATGAAACATACCTTAGTTACGTCACCAATAATGGTGGTCCCTTATTGGCCAAGGGTTTCCACCGACATAGCGACAGCTGATTTGCTCTGACAAATGACATAAATTCTCCATTCATTCTCAATGGCATTTAATGTTTGTTAGCACAAAAAGCCGATTTGCTCAGACACATATGATGTATTGTCAATGGCATTTAATGGTTGAGTTAAGACAAAACTACACTATAGCTTTTTATTGGAGGGGCTAGCACACCTCAATAATAATCAACTGGATTCTAAAATGTGTGGAAAAACACTCTTGTATATAGAAATATGAAAATACGTGCTATAGCTATAATGCCCAGCAGTAATGTCACTTCCTTAAGATATGGGGGAACTCGAATGAATGGCTGACACATTGAACATCAATGAAATCTCCCTCTCCTCGTTTGTTTAAACAGACTGTCAGTTAATCACTGATCAGATTGGAGCTATCTGACTTTGATTGGTGTATTAGCACCATCAATATAGTGCTAAAGTGTTAAAGGCAGTCAGTGACTGATGTTGCGAGCAGCGATAATACGGATGCTATCACCACCCCCACCCCAAATGCTAGACTGTGATTGATGTTCAAAGGATGTCCATATAATTCCATCTATATTGAACTCCACCTATCCCCATATACAGTATGAATGCCATTTTGTCGAGGCTCCTTTTGAATGCCTATGCTGTGCAGTAAAGGTCTTCTAATATTTATGGGGGAAAATAAAGAATAAATCACATCATTTTGGAGATGTTGAAATGCACTTCATCTAATTTTAACATTTGAAATAAAAAATAAAATAAAGGTTATTATGGTTTGTGTCCATGTAGCTTACTCGGCTCGCCTTTGAATCGCAAGCTTCTGGGCTCAAATTCAATGCAAGATTTGTCACATACACATAACATAGAGTTTGCATGACAGACTGTTTATTTGCGCTTGTGGCACCGAAATGAAGGCAGTTTTGCTCCTGACTGGTGCTTTGGTTTGGTCAACACCCTTGCGGACATCACTGGCATGTTGAAAGAGTGCACATGCCATTGGAGTCAACATCTTGGTTGGAACAGAGGATGGTGGACTAGTTCAGAGCTATGACTGGCAGCAACATTTCAGTCCGTACTGAGATCACTGGCTCGGATCAAAAGCCTCAGACTGCCGTGGAGTCGGACCACCACATGCAGTGTCTATTGTCTATGAAGTGTGTGTAACACCATATACCGTACACAGGACACACTGAAATCTAGACGTGTGTGCCATAGAGCATATATCTCTGCCAGGCTGGGTTACCTACGCAAGAAACATCAAGTTTAGCTATGGAATGGAAACGTAATTAAACTCCTCTTTTTCTTTTTTTCTTTTTAATATTGCTAAATTAGTATTGATACAATCAATTATTTGCATTGCAAAATGATTTGATACCGATAATTTGCACTCCAAACGATACAATACAAAGTCAAACGATATGTTGCTTGCTGTTTACATCTATACTCGGCAATGAGATGAGACCATCGATGCTCGTCTGACGTCAATTACGGTAGAGGGCGCAAATCCACAGGTTTGTGTACTTTTTATTTGTATTGTAATCCCCATAGGGGGATTTTAGATCGCCTCATATAAGAACTGTGTTTGAAAAATATCACCCCGGCCGTTTCACTCATATGTGGATATGAAGAATCAACTCTATGGACTAAATTAGTATGGCGCATAATAACATGAGTCCTTTGATTATTAAAACAAAATACATTTTAGTTTGATAACTGGTCATTTTAGGTTAAATAAGTTAATGTCCATGGAATAATAACCGTGGAATCAAGGATTGTTCTCCGCTGAATTAGGAATGTTCTCCACAGAATGAAGACTTCTTCTCTGCAGATTCCTGTGGGGACTAATTAAGGCTATCGTCAATACACGCACAGATTACTTTAAAACTGTGTGCGTGCACTCTTTTGCAGTTTGCACACGTGCGCACACACATGCATGCACATTTGCGTGCGTAACAGACACCAGAGCCATCTAATAGAAGAGTTGCGATATTGAGGGGGCAGTACTAGACTTCAATGCATTCTGTAAATCCCCATATGCTCAATAGAAGTCTATGTAGAAGAGCCGCCATTGGACTGGCCCCATGAAGTGAACGGAGTTTGCGTGGGTGATGTCAGGTACTTTGGGCCACTTTTTGGTAAATAGCCTGGGAAACTAACAAACAGCAATGTATGCCACCACTTTTAGTTTATACAGTATGACTAATATGGACTGTTTTCAATATGTTTACGCTACATTCATATCAGCTTTTCAAACCTCAGCTGTCACACGTTGGTTTGTGTGTGTGTGCACATGTGCACAAGGTCCTCTGTTCATGCTTAATCTATCTTTGATTCTTGAAATTAAAATAGATGTGTGTGTGTTACTATATCGTTACACCCCTACTAGTCACCCCAAACTCTCCTGACTTATATTAATGTATCTTTGTTTATTGTTGATACATTAAACAAAGTTTCAAACAGAGTTTGAAACGCTGAGGAAGCCCTGCGTGCCGAAACGCATTCGTTTCTCTAGACTGCTCATGCTGCTTGTGATGAAATAAAGAAACTCCAACTTTATCTGATATTTCACTCATTTCAACAACTCCACACACACACACACACACACACACACACACACACACACACACACACACACACACAACACACACACACACAACACACACACACACACACACACACACACACACACACACACACACACACACACACACACACAGCAAAATCAGAGGTGTTGTTTAACTCTTAAACATTGACATCCTCACTGTGACATGAGATGTGTGTTAAATGAGCTAGATTTTGTCCTGTGCATATTACACTTTCTGTTGTTACTTCTTTGTATTTGACCTTCATTGGAACAGGCAATGATGCATTTGTCTTCTGTGCTACAATGAATGGCTGGGGTTACAGCAATGTAGAGGAGAAATTAAATGCCTGTGTCAACAATGCTATTTTTACATGGGTGGCTGTTTCGATTAAAATGTCATTGGCTCAGTTCATTTCCGTTGATGTTTCTGTTGAACTTTACACACTTGACTTGTTCTGTCCATAAAATGTGAATTATTGTCACATGCTCCACAAGCTCTCATTGTGCAGTCACATGTGCATGCTCCTACATACATGGACATGCGGTTTCACACATAAACACACTCACTTACACCCTAGAGCACGCCTATATACCGTAGAACTGGAACATTATAGAAATAATGTGATTTTCACAGCGACAATTTCAAATATGTCCATCTGTAAATAAATATATAATAGAAAATAAGAATGTAATGAAACATAATACATAGCACCATTCAGTGCAGCTACATGTCTAAAGTTGATATAAAGCTGATATGTGTGTAGGCTATATAGGCTTATAAGGCTAGGAATAAATGGAGTACTCAAAATGAGCAGAATGATAATGGTACACAATCCTCGCGGATGATGGCATTCTACAACCAACACACACTTCTCTATGACATAAATAAGCAGGCCCATGATGACTATCTGCTGTGTTATGTGTTGTGAGCTTGCTTAGCTATTCATTCGTGCAAATACCTAAATGTATGGTATACTATATATTTACCGGTAGTAAATGTAACTTTTTAGGTTCTTAGTGAGGGGGGTCCTTGAAGAGTACTCACCCTGCTGCACACTTTAATCCATGCCAGCCAGGGGGGCTCCGGTCCGGTCAATTTAGTATAGGGGGCCTATACTAGGGTTCAATTGGTTAATCTATCACAGTGTACAAATGATCAAATATACGCTGGGAATTTAACTGTGTGGTCTAGCCCTTAAGATGGCGCCTGGGACAAATGGCTATGACAGATGTGGACTGAAAAGCGTCATCTTAGATTGACATGGGGTAAGTGGTGCTGCGTAAACAAGGCTTCTGTGTCCATTAAGGTGCCTGGAGGAGCGCTGTCTGTCTCTGCAAAGCTCATTAACACCAAGGTCAGTTTCATCAGGCCCCCCAAGCTGCCGTTATTCGCACATTACCAACTGGGCTGGAAATAAAGTAAAAGAAATAAAAAAATAATGCATAATTGGAATAGCATTTGCACACCAGGGGTGCGCTCGCAGATATATACCAAATGCTGTTAGACACAGATTCAGATGCCAGAATGTAAACATTTAATGCACACAGCGGCACAAAATACATTCTCACGCATGCCTGAACACACCCTCCACAGAATGGATGTGCTCGCTCACTAACTCACGCAGGCACATGCACGCTCGTGCACACACACACACACACACACACACACACACACACACACACACACACACACACACACACACACACACCTTAAATAGTGCATTCCACAGAGGGATTTATAGAATGCCGAGCAGGTAGCAGGTGCTCGTTAAATTGAGTATTGCAATTGTGTTTATGCAAAACCGTTTTATCAATGATTGCACATGGTTCCATACTCTCAGGGCCTGAAAATCCTTCTAGCCACAGAACCTGTCTACTCAATATTAAAAAAACATCAGATAGCACTAAAATGTGTAACATGTCAAGTATACTGTACTAGATTAAGCTTTTTGTTTCATAGCTTTTACTTTTAGCTTCTTAAACAAATTATTTGTAAGAAATACACACAATGAATTAATAAATCAATTAGTTCTTCATTAAAGGTTTCATGACATTCATTTTAATTTATTTTTTCTTTTAAATCTTTGACTGCCATCTAATGTTCGAATGCGTTGACTGCAGATCTGCCTCTCGTCTGCTCCATAGAGTATTAAAAGGAGAGAGACTGAACTGGCGCGAAGCTCCGCCCCCTCCGCTATTCATGTCAGTGGAAGTTGCTCAGTGGCGTTTTGAAGCACCCGGAAGGCTGCCGGAAGTACCGTCTTTTCGCTGATTCAGCATTTCACTTCCGCATTTGGACACCAAATTTTGGTGTCCAAATGCGTCCAAATGCGTCCAAAGGTGTCCTCTTAATCTTAAAACATGTGGTATAAAAGAATACACCTCAAACATTTTGTTGAAAGAGAAGTATAGATGGGATTTGAACATTTCTGGTCATTTTTTGCTTTTTCTGTCCAGAAATAAAGTCCAGATGTGCTTGAATCTTAATAACAACTTTAATCAATTCCTTGGGTCCACATTATATAGTAAAATGTGTTCATTTGTCTCTGTATGTTGTTTAGTTCGGGTATGTGTGTTAGTTATGGTATTTTGTGTTAGCTCCATTGTATGGTTAATTCTGGGGGTAGGTGTAAGAAAGGGTTAAAAATAACCCCCATGGGACATTATTTGATCCGGGCAACAAGAAGAAATCATAACTAGACACCATAAGGGTCCCAAAAAAACATGTTATGAACACATGTCACTCGGGTGCTGTCGCAGCCTCTAAACTGCATGCCCTACTACTTAATTTGGGGATTTAGTACTGTGTGAGAGGTGTGGCCCAATAAAATGTGTTATCTGGTGCCAAGTCCCTAAAACACCTCAATTACCCCTTAAATTATGCATGGTGTGGTTTGGGCGTTACAATGATTAAACCAATCACCGTTCCACCTGCCATTGCCTATTTATATTTGATACAGAGGCCGGGTTGTTTTGTGTCCAGTAGTTCCAACACATCCTCACTCGTGCAAATCTAATAACTTATTTGACTAGACAATTAAACACAATAAGCACAAGGATTAGAGTAAAATTCCAATCACAGAGATTTGTGGAGAATTAAGACAGAACGAGACCTCTGAGCTGTGAATGTTGTGCAACATGACTCAAGCCGAGGCAGCTCCAACTCAGGTCTCACCGTCTCAGAGTCAACATGACTCAAGCCGAGGCAGCTCCAACTCAGGTCTCACCGTCTCAGAGTCAACATGACTCAAGCCGAGGCAGCTCCAACTCAGGTCTCACTGTCTCAGAGTCAACATGACTCAAGCCGAGGCAGCTCCAACTCAGGTCTCACCGTCTCAGAGTCAGCAGATGTTCAAGCTCACAATGCATTGCGTTGTGTGCAATGCAATGTGAGCATGTACATTAAAAGAAAATCCAATTTTCCACAATGTCACAGCATCTGTATTCTTATTAACAACTATGGAGGTATTTGTTATATTCACACAGCCTCCTATAGTAAAATATTAGTCGTATGAAGACTAAAAGGTCTTTGATTAAAAAACCTATCACATAATATCATCCCCTTCAATTGTCAGTGTAGCCTACGGTATGTCCACAGTATATGATTATGAGCGTCACACGTTGATGGGGGGTTAGTGTGGACAATATCATTTATTCTAACTTCAGTTCATTTCTAATGACTTCATTATTCCTTTCATGAACTCCCACCCCCCGACCCCCCATCCCTGTCCCCAATCACACCCGAGAGGCTAAATAATCTACACCTTTAAATGGAACACTGATTGTTTTCCTGTTTATTCACAACCCACGGGTCACCAGCCTGCCATAATCTCCCGTTTCTGCCAAGGACAATTTAGGGGATATCATGAATAAAAATGATCTTAATATTATCACACTAAATGGACCCATAGCAACCATGAATACCATTAGAGCCTGATCCGAGGCCGTTAATGTCAGATTTATGTGGTCAGAGCAACAGTATGCTTCTTCGTGTGTTCTTTTTTGCTTTGCTCCTTGCCATTTATCTGCTCGTCCATATAGTTAAATGTCCAGGGGCATTGTGGTAAAACAGTACTGTATGTGTACACATACATACATACATATAGTTAAATGTCCAGGGGCATTGTGGTAAAACAGTACTGTATGTGTACACATACATACATATATAGTTAAATGTCCAGGGGCATTGTGGTAAAACAGTACTGTATGTGTACACATGAGAGTTTTGGTCTCTAGACTGGAGGCACTGATACGTTTCTTTCTCATTTCAGTTTCCTGACTTTCAAACTGAGCGTTTTCCCACTGTGTCTCGAGTGATGCTGAACACTGAGATGAACTGTACAGTGTACACATCGCCATCCTGCAGCTTGTGACAACTGGAACAGTGTACGCTGAATTAGCTATACTTATCAACCGCAGCAGCTATGTTCAGAATGCTCATGCATTTCATTACGATGCTCTCCGTCGGCCGCATAATCCACAGTTATGGCAGATTCACCATATTTCATGTTTCATCCGAGTGCTTGAAAGTCATGGCGTAATATAATCAATGGAACCTTCAACCTGAACTACATTTTATATCCCACCTCAGCACATTTTATTGTATAAGTCATTAGGTGAGTCGTATGGTTGTTGTTCTTTCATTTTCTATTGTTAATCTCAGATGGAAGAAATATGGATAACAACTACTGGGAAAGTCATTGTGTCTTTGGAACTATCTGCACTATGAAGCAAGCTGCATGGAGCAGTTACACCAATCCCCCCTCCAACCCAATACCCTTGACCTAGATGTTGAAACTTCCAGGGGAGTAGAGAATTAAAAGTGAGAGGGAAAAATACAATTTATGGATGGAGTAAAAAAAGAAGAAAAAAAAGAGTGATCAAATATAGTATTTCCCTTGAACTGTGGGGTAAGGAGATATCTGTTCACATAATATTAACATAAAGAACAGCAAGGAACACGTTCCAAGGGATATGTTGTTCCTGTTGTATCTCCAAGGGAGGGAGGGATACCCGCAAAGGTCAGCTGAATCATACAAATTACACATAATGTCACAGCGGTTTGGTTTTGACATTCTGACGAGGTTCAGCTGGTGAGCTATTATTATGCATGTGTGGGAGTCATCAACACTGCGAAAACAAAGGTAGGCCTACTGGGTCGCTGGATAGCCTAAATTGGCTGAAATTCACTCTTGCCACTGTGTGCAACCCAGTATCCTTTTTTTTCTGTGTAGTTGATCTGAGTGGATAGCACACCAGAAGTTTGAGTGCGGTGGTTACAAGAAAAGTCAGTCAGCAACACTGACCATGGTATGTTTCCATTATTAATTGTAATTGGAAACTGCGCCTTACCATACTTAAAAATTAAAACTATTCCTACAGTGACATTTTAGCAGTCCCCTTCTCACAGATAGGAATAATATGGAACAAAATTATCATTAAGTTCTCGCAGTTGAGGATGTCAAGATGCTAAGATGCTAAAACAACTAATGTTTCCACAGTATTAACAGTCTGTAAAGTTGCCCGAACGGCCAAGGCTCCAAGAACAGTCAGAAATGGTAGTTAAGGGCTTTTATTTTCCCCAAACTCCTCCACCAACCTCCAGACAGTTTTCTTCAGTGCAATTCACATAACATAAGCAAAAACGAAATACTGGCCAACAATAGATCAAACACGATGGGGGAGCTAGTAAAGACATTCAAAACCGGATCAACAAAGCATACACAACCTTCATAAGACTTAAGCAAATCTGGAAATCAAAGCAATACAGCACAAAAACAAAACTCCGGATCTACCAAAGCTGCGTACTCTCAACACTACTGTACGGCGCAGAATGCTGGAAAACAACAGAAAATGACATCCATAAACTATCCACCTTCCACACATCATGCCTGCGAAAGATCCTGCACATATTCTGGCCCAAGACCATCTCAAACAATAACCTCCTCAACATCACCCAACAAGACAACATGCACAGCATAATCAACAAACGCAGGTGGACCTGGATTGGCCATGTGCTCAGAATGGACATCAATGCAATCCCAAGAGTCACATTACACTGGACCCCAGAAGGAAAGAGAAAGAAAGGCAGGCCCAAAACAACATGGCGTAGGACGATCGAGAAGTATCCAGCTACAACATCAGAGCTGGGGGACCATAGAGAAGATGGCCAAAGACAGATGCAAGTGGAGGAACTTTGTTGCTGCCCTATGCGCCAGCCGGCGTAATGGGGATAAGTAAGTAAGTAATAGACAAACAAATAAATACTTAGGCACACACAATTGAACAAGACCAAATAGGATGAGAACTCTCTTCACCTTGGTCACACCAGGCCTTGTAGCTGGTAGGACTGTTACCTGTGTTAAAGCCCACAACCAACTGACTAGTCTGTCCCTGCAGCCTCCCTTAAATAGGGGTGGATCCTACCACAGGACAGAATCAATTAACCACATTTCTTACACATAAATAGTTATAAATACTTCCATAAATAATCCATTGTATAAAAGTAACCTAAACATACTAAAGATGTGTTAAAATTAAACAAATATAAATAAGCATGAAAACTCAATGACAAATACTTAAAGCATAAGAAGTAACACCCCTCTCCTGCACAGCACTTGGCCCATTCCTAATCAAGGGAATTTCCACCAGCAGTGCAGGAGAGACAACAAATCAGTGATTACACTTTCAATACACAAGGTTAAAACATTAGTCCTTTCATATTATAGAAAGCAGTTTCATGTGTTCAATTGTATATAGGGCATGGGTTGCCCCGTGACACATCAATGATTTTGGATTGAAGCATTCTTCTGGCATGTTTGTGATCTGCCAGATGCTGAATGGCTAATAGCTCAGTCGTTTGTTCCTCTTTGCTTGGAGCCACTGAAGACCAACAGGAGCCGGCCAGGCTGGTAGGAAAGAAAAGGTCTCGCCTAAACGTATACATTTTGACAGCATATTACTGAAATACAACATGATGCGAGGCCAGTGTGTCATCTCCAGTGTCATGCAGCCGTGAGCGTCAGGGCTCAACACTAAATGGAGACAAATATAAAACCAAGTTCAAGGCAATTTGGCAGATTGGTCACTCCGGTTAAACTATCTGCATTAATTATTTAGCAATTAGCTCCATTTAATTGCTTTCTGACACCTAGGATTACACTGTCTTTGTAGTGCATTAGCCGCCTCAATTATAGCTGGATGTTGGATAAGCCTACACTTATCTTTCCATTTCTTTTCTCTCTACCCCTACTCCTCCCTCCACGACTTCACGATGTTTCCCCTTCCCTGCGCCTTTGATTTTTCACAAGGGGCAGCCTAAGCCATAGCAGAGCCAGCATGTGATGTTAGATCAAGACAAATGATACCCCGCCTGCCTCTGATCTTTGGGCCTTGGTCTCTTAGTCTTTTATTAAGTCCAGAGCCACTCATTAACTAATAGTAAACAACCGCACTTCTGGATGTGTTTTGACTGGAGACATTTCAGCACGCTCAATATGGGTCCGTCTTTGTGCGTCTGCTCATCCCTTCGCTCACTGTATTTGCACACTGAGACCTTAATGCCAAGCATGTTTGGATCTCATATCTCTGGTCCTAAGGATATTCTCGCTAACCCTAAACTATGTGTCTGTGATTATCATTGGATCGGAGCCACTGTAGGACGGGATGAAGCCTATAGTGGTGAATGGTGATAATAAACTAGGGTCTTGAGGCTATCAGAGCCGAATGCCTAACCCCAGAGGGCTATTTGCATATGTGCGTGTGTGTGTGTGTGTGTGTGTGTGTGTGTTTATTCCAATATGTTATTTTATGTCCCCTCCATCCAATATATACAACAGCCTTAACTTTATATTAATAAAGTCCATGGGATTATCAAAGACCCTAGCCACCCCAACCATGAACTGGCAAACGGTTGTACAGCTTCAATGGCCGAATAGCAACTTCCTCCAGACAACCAGGTTTAATTATGAACAATTACCACTAAAGTCTGGTTGTCTGTCTGCCTAATACACACACATAGGTGCAGCTACAGACACAATCTCACATAGCACCCCACACACTACAGAAACTCCTAATCTCCTAAATTTATCCTGAAGGCAAATCTTTCTGGTGATAAAATGGCCACCAACGTAATCAAAAAAGTTAACCAAAGAACAAGATTCCTACAGGATCTCCTCACTGGTCAACAAAAACACCCTGCAGACCATACAGTTGCCCTCGTACAAGGTTTCTTCGACTATGCATGCACCTCCTGGTACCACAGCACCTCAAAGGCCCTTAAAACAAGGCTCCAGGGACTTCCCAAAATACTGGTCAGGCTACTAATTGGCCTTCTCACTCCCCAAACCCACCTCACCCCTGCCCACATTGATAGGCTGGAATGGCTTAGGGTTAACGACAGCATCTTGCAATGGGTCTGGTCCACAAGATTCGATACACCACCAAGATACCCATGTACCCGTCTAAATACTTCCTTAATGTCAACAAAGTCCACACCCATAACACCAGAGGGAGTTCAACAAACCACGTGCAACCCAGGGGTTGCACGGACAAAAATATTTTTGCTCATATGCCACCAAAATGTGGAATGCCCTACCAACAGTAATTAAGACATGCGAATCCCTTGACTCCTTCAAAAGCGCTCACAAAAGGCACCTACGGACGGCTGCGATTCGAAACTGGCCCCCGTAAAATCTGATTCCCCCACCCACCCCTTTTTCCCCTCACTGTATATGTTTTTTTTCCCCCTTTTTACCTCCTATATGATGATTTCCTGTTTTGGCTATATTTGTACGTCTCTAAATGTTATGAATTGGTGGACCCTATTGTAAACAAGTGTAATACTTTATGGTGTCGTCCACAGTTAACAGTTTTGTATTGAGTAGTCCTTGAAATGTACTGTAATTCTCCAATCCGTTAATAAATCTTTCAATCAATCATACTAAGGTTGTACACATTTGCTCACATACATGTGTGTATGGGGCACATGCAAGCACGCACACACTCACGCACGCACGCACACACTCAAGTACAAATTTGACTGAGCGGTGTTCACTTAGTGAGTAGTTGAATCATATTTGATCCAGGATTTCTATACTGTACTTTGACTCAAGTACTGGGGTTGACTTCCCTGCCTTGTCCAACACTGGCCAACAATGCTCATCAGAAATTATCGCAATCAGCAGGTAAAGAGCGTGGTTACAGCTATTTTCACAGTTAAATAGCTTGTTCCTACTGCAGAAATAATTCAGAAGCTATTTTGTGCAACCTCTCTCACATACATTATCCCCCTCCAGCCTCCAACGCTTACCTGAACACAGAGAAACAACTCCAAACACATACAGACTGTGACTTTCTCTTGCCTGAGAACATGAAAAAGCAGATGAAAGAATATATTGTAAGATAGTAAAGAAGAAAAAGTAATCTAAGTTGAGTGTAGTTGTGAGGTGGGGTCAGACGAGGGGGTCAATGCTTGAAATGTCAAGCTGTTCACTGTCGCTGCCTGCTTTCCTCACATACGCATACTCTCCCGGACGATCCATCCCCACTGGAGATGCTGCCTTATTTTCTCTAGTATTGGATCAGATTGAAGTTCAAAAGAGGCAATTTGGAGGTAACTAAAGAGGCAACTACTGCCTTGAGTAAAAGAGCAGAGGGAGATGTGTGGCAGCTGCTCTCTCTCTCGCTCTCCTTACCTGTTGAAATGCACCATTTTCGCACTGCCAATCTAAAGTGGAGTTTGGTTTAGGTTGTAGATACAGTGCAGCCTTGATCAAATGTATGGCTCGGCTCGCTGCTTTACCCTGAAGGGTATAACAGACTTGATGTGAGCAGTGTGTGTAGAGTAAGTAGGTAGGCATCTCGGTCCGTGCTCTCGGGATACAACAGAATGTCATTTTGACACTAACCGATTAGAGAAATGATTGAGTTGACTCCTGGGTAAAGCAATGAAATGTAAAACATATGGGCTTACGTCGCCAGCCCCCACCCACCCACCCACCCTCCACACCCCGTCCACCATGTTGTTGCATCTCCCCAACAGACAAATAGTGACTGTTCCTTTGGTGTAATGGTCATAAATAATGGACCACAAATCTTTTGAGACAGACAGAATGTTTCCAAACCAAAGTCTGGGGCAGGTGTATGGGGAGCATTGGGGACACACATAATTCCATTAAGTTTCCAATTTGGGTTGAAGCTAGTGCCCTCCTCCATAGCATTTAAATGCCACAGCCAAAGACCCCAAGACACCATCGTTTCCCATTTATTTATCCTACTTATTCAGAGGGGGGTGTGGGGGAACTAAAATCTTTTTTCCATTATAAAATCTCAAAGGTAATGTGTAACATTTTGTCATCATTAATGTCATCATTAATGACACTTCACACTTTGAAACCATGGGTAAAGCAGTGTGAGAGGTAGCAAGAGGAACAATGTTAATTTGGTGTCAAATTGAACACTAAACATTTCGTTTTCCTGAAAGAGGAATATAAACCTTTAAAGCAGTTTGGTTGGAATGTATAACCACCCTAACGTTTTATTTGGAGGAAATTGTACACAGCATCATAATAACAAAATATTTCAAAGGTTTTATATGTGCCTATTGTTTATGTCCACTCATGTACAGTAGATTACTATACACTGTATAGTAATCTACTGTACAATTGTACAATACATGAGTATTGTTATTGTTATTATTTACCTATATGAGTCGTATACTGTATAGTATACAGTATACGACTCATATAGGTAAATAATGTATTGCTCCTCCTGAATATGTATGCATTTATTGTCCGTACATGTGTCCGTCTGTCAAACACAAGACAACACAATTAATACCTTATACTGCGGCAAACAACAGTAGGTGTAGAGGCATTCGACATCCAAACCTCTAACTCCACATGGTGAGGGCCCTGGGGTGTTTTGACTCGTACTCCATCCAACAGAAAAAAGGTGCAGAGAGGATTTGTAGTTCAACTGAAGACTCTTTATGATCTCCAAATATATCTCCAAACAAAACATGAAATAATAAGTGAGTAAGCGGTCAAAAACTGTATGCCTTCCTGCAGGCCTCACCAAACATTTTCTATTGTTCCCAAAATGCATGTCAAGTGACCTTAAACAAGCAACGGTGCTTCCTGGCTCCCAGTGAACCTTTCAAAATAAAAGTTACAAATAACTGTTCCACAATCACTGCAGGGGAGCTTTTACTTTGAAGGGGAGAAATTATACAGGAAGTGCACTAAATTGACATGACATACCAGGGATTCTAATTAGAGGTGGAGGCTTCTAATAATCCAAATGAACAAATAAAGAAAACATAAAACTGGCTCCAACAGTAGGCAACATGACATTGACATGGCACAGTTAAAATATACCCATCAGCAGTCTTTGATGAACTCGCATTAAATAAAGCAACGAAGCAATGAAGGTTTTTCATTCGTTTCACAGGCTTATCTGTACAACAGTAAGTATACTGTAACTGTCTGTAGAATTAAACTAGATTCAAGTACACACACAGTAAAATCCTCAGAAGTAATTCATCCATTTGTAACTCAGTGAGGTTATTACTGTGTACCAGACTAATAAACATTCCCTAATGAACTGTGAACAATGAACCAAACTGAAAAAGGAATGAAGCAAACAAATGTGAAGAAGTCCCCTCAGTCACCTTTTATGACCAATTGATAAAAGGCAAGCCTTCTGGTTTGGTGGCCAAGAGACATTCAAATGATGAATCAGGACAATATAATAAGCACAGAAGGCTTACATGTGTTTTGATCACTATACTATTCAAGCACTGTGCCATCCCTCCACCTTAAGCTATACCATGTAACATCACTAAAATGTACCCAGTACATTAAATAATAGCAGATTGTTTTTTTATAACGGTTTTTTATGATGTTTTTTTTTCAACGCTTTTTGTTCTCCTTATGCTCATATAATTTGGGCCAAACTTGATTATCCTTTTCTGGATCACCTATTCTACAAGCACAACAACAACAATGACAAGGTACATTTACCCTTGTGACAGACTACACTACAGGGACAAATCCACAGATCATAGGTACATTCTGGAACACGTACTTAAGGGACAGCCTTATTCAGCACAAGGACAGAGGCCTAAGCATGCCATTCTGTATTTAACACACACTTACTATGCACATTTAGTCAATGTGACATGCACTTGGAAAGGCACATAATATAGTGATGCTACCAACATGCTGTATATCAGTACGGATATCATCAGTATACTATTGCAATTTTAATAAGGACATTTTTACAGTAGTAGGCTACTGTATGTGCATTATAGTAATGGATTTGTTCTGCAGAATGAGATGAAGAAAAGAGAGTTCTGGCTGCAACCAAATATATATCATCTCAGGTACTATGTGCATATATTATGTTTTATGTGTTAAAAAATAAGTTCAGTTGCACAGAGTTGTAGAAAAAGCTTAAAACTTAAACTTGTTTTGCAATGATGGGAACTAAAACAATGGGCTTAAAATGGCCATGCCCACTTGCCCAAATGTGCTGACATCAATTTGTGCCCAATGAGTGTTCTTTTGCAAAACTAATGCTTGGAATGGATTCAGCATCATGAAAACCCCCTAGTTTGACACATCACATGCTACATAAAGCATGATGAAATTTTGAATATTTTGCCTTCTATAGTTTGTTAATGGTATGGTCACATATTATGCCAATTATGAAAATTGCTCAACATATGCAAGGTAGCATCTGGCAGTTTCTACATGCTGGGGACCCATACTAAACATTTCTAACATAAAACCTTGGTGTACTCAACATGTCCGGGTTCACAATGGGGCTCTATTAGCCTGGCTCCAGCCCCTGAATCGCTAGCCACATTAAAAATGAGTGAAACGAAATGAAAATTCAGGCTGAGTGTCAGGCTAGGGCTCTATGGGAACTGGTCGGAATAACGTGTTCCTTCCACGCGCTATGTCCGGTCGGGGAAACGCCACCCTGTCAGGTGAAAAGAAGCAGCTTAGACTCCTCATGCATAGAAGGAAGCACGAGGTCTGTCCGCTGCCCCCCCCCCCCCCCAGGTTGGCAGAGGAAGTGTAGCGCCCAGGATTACATTAGATACCGGTAATTGACACTGGTTGAAAAATGGGTTCCAAAATCGTGGGATAAAAATTATTATATTATATTATATTAAGAAAAAAATTACCAACATTTTTGAGTGTCTGTACTGTCAATCTTCATTGCAGTATGCACTGTACAAACCAACATGGACACCGTTGCTATGCCGCACTGATAAAATGCATGAATCTGATCATTGCAAAGCACAAACACTAACTTGTGGAATAAATAGCAGACATGAAACAAAATGTAGTTTTACAATGTCAACACTGCGAGCCTCAAGGAAAAAATATTTACTTCATCATAAAACCGGGCCGCTCGTTGAAAGTAACATATTTTCAACTGGAAAATGTGACATGATGTGTCCCTGTTCATCAGATGAAAAAATCTGTTATTTTCTTGGAGTGACATATGGTCATATGATGACGTAGACTATATAATTATGTCAACCCCTGTGGAGATAGAGTTTCTAAAGTCCTCCTGGGGAGAAGCTTGTGTGAAGGCAAGTGGCCTCAGACTTGATGGACCATTACTGTATCCCAGAGGAAATGGTTTATGAACAGGTGGTTACCATGGACCTTCATGGTATGGCAGCTGACAGCCAATCACAAACTACAACTGCATGGAATAATGCTTTCCCCCTGCTGACAAGCCATTCGTGTTCTGTAACCGTAATGGTGCCATTAAGTAGAATCACACCATGACACATGACAACAGTGATTCCATGCCTTACTACCAGGCATCTACAGGTAATGATGTACCAAACATAATGTATGAAAATCACTCAATGCTCTTGGCAAATTACAGCTCTCTTCAGTATGCGGCCGGTCTACATTTTGATCTGAATGGACAACAGATTGCACTGATGTTGATGAGAGAGAGAGAGAAAGTTTGCATCCATGGCAAATTTTGCTTAATGTGGATCAGCTCATTCTTCAGTCAGTCTAAAGAATCACTGCTTTTTTATTTGCTTCAGTAATGTGGGATTAAGGGGTTTGGACGGCAACAGCTGTTAGTTCCAGTTAGTGCCGATGTCCCTCAGGCTACACAGCAACAGAAAGCCAACACTTGCAAGCCTATAGGCTCACAAGAGGGACTTCCATCACGGTGCATGGCTGGCTGTATGTCTGTTTGCTCGCCTCGCTAGACAGGAAGAGCGATTATCATCACAAGCAAATAAACTTGCCCCCCAATGCACTGAAACAAGCCATTCACAACGCGTCAGTCATTCACAGGCACATTGTTGTCTGTGATTCTAGAGCCGTGATCGAAAATCCTTGTAAGCGGCATTTACATGACCTTGTACTAACATCTGTGCCTTCCCAAAACTGACACACAGCTGTTAGAGGAGCTGCCATGCACAGTTCCACTGAGTGACCCTGAGACACAGAGGACAATGTCAGGAAAGGAGATATCCTCAGCAGAGCTGAACCAGAGCCGGAGGATATGGAAGGAATCAGGTTTGAATAGGAATAACGATTTTTGTCATAGATGTTTTCATCCCTGTGATTAATTTTACAATGTAGAGACGTTGGCATCCAAAAACATACGGCTGTAAGTGCATGTGAGTCAGTTTTGTTTTGAGGCTTGGAGTGTCCAGCGGCCTGCGACAAAATTTGATAGGCAACAAATGATAGTTTAACGCAGCCACGCATGCGCAGTAACAAAAAGCCACCATGCACGCATGCGCAGTAAGTGTGTAACTAAGTGGGAAAATGCAAGTGAACGCAAATAAACAGCGTTCAGTTTGTTAATTTGGGAAAAGGGCTTTGTGGTGCCCTGCATAACATGATGGTCGATATTTGTGTGCAATATGCAGATTCAATTGAATTGAATTGAATTCAGATGAACTGTGCAGGTGAGGGGGAGCAGGGGGGCTAGGACACACACGCACACGCACACACACACGCACACACACACACACACACACACACACACACACACACACACACACACACACACACACACACACACACACACACACACACACACACACACAGAGAGATATTTCTTAATGTATTAGTTTAGATACATGCTTGCAGACGACAGCGACAAACAACCTCAGAAATAATATAGGAATATGAATGCATGCTCTTAGGTCGCAAACGACCTAAGAAATATGAAATGTATTACCCTTGTGTTGTTCTTGCTCGCTCTCCCTCAATGTATTTACAGGTTGAAGACATACATGTACTGTATGACCGGGGAAAGTGAGTAAATTTGGGCCTTTGTGATAAAGGCTAGATCCTAACCCATCATGCTTTGTTCTTCTTCACCACTCTTTAACATCACTCTTTAACTTATTCTGTTTGGTTTAAAAAATAAACATGTTTCAGCTCATCAGGATCCAAAGTGAAACAGAGTTATATTTGTTGGACCTGCCCCTAAATTGCTCCATTCCACCTCTAAAAAGCCCACAGACTCTCCTGTACTGACCACGATGAAGCGAATGTGTGTGTGCGCGTGTGCATGCGTGAAATACAAACTTGTTTTATATCTTAAATCTCATAACATTTTACAGGCTTTTTCTTTTTATACGGCATTGACATTATGTATAAACAAATGGACTTGGTATTGCAATATGATGAGTTAATTGGTGTCAGGGGTGACTTTATATGAAAAAAGAGTTCAAATTCTGAGGTCAAATAACAAACATTGAGTGTTTTCAGCTTTGGGCATTCTGAAATCCGTCTAAAAGTTCTGTTTTTCAAGTTTTTGTTTTGTTTTGTCTACACTACAGTCCTCCATTCATCACTCAGACATCTGAAGTGCCAATTAAATCCAAGGACTAATTTTGTCTGCCTTTGATAGGTCTGTGCCTCATTTGAACTGCATTCACATTACGTTAACGTCTTTGCACACTAAGCATGATGCAGTTTTTTGTTGCTCTTACACTTCTACATAAATGTTGGAATCAAACTGACTTTGATTTAAAAATATATATATGTACAGCACTCGGACAGTAATTTCAGACGAGTAGGCTTATAGTAGTTAAAAAACCTCAGTGTGCAAGAGGCTTTATGGCAAGAGTTCACTTTAACATTATAGGGTTAACATAGGGCTGAGAGAACATAAACATGCTCCCAAATACTAAGGCCCCTACTTATACGATCTATGGTGCAGGGTGGCATCTGGTCAAAAGTGGTTCTGCAACTGCAAAATGTTGATTCCAAAATTTGTTTTCCACAGATTCAATAATCTCAGCGAATGGTGACGACTAATCTTATGTAAAATAGAAAGGTCCAAAAACTAAATGTTTTAACATATTGCTGTCTCTCAATAACAACTCAATCTGGGCGAAAAGCCATGCAATGTGTGTATGTGGTTGCGTGCGCATGCGTGTAGGCTTCGTCAGGTGCTTTGCATGCAAAGTTTGCATGCAAAGCACCTGGCGAAGTCTACACGGTGAAACGCGTCGTGCAATAAAACAGCTTGAAGCAAATGTAATCTTGTCTGAGCATCTCTGGAGTGTGCGGTCCCTTCCTCTAAGGATGTGAGCGAGGAGGAGCAGCAGCGGACCGTCGGAGGACCAGCCGAGGAGCGTGAGAGGTATGTGGGTTTCTTTTAGGGTTTTCCTTCCCTATGTCAGGCTTGTGTTAATGTCATTTCTTACAGAGAGCAGGAGGCGCTTCTACCGGTAAGTAGGGTACGTGCCGGGGCCTCTCCTCGGACAACAGTCACATTTCTCCTTTTAGCTCACTGGTGGGGTTTATAGTGGGAAAGTTCAATGCCATAGCCTCAGAGCCCAACGGTGTTCATACATACATCATGTAGTGGAACAGCCTGTGAGGTGAGAAAACACACATTACTATCTTATCATATTGAGGTGCTACTGTATTTAATGAGAGGGAATATGGGTTTGTCTTACCGAGCGCCGTAGCTTTCACTGCTTCCCCGGGAGAGTCTCTGAGGGACTGAGATAGGCAGAGGTTTTTAAGTCACCTGTGTCAGGTAACAGGTGGCGTGGGAAATCGCTTTTTTCTTCTATAAATCCTCTCTTCATAATGTCAACGTTATGTGTAGCACCAGAGGCGTCTGGTAAAAATGCGAGGCCCTGTGCGAACATTAATAAATAAATGAATCAATCGTTTCATGTAAGAGTAGGCTATATGAAAGCCTTTTATGTTTATACTATTGGTATCTCACAAAAATGAAGGACCGGGAAGTCTGGCGTGATATTGTGAAATCCACGATCTCGACCGACCGCGGTCGAAAAATGATGATATATAGTTTTGACAGGAATAACTGGAATACTGCATTCTTAATTAATTTCCTTTCATCAGTCAAAAAACCCTAAACACATGAATGGCTTCTATCCCTATTGTTTTGAGAATCACATTATTTACATTACATTATTTTGATCTCACTGGTCTCTAGTCAGACCCCTTTCCAAGAACTACTTGCATTTGAACACCGGAGTTCAACATGAGAAGAATGGCCCGTACCAGCAGCAGCAGCAGTAAATACTTTAAACTGAAACAAAATGAAGTACCTTTAAAACAGAAAACAAGCAGACATTTTGGCCTAAGGGAGGTGCCAGAGGAAAGAGCATCGGGTCACCAAGATCAGTAGTAGGGTTCTTCCTCCAATCCGCCAATTAGATGATGGAATGTTCTGTGTGCGAAGTTGACATTTTGGACAAATGGTGGTGCTGCATGAAAGGTCATGGGGTTACTCTAAGGGTCAGGGTTCATTCTCTGGGGAGAAATAATTGAGTCTGTAAGATTCATCACAAGCAGCCCATTAGATTTTATCTTGTGAGAATTTGAGAAGAATGTTGCTATAGGAAAGGCTATTGGGTTACCAACATTATTAGGTTTCTTGGTAATCCTGCCACTTTGGGAGTAAAGTGGCGGATGGGCTCACAGATACATTAACACAGCCACCCATAAAGCGCAGAGTAGTATTAGTAGGGCATTTTTTTGAATGTATGTTTTGAACTCCGTCCGTCTGTCCGTGTGTGTGTGTGTGTGTGTGTGTGTGTGTGTGTGTCCGTGGACAGCTATTCTCCGGCACCGTTGGCTTGATCACAGCCATACTCTGCACACACTCCCTGAATGCCAGAGCTGAACCTCTGCTCCAAGGTTTTCACATTGGCCTCTTATAGCGCCACCAGGAGGCCGCTTTGTGCAAAACACTTTTTTGGACAGTACACCTACAGATTTTGTTCAAACATCACGCAAATTGGTACACAGTCTCTCTAGAGCCATTCAACAAAACAGGTCTTTCAGATTTTTCAGACTCCATTCTGATTGGCTAACATTGGCTTCCAAAAGTTCACAGGAGTGCTCAGTTTCAAACAAAATGCCGCTAATCATGAACGCATTGTGTGATTTCCGTGAAATTGTTGCGTTTTTCTCGCTCTGTTTAGTTAACAAGAGGACATCTGTTTCTTTCCTCTTCACTCTCTGTCATGGCTTTGCCTAAATCTTGTGCATAAATGCTTTTGCTTAAAAGCTTAATACTCATCTGGAACCCAGGCTATATAAATCTCCTTAACTTGAGGGATAGTCACTAAATTTCATAGTTACGCGAGGCAGATGTAGAAGGCGTAGAATGAAGACACCAGACTAGAACTTGTTGTTGCAGACTTTGTAAACGTGCCTATACCAAAAATATGAAGCATTTTGTGCAACCACTTAATGTGTGTGTATGCTCTCGATGAATGCCTAAAGAGTAAAGAGTGTGTGTGCGTGCGTGCGTGTGTGTTTGTGTGCTCAGATACATTGGGGAGTCACGTTACCGTTCTGAAGCCTATGAAGCATGATCAAACACTACAGTCTGACATTTTAGTACAGATGCTCGCTGCCTCTCAGCTGCTGTACTTTTCCACATCTCAGTAACTGGGCTATAAAACGAGATTATTTTCTCAATAGCAGTGGAGGACAAAACCTCTCCTGTGCCCCAAACCTCTGGCGGCTGGGCATGTTGAACTAGATAAACAGGATGAAATCAGATCACAATGGCCCTGATGTCCAACTCAGGGATTTCGTGGGTGGAGCCAAGGGACAAGATGAGAGAGGCCACAGACAGCTTGCACCCTTGACGGCCAAATCCCGACCCCTGTTGTCCTTCCAAGTGAGCAAACGCATCCAGCCCAAAGACACTGTGCTGTGTGTGTGTGCCCTGTTTGGCACACGGGCCACTGTATGCCCTTTTCTGTCTTTACTCCTGCCATTTATATACTTGCTTGTTTGCTCTCTCTCATTGAATATTTGAAATAAACCGGTCCCACCATTGCCTGTGTCCTCTCTTCCTTGCCCTTGGCGGTGGTTTTAGTGGGAGGCTCTGTTGTCCCCTAAGCCTTCCTCTCAGGTCCATGGAGGCAGATCTTGCTTCAACTCCAACTGTCCATCTGTGCCAGGGGTGATGATTTTCCTTCCAGTTGTAATGTGATATTATCATTAGTCTGTGTTTGTGTGTGTGTTAACCCTTTATAAGGGGGTTATTTTTTGACCTCAGTGGGTTATGTAGGTTGTCAATAAATTGTTTCCAAGATACACAGGACACGTGGGGACAACACCAAGTTAAGAAATACGCTCACAAACCCTTTCCAAATTACTTATAGCCCTTTGTATTCAAAACAATGCACCTGTGTTTGCACTTTACTACAACAGTAGTACAACTTATCCTATGACATATCACCAATATGTCTTTTCTTTCAGCAAACATTTCTGTCATTCACCAGAAAAGATTAATCAAACCTATACTACACAATGCTGCATTACCACAGGTTGATAGTAGATAGATAGATAGATAGATAGATAGATAGATAGATAGATAGATAGATAGATAGATAGATAGATAGATAGATAGATAGATAGATAGATAGATAGATAGATAGATAGATAGATAGATAGATAGATAGATAGATAGATAGAACTAATTTGGCATACGGTTTACGGGTGCTTTCCCAAATGTGTTTGACCAAAATATCTTGGAATCTAGCAATTTAGGGGAAAGCGTGACCCATGACCACACCTCTAGGCGCAAATAGCGGGTGATGCTGGACGAAAATACCATTAAGGGACAGAGAAAGCTCCTATATTCGTAATTTTCAGTAATGAACCATCTGGAAAATCCTTCCCATTGTTGGGCAAACATGGCTGAATGCGTAGTATTCTAGACATGGATGAGTAGGCTACACAAATGGGTGCAATCTTTCGTTTGGAAAGGGTTCTGTTAGTCTTAACCTGCATGGTGTTGTCCACACATATTCTGTGTATCTGGGAAGCATTTATTGATAGCCTACAAAACCCACTGAGGACTCTGAGAAAAACTAAAAACAAAACACATAAACACATAAAAACAAATGTCCACACATTGTTTTCACAAGGCTTCTGACAGTACCCCTACAGATTTTGTCCAAACATCAAGGAAATCGGTACACAGTATCTATATAGTTATTAAACAAAACTGTTCTTTCAGATTTTTCATATTCCATAGTGAGTGATTGGCTGACATTTGCAGGAGTGCTCCATTTTGGACACAATGCCTCTGTGAAATTTAACAGTCCTCTCATTGAGTGAACCGTAATGACCAAATGAATATAGGAAAAAAGATATGAACAGGGCTTAAGGGTGATTGGGTGTATTGTCCTTGTTGGTCTGGGGAGTTGTAGACGTCTCCCCTGATACGGACCACGGTACCATCCCACATCAAATGCCTGCCGTTTCAAGTGGCCAGTCCAGGCCTGGGTGCTCTTGCATGAATCCGGGTCAGTTGACTCTCTGTTACTTTCTATGTAGCATATATTGTTTTGTTTTGATTTTAATGATGTGGCTTCAGAGAAGGCCTTGAAAGCCCTCTGCCACTTTGGGGCTCTATGTAATTGAAAAGACACTTCTGGTGCATGGAAGCCAACCGGGATATACTGTCTGGAAATAGCCCTTATTTTAATGAGATTGTTCATTAGAAGTTTAACAATTTCCATATGATATGCAGTTGGACTTTTAAGCAGAGCGGAGAAGTCATACAAACTACAAAGTGACAAATTAAAGCGTTTTTTTTTTTACGTTGAATAAAGTGTTTGATATCTGTTGCAAATTTATCACATATAGAAATGGGCTCAGCATGCCTTTAAGTCTTTTGACCTCAGTTAAATATACATGGTGAGTTCGTTTTTATGTATTGCATACATTTTGCAACCGGATATCAAGCCTTTATTCAACACTGAGATAATCTTGCTTTATGATGCAGAATTATTAATGTGATATTAGCACAATCGTGCCAACAATGTTGATTGACAATATTTTTCGCTATAGCTATTGGAAATGTTTTTACATCAACGATTCGCTCTGCTCAATCAGGATACACACATTCTCATATGTTACATGCAAAGCAGCTAATTGAACATTAATGATGTCGGACACAGTTATTACACTTCCTCTCCTTCCTGCCACCCATCACTCTGTGGCCATCTTGCCACTTTTTTTCCATACCACCTATTCACCCCTGGTCTCCATCTCTCACACAGCTAATGTGACATTTATCTGTAATTAGACTCCTACATATTTTAATAGAGAATGATATCCCCTAAGGTCTCCCTGTCATTTGCATGGGTGGCATCAGCGATAATCGGGTTCCATGGAAGAAAAAAAAAAGAACATATCTCGATGACATGAGCTGTCATCCCAAATTAGCAGGAGCAAAACCCTCATCAGGCTACTGACCTTACTGCTCAGCGCTGGGCTGCATGTGGGAAGAGAACGGTTCATGTGTGTCACTCGCAGTGCATGTGCATGCTGCTGCACGCACATGTGATGATGTGATGCGACAGTGCAGACTAGCCAATACACCAATCTCCAACTACACTGTACATCAGTCTTCTTCTCCTCTAGATTTTAAAGATGAAACATTGACTCGCTTGTTTAGAGTGACTTTTAAAGTGCTTTTATCTCGTGCTCTAGCATAGTGCAAGAGCCAATCTCTGCTTTGTTGACAGCAAAAGCCCATGCATATTCCATGTGATAGAATGGGTTTGCCCCTGGCCCGCTTGTTCCCTAAAGATATTCCTCTGAGGGTTTCCATCCTTTGTATATGACATCTCCTAGAACTCCTAATGGGCTTCACTAGTTGGTAATGACCGAACCGGTGGCATACTGTGAGCAGAAGCAATGAAACATGACACTAGTATGTAGGCTATGTTGTGCTGTGTACTGTTATAATTATTGTGTATATATATTGTGAGGAATTATTGCTCACCGCCTGGGTGTACACTGAACTATATTCCATGTCCATGGAATCCATCAGCTTTTAAGTGAAGTCACAATGAATTGTTTTGGCGAAACATATAGTGCAAACTCAAGCTAATGACACTAGAAGGAGGAGGTTCTGTATAGGTCATAGCTCATTAAGGTAACCTCCAGCGACAGGGGAAGAGGTAATTACCCCACGTGCCCCAAAGTCATCCCACAAAAAGAACAATGCGACTCTGGGCAATAGGACATACCGCGTGACCAGACACAGGATCTCTCTTTGGACATCATCAACAGATCAAAAGCACCAAGACATCTTAAAATAGCTGCAGAAATGCAGACCATTTATCTTCACAGAGTTATGGCATCACTTCCCACAGTCAAAGTAATAGAGGGTATGCGCGTGACAAAAATACTTTCTGGCTTTGACAGTCCATACATCTAAAGATAAAAGTCCTATATGATTGCATTAAACAACGTTAAACAATGTTAAACTACTTTTCCTCTCACTTTGCCACTCGATTTGCCATTCACTTTATGCATGCGCATCCCCTCTATATGCTACTGCCACCTTAGTTAGTTTATCTTATGCAGAAGAGTGAACAACAGACAGGAAATGGTATTACTATATTCTAAAAAACAGCTGCCTTTTTGACTATGCTTATGCTTTTCTGACTTTTAGGAAAAGTGCTCACTTATGCATTAATGCAGACAGATGTCTGCATTTATTTGTATTTATTTTTTACACTTTTTAACCGCCATTTTTGTTTTCTTACTTTCATTTATACATGTAAATGTGTATTGTCCAGGGGAACAAGTCAAGTCAAGTCCCACCTATATACACACACACTGTGGCGTGACAGCTAGCAACACGCAGAGCTCTGGTCCATGATGCTGGATAGGAGGGAGTGCAATCTAGGATTCACAAGCTGGTGTCAGCTACTCCGCACATCACATTATCTGCATATAACAGACAGTATAAGAGACCACACTTTCTGCTCAAGTTAAACAGTATTTATTGCACAAAGTCAGATGTATGTGTATTGCGGAGGAGCCCGAGGTGGGGAAGACTCAGAATGGGGGTGTAGTCTCGGGAGCCTGACGGCCGCTGTTGCTCTGCTCAGGAGAGGTCTGTTGCCTCTGCTCCGACACTGCCCCCAAAAGGCTGGAACGATTTGTGAGGTGGCCAGAGGGTGAAGAAGGTCTCAAGGCGACTGTTGTGAGATTCCTCTTGTCCTTGAACCCTTGGATGGAAAACTCCCACCGGGGAAGATGGTGGAAGAAACCTCGGGACGGACAGCGAAGAAGGAGACCCCCTTCCAGGGCGGACAGGCTAGGAAAGCAGCAGTTACGGTCGACCTAGTTGAAGATGGGCATTGCGCACATTGTGAATGTTGGACCAGATATAGGTGTGGTATGCCTGGGGTGGACCATCTTCCCAGGATGCGGATGAGATGGTCCGGGAGGCGGAGATGTGCAGCACAGATGATAAATTGATGGGTGACAGAGGTCCAGATGAGGCGACAAAGGAATGGCATGATGTCGGGGGAGTTGGAACGGCATTTTATTGATTATGTCTACTGTTCCTTAGTTGTCGGAGTGAGTTAAAACATTAAAACATTTCTGTGGCCACCCCAAATGAGAGCTGCTACAACTATAGGGAATATTTCGTGGAGTGGATTTCGTGGAGAATATTTCGTTTGACCAAATTAACAACTTGTGATTTTTGCAAGTCGACTTGCTGTCAGTAAAAGTAAAAGTCCAGTCGACTTCTGGTTTGATGATGTCATCACATTGATGGGGGGGTAGTTAGTTTGGGGATCGTTTGGGGATAAAGTTTGTGCTGACTTCTCTGACATTGCAGTTCAGCTAGTCAGTGGGACACAGAGCAGCTGAGTGAGCAGTGGACGGCACATCAAAAGCAGACTCACACTCACAGCTGCACAGAGTTGTTAATTAATGGCTGAGACTGCACTCCGACGCAGTTGGAAAAGGAAGAATCACTTCTGCCTGTGACGATAACCAATTCTACAGTTTGAGTTCTGTACACACAGACAAAATAAGACAAAAAATGTTTTTACTTTCGACTTCTCCTAATGGGAGTCGTCTTGTGTTAATGAAGTCGACTTGTTGAAGAGTCGAATCTTTTTGGTTAATTCCCTAGTCCCTGATAGTAACCACCTAAACCAATTGACAGAGCACGACCGACTGCTATCATATTATTACACCACTATACTACAGTATATCTTAATATTCTTATACATTATATATTATTATTATTGTCTGACAACATTGCTATACCATACCATATTATTATCTTACTATTAGATTAATTATTATTGTTATTGCTACTACTTGTATTTGCCTGTATCTCCGTCTATCTTTCTTCTATTTCTTTCTTTCTAAACCCCATGCACCATTCCGAAACACCACCAGTCTGAAACCCGCCATTCCGAAATGTATTTTTGGAATTGGGGTGTTTCGGAATGGTGGTGTGGTGTGGCATCTCCCCGTTTTTGTAGTAAAATCAATCTCCCTCTATACAGTTTTAACAGTATATTGGTTTACTCAAACAGTCCGTCAGGATAAAATGCAAGATAATTCATACATTCATGCATTTTATTTTTAAGTTTCACTCTGAAACAGAAAGCTATGTAAAGTATGTTTTTGAGTTCTGTAATCAGAAGCATGCAGCTGTGTTTGGAGGACGCTCAGAGATGGGAATAAAACAGGTGGATGATTATATATTGTGACACTCGACACGCATTAGGTTTTCGTTCAAAGGAAGTAATTAAAATTTGATTTTATGGACTTTTGATATAAAAATACACAAAAATGTAAATGTTCCCATTGTTTTGGCATCCATGGTAAAGAACGTATTTCTAAATTTCACTAGGTCTTTAAATAATAGTGCATGACATGTGAGGTCATTGAGCAGCATTCTGATGAAGAACTGTATCATTGAAAACACATTTTAAGTGTGACTGTATAGGTAGGAAAGAGATGACCCTCAGCTTTCATGCTCCAAAACAGAGAGATACGGCAATTATTATTAGGCCTCTCAAATGCTTTTGAGAGGACGGCTGGCTGCCTCCTTTATATGTCCTCATGGGAACTGTACTGTATTTTAATCTGAATTGTGCAACAAAGTATTTATGAAATATGAAATGCAATTAAGGCTTTATTTCATTGCAGTTTGATAGAAAGTCCAAAAAGCATTTATCTCCAAAAAATAGTTTCAGTGAAGATTGACTGACAAGATGTGTTTCAGACAACACTGACCATCTCACTGAGACCATATACTTTTTATCTATAATTTACAGTATTACATGATTTAAGTTAGCCAACAGTGTTTGGGAGAAATGTGTAAATTGACATACACATAGAGTATTTATGAATGCCTTTACCTCTTTATCCCATTATCTGTTAGCCCATTGTCTATCAGGGGAGCGCCGTCTCAAAGAATGAGATGAGATGAGTAAGGTAGTGGAATATGGCAGATTGGTGAGTAAAATGTGAGTCAAAGCAATTGCATTTCATATTGAATTGGGAATAAGGGACATCAGAGACTCCCTTCCCTCCATTCAATCCTCCTCTGATCCTATGGACTTCCTTCTCTGTGGATATGTGTGTGTGTGTGTGTGTGTGTGTGTGTGTGTGTGTGTGTGTGTGTGTGTGTGTGTGTGTGTGTGTGTGTGTGTGTGTGTGTGTGTGCGTGCGTGCGTGCGTGTGTGTGTGTGTGCGCGTGCGTGCGTGCGTGCGCGCGGGGATAGATGGACAGATGAAAAGTCCAAAGGAATTCTAAACACCCTATCAATCTGATAAAAACCCTGTTATGGCGCCTCAATTTTGAAAATAACTCATTCTGTCTGCAGAGGAATGCAAATTTATGCCAACAGCAGTATATTCATAATTCCCATGATCGTTGCGGAAAATGTATGCGAAACACACCTATAAAGGGCAGTTCAGTGGCCTTATTTATATATTTTACAGCTATATACAGCAACCTACCCACACATTCACACCCCTACATTGCTTTGAAGAAGCAAGGGGTCCATAAGGGACACAGCAGGGTAGATTTGGCATACAGGGCACATTGCTTGCCCAACCCTGCCACAGATAGCGCTTTAATACATTTATACGATGAGCTGCATTCCTGTGACAGCAACATGAACGTGTCTGAAAGTGGCATGGAAACTGACGGCTAAATTACAGTACAATATAGGTTGAAGTTGTGCCGTGCTGGAGGCTTTATGTATGCTTTATTCCATTCAGCAGTATTGTGCATACTTAATGATTTCTTCTTTAGAGACAGATATCTCAATAACTGAACGTCATTTTCGCGACTCATAATAGTATCTCGCTCGAATGTGAGTCTTCTTCCGCAACAGTTGAATGCCTTTGAATTAAATATTGATACTATGCATACAATGCTTACAGTGCTATAATACATAAATCTAGCATAAGTGAGACATGAATAAAATATGCTGTTATGTGCCATAATACAAAAACAGCAAAAGTGAAATTGGAAAGTAGACAAAATAAACAGAAATTTTCATCCATATCTGAGTTCAATATAAAGTGTAAACATGACAGTTTGCAACAGTAATCCAACCTCAAATCAGTTGTTAGAACAAGATTTTACACAGTTCAGTACACATTGGTGAGAAGCACTCTATCCCCACGCTTGAAACCACACATAAATGGAGTTGGAACAACAGATGTTCAGGAGGCGGAGAAACACACATTGACCCTGCCCTTCACGCCACTCTCCGCCCTCCACGCCAATCTACCTGTCCCCATTTACTGTATACCTGCCCAGTACCACCCAGAATCATTCATGTTTCGTCAGCCTTGCTGTGTCGCACACTAGCCGCCTTCCTACGGGCTTCTCGCATCCCACCCCTACCCCCTTCACCTCCATAGTAGCTCCTTCCCCCGCTCCCCTCAAAGGAGCTCATCGGCACTGCATTCACTTTGCCAAAGTGGAACAAACGATTAAAACAAAACTCTCTCTCCTCCTCAGGTTCCTCCTGGGGGGTGATCGTCCATGCGCACCATAAGCCTTACGACGAACACCATACGACGAACACCATACGACCTCCTCCCCAAAGACTCCAGGGTCGGCGACCCCCCCTTGGAACCTATACACACCCGAACTCCTTCATTCATCCCTCCATGTCCTTACTGTCAATAAGTGAAAGGCTAAGAACTCACCTACTAAAGAAACATATTTTGTGAATGGTTCTTTATATTCCTCATGAGTTTCTAGAGAACCTATTTTTTGGCTAATTTGTTTGAGGAACCAGAAATTGTCCACATTGTGAGCTTGTACATCTTTTCGATGAAGATAATTGGTCTGAAGGTGGACAAAAAAGTGTCGACTATAGACCCCTGGGAGGCACCAGGGGTGCAGTACTTAGTTTGGACAGTTTTTGGTTTAGACTAAGTACTGAGTCATTGACTCATTGGTTAGACCAGTCATTAGTCCTACAACTACAACCTATCTCAAACCCTCACCCTAAACCTAACCTCCCACGGGGCAGCACACCTAAACCTAACCTTAACCCATGTATAACCAATGACTAGTCTAAACTAAGTATGCACCCCGGCACCCAGTCAGTGATGTAGCCTATTTATGTATAGTTGTATAGACAAATCCACAAAGAATTCCCTGTAGTTGCAGTGTTGCGGTGTCAAGTGGCACAGTTATGATTTCCGCTCTAGATTACACAACCCTAACCCTGTACACCAGAAGAACAGCTTGCACCCCATTGGCTATATAGTTCCACTCCACAGTCTGGACAGCCGGACACTTATGACCTGGAGGGTCTGAGCAGGGCCGGTTCTAGGCATATATAGGCGAACTAGGCGGTCGCCTAGGGCCTCAACCACTGAGGGGGCCTCGTCAACGACGTCGAGTCTGTGGGGGCTATGGGGCTGTAGCCCCCATGAAGAATTAAATAGCCCCTTTTAGCCCCCATGAAGATTTCCGTGGACATTTTATATTAACATTACAGATTTTCTGGGAATTATTGACCCTCTGTGACTCCGTCGCAAAATTCCGAAAATGTGAACCTCTCCGCCGGCTGTTCAGAGGTGTTAAAAGTACTCAAATGCTAATCAGGTTTCTTTTGTTTTCACCTAGCCAGGTATTATATGCCTACAGTACAGTGCCCATAGGCGGCGGGTGTGTAAGGCTAGGGAAGGCTTAGCCTTCCCAAAAATTATGCTGGGTATTTTTTTAAATATATATAATATATGTGCGCAGCATTATATAGAAGGCTATTGTGTGTGTGTGTGTGTGTGTGTGTGTTGTTGCTGCTCCCTGGTGATCGGGTAGGTAGGCTATACAGCAACTGGCCTAATCAGCATATGATTGGCTACTATTGGTATGTCTGTAAACCTCGTCCGCTTCCAGTCGCTTTGTAGCAAACAGTAGCGCGCGCTGGTTTGTTTTGGGAAAGAGCAAAACGCAAAATGTATTTTCCAAGGCAAAGATAAAGTAATTCAGAAGAAGAAGCTGTGACTCGGCTGTCAGAACTCAGCACCACCACCAGTGCCCGCACGGTTCACAGTTCACACCACTGTAGCAACACTGACACGTTCAGCGGAGTGACTGCTGTCTCTGTGCCGTCTGTGAAGAGCCATGACTCATGAGCCGGGACTCCCGGGAGGGGCAGCAACACCGCCGGGTAATCTACAAGTAATCTATAGTGAGACTAAACACACTGACTCGAGAAAAGACCCATATCGTCCAAAATAGGCTAATCAGTCGTTGTCTGTGTATAGGCTAATTCATTGGTAAAAGTATGCTAAATAACTCATTTTTAGACCATTTGGGAAATAAATATCCGCGGCAGCGCGATCTAAGGGTAATGGACACATAACGGACACCTGGGTATAAATGCAATAATTTATTAACAAGAAAATAATGAATATTTACAGATATATGGCATCATGCATAAATTACAATCAACATGAAACATATTACTTTTATTACAATTTTTTTTTTACTATGGCGTCTTCTCTCGTGTATCATCAGATGTCCGGCTCCATGCTCGCCTCTCCTTGGAGGCCAGTTGGGTCAAAACAAAGTACACCACATTGTGACAGCTGTAGTGAGTCTACAGTCCACCTGCCTGCTGGCAATATAGCCTGGTTGTGATATGTAGATGTGATTGATATATATATTTTTTTTAAGTCATTCTATAACAACACAAAGTAATTGAATTTATTTTATGTATTAATTGTATTTTATATATTACTATGTTATTACTAATTTTATGTATAACTATATTACTAATTGTATTTATTTGATGTATTACTATGTTATTACTAATTTTACTTCATGCATTACAAATTGTATTTGTTTTATGTATTACTGTTATTACTAATTTTATTTTTTATGCATTTATGTATTTTATGTATTACTGTTATTACTAATTTTATGCATTACTATATTGATAATTTAATTTATTTTATGTATTATTGTCTATATTACTAATTATATTTATTTTATCCATTACTATGCTATTACTAATTTTATTTTATGTATTACTAATTTAAATTTACTTTTATTTTACTATTTTAATTTACTTTTATTTTACTATAATCTATTTCTATTATCGTTCGTTTTATCCATTTATTTATATTATTATCTAGTTATTTATATTGGTTTATTATTTTATTGTATAGAGCCCTGATTGATCACATCTACATATCACCACTACCAGTCAGGATCTGAGTGACTCAGAACCCTGGTGACCTCCAGATGGAGCCACACAGGAGACCAGCAACGTCCTAAAGAAAAGAAAGAAATGCTCATTACTACTTTGTTCATAAAACAATATTGATTGAAATATTTATTAACAGTTTGCAGAATTACAGTACATGTCAAGCAGAAACTCAATACAAAGACTGTTAACTGTAAGTGGACGACCCAATTAAGCATTACACTTGTTTACAAGAGGGTCCACCATGTTCAATTCATCCCCTATCCCTTACATGGGCTACTGGCCACATGTGGCCCCCACCTAGCTTCTTAATTTTTATCTCAAAGTGCACCAGATTGAAGCATTTTCATAGCAAATTTACAATTTTTTCTGGACCCCGGGTGGGCTTGCGCCACCCCGGACCCCCCCCCCCGGCGTGGCAAAGCAAGAGGGGGGGGCTTCAGATAAATAGGTTGCTTGGGGCCTCAAAAGGCCTAGAACCGGCACTGGGTCTGAGATTATACATTTGCAGAAATGGTTTGTGTGGAAAATTATATTAGGAGTGTGGTTGCCGCGGTGGCTTACATATATACCCCTCCCGCTGATATTGCCAGCCTGTTACGGTTTCGAGTCACGCCTCAGATCGTGTGTAAGTCATTCGGAGGGGATTTGACCCCCGAAATTCATGTTTTCCCGACAGACGGTTACATTTATCGCGTTTGCGGCGCCCCCTGTGGATGAAAATGGAATTGCTTTCGCAACTCGGTCGAACGAACCACCCCGGACGTGCGATTCAAATTTCGGATGGATTGGACATTCCGTTCGTGATTTATGGCGTTTTTCGTGATATAGGCCCCTCCTACTAACTTCGGTCGACGGTTACGGCCGAACGATACGCACTACCGAAATTCTGAAGTTGGTCGGAAAATCGGATGGGTCCAGAGGTCACGTGTGCCGATTTCTGTGACATTTGGACAAAATCTGTAGGGGGAAAAGCAAAAAGTGTGTTTTGGACAAAATTCAAAATGGCGGAAAATCCATCATGGCGGAAAAGGGCGTGGCCTATATGGGGAGATGCGTCATGACCCAAGGAATCCAGGGGAAAAATACGGTTCAAGAGTTATGAGCCAAAAGGTAAAGTGGGATGTTATAGCGCCACCATGAGGCCGACCTAAAAAATTATATTTTTAATTAATTTTAGTGATAATTAGGAAATATCCCTGAAAGTTTTGTAACTATAGTGCTTACAGTCTCAGAGGGAAAAATACTTGAATGTGTTTTTTTGCATTTCCCCATTCATGTCAATGGATGTTATAGCGCCACCATGAGGCCGACCTAAAAAAATATTTTTTTAATTAATTTTAGTGATAATTAGGAAATATTCCTCCAAGTTTTGTAACTATAGTGCTTACAGTCTCAGAGGGAAAAATACTTGAATGTGTTTTTTTGCATTTCCCCATTCATGTCAATGGGGAAATTTAATTAACTAATAAATTCGTATCAAATAAAATATACAACATTTCTCTTCGCACAGTACAAGCGCTCGATTCCCGATTTTTCCGGTCAATTTGACATATGGCTCAAGTGCGTACAGTCAAAACTTCTTGTTGTTGTAGGGCGCCAAACTTTGTCTTACTCCAGTTTGGAATAATAATAATAAAGTGTTACAGATACAAGAGTCTGGTTGCCCCTTTAGGGCAACCACACTAACAAGAGGTGAAAGCTGAACTGGTAACTACTAGTAACTCAACTTGGTTGAGTTTCTGTGTCTTTGTACTGTCTTGGAAAGGGGTGAAGCTTGGGGGACCAGTGTTTGCTCAGTGTGTGAGTTGGCCGTTCCTCACAGTTCACACTGTTTGTGATAGAGCCACTACCGTATTTAGTTTAGGTTTATTTTTTGTTACAGGCTTGCATGCCATATTTGCCAAACTGTGGCATTCTTTACACAAATAAGATACACCAACACCAACTTCTTGGGGAAATAAAGAACCCCAATATATGTCTGTGTCCTGTGCCCTATTTGCCAGGTTACATATAAGGCTATTATGGGCCATTAGATTGTTTTATTACTGGAAGTATATCAGTTACCTTATCCCTCTTCGCTATACCAACATTTCATTGCATATTCCATAGGATAATGTTAATTAAAATGACTCCTATATCTCTAGACTTTCCATCTACATCCCTCTCCACAACTATTAATAGACTACCTCTGTGTGTGTGTGTGTGTGTGTGTGTGTGTGTGTGTGTGTGTGTGTGGGGTGCACACAGCTGTGATGATCAACAGTGGATGATCGAATCACCTATCACTCTGACCAACGGACCAATGATGAATGGACTAGTTGAACAGGTGACCGGATCCAGTGGGCGTGGCTTTGGATTTAAATAGGAGCGGCCATGTTGTTTCCCAGCATGCAGTTTGGTTTGGGAGCCACTGAGCCAGGCTGCATGCTGTTGCTGTCTGGGAGCCATGCTGTTTGTTCCAAGGTAAGGAGCGTTTGTTTGAGAAACACGGTTTTATCATTGAACACTGTTGTATAAACATTAGAGGATTGAACACTGTTGTATAGACATTAGAGGATTTATAGGACTGTATATTGTGACACTAAATGGACAATGTCAGGAATATTTGTCCTTTTTCATACAAACAACACTGTCTGTGTTTGATGGCTGCCTCAAAGCTTTTCCAATGGGAGGAACATGGTTTGTCCAAACACTTGTGTTTCTTTGCCCCCCTCCATCAAACACAAATGTTTGGTCAAACCATGTGACTTCCATTGGCAAAGCATTGAGGTGGCCATCAAACACATGCAGAGCACAGAACATGTGTTGTGTGAATGAGGCATTGGGCCTCTATCTCACAAAAAAAACCATTTGTCTTGTCTGTGTTTAATGGCCGACCCAATGCATTTCCAATGGGAGGCACATGGTTTGACCAAACATTTGTGTTTGATAGTAGTGTTCTGTCCCCCTCCCCTCCATGAAACACAAATGTTTGGTCAAACCATGTGCCTCCCATTGGCAAAGCATTGAAGTGGCCATCAAACACAGGCAGAGCACAGAACATACGTTTGTGTGAAACATTTGTCTCGTCTGTTTTTCTCGCCTCAATGCTTTTCCAATGGAAGTCACACGGTTTGACCAAACATTTGTTTGCTGGAGGGGAGGGGGACAGACACAGCCATCAAACAAATGTTTGCTCAAACCATGTGAAAAGCATTGATGATCGAGGCCTTAGAGAAGGAACAATCGCAAACAAACAAACCATGGTTCCCAACAGTGGTGGAAATTAAATCATTATACCTTTACTCAAGTGTAGTGTAGAAAATATACTCTATTTGGAAATGTTTAACTACTAGTTACTTTGTAGATTTGTATTATTACTAAACGTACTAGCCTACATTGTTCATTTACCACTACAGCCATATTTTGGCCATTTGGCTGATCTACAAGCTCACAATGCATTGTGATGTGACACATTGTGAGCTTTTAGATCTGTTATTTTCAAAAGGCCTCAGTAGAGGATAAAGTGAAATATCCCTTTATTATATTAATTTTACAATGTATGAAATCTGGATAAAGAGTCTAATGTTTGTTTTTTTATGTGTCTTACAGGTTAATCATGTGACCTTGGTGTCATGTGTGACCTTGGATGGGGTCATCAGGAGATGGCTGGTATTGGTAATAGAGTGTCTACTCGGTTGAGCTGAAACTTCTAACGGTGTCAACGAACGCTCTTCCTGAGATTACGAGGCGAACGGTGACGATCGGGACGTATTGTGCCATACAACCTTCGCGGCTCTATTAATACCGGCTATCTTCAACCGAGTGACGGAAGCCCCCCCATGGTACGTACCGGGATTGCATGTGGCTGTAGTAGAAACTAGGGCTGTGTCAAATCTTATTTTAATTATTTTTGGGAGATAAACACTTTACTGAGGTTTTTAATGCGTCTTTAGTATTTCAAAGTGTCCATTATGTCATGGACACTTCCTACCCAGACTACAATTCCCATAATGCTTTGGTGCACTGATCCTTGTGGATAGGGTGAGGGCTGTCTTACTGAGACAACATGTAGTCCAGGAAGGAAGTGAGCCCAGTGTCCATGTCATGGAGCCCATGGACACTTTTGTAAAATAATTATTGCCCACATAAAAAACCCAGCAAAGTGTTTCTTGTCTCCAAAACATAATTGAAATAAGCTCTGTTTGCAAAAGGGGTGAAGTCTCCCTTTAATGGGTTGAATGTCAAATGTAATTTTATTTTTTGGTATTCAGACAGCAATGGGTAAAACTAAAACACGATTTTGTCTCTGACACATCTAGGGGCCACAATTTGCATTCAAAGATTTTCCTAGATTTGTCATTGGTCGATTTGCCTGTCTACTTCCTGATTGGTTAGTCATTTCGACCGGGTTTTATTTTTCTTCGAACAAATGACAAAGCTTCTAGGAACATCTTTGACTGCAGATTATGGCCCCTAGATGTGTCACAGAGACTAAATAATTTGTGGTAGTGTTTTACTCATTGCTGGCTGTCTGAATGAAATAAAAATCATTATAATTGACATTATTGCTTATAGCTGCTTTAATCACACTTTTGAGACTATATTGGTGACACATGTAGCCCTGTCAGTGACTGTTGTTAATACAGTAAAAGGATGGTGACACAGCTTTCAGTGACTGTTATGATTTCCAAAATGTCATCCTGTAGGCAGACAACTAATGTTTCCTATTTTCCCTGTCATTTCAGAACGTGAAGCTGGGCGACGTCTGTATTGAAGGTACAAACTCTATGCTGTTGCCGCTGCTGGGTGCTGTTAGCAGTGGAGGTTGGTAATGAACCTTTTGATTCCTGCTGCTTGTGTAAGTGGGCTACATGCTACCGTAGGCTACCGTAGGTTGTCATTCGCACCGTGTATCGTTTCACATAATTTGTGTATAATGCCACTCTACATCACATGCCGCTATGTGATGTTTGTGTAGGCATGTGATTTATTTATCGTTTAACATAATTTACGGGTAAAGCTTTCACGTCACATCACATATGTATGTTCTGTTCTAGTGTCTCCTTTCTCTTCTTTGCTTTTAATAAAGTTATTTGTTTTGGTTGTCTCAGGAAAAAAAAAACACTTTTTATTTCTTCCTCCTTGCCTATCTATCGCCCTAGTTCTTCACTAGTGGACTGTACAAATGTGATGTGACGGTATGTGACTTATGTCCGGTAGCATGTAGCCTGCTTAACACTGTTTACAGCCTTCTATGCTGTAGATCTGTCCACACTAACGGGAAGAAAATTATGGCAGATTTTCTTCCTTCGTTAGTGTGTTTTGTTTAGTGCTGATAGTGAAGGTAAGTGAGCGTAGTTTATTATCTTTGGCTGTCGGGCAGAAACCTTGTATCTCCATAGTTTTGTAAATTAATTTCCTTAATTGGTCATGCTACAGTGTCACACACTAAAGTAGCAAATGGCTCAGGATGCAAAGATCATCCATTATTGAATATAACCTATTTTTGTATGTATCGAACCATTTAAGTATAAACAAGAGCTTGTGACTAAACATTGGAACACAGATCATTATATTAATAATAAATATAATCGTATCACAGTTTTTTTTTTGTCCAGTAACTGTTTTGGACATGCACGGTTTCTACCCGACCTTTCATCTCCTCTTCTATTCTTTGCTTTAATAAAGTTATTGGTTTTTCTGGTCTCAGAGTTTTTAATCGCATTTTGCTTCATATTTTAAAGTAATTTCTTTCTTTCTTTCCTATCTATTGCTAGTTCTTCACTAGTGTATGTGGTGCGTGTGTCGGGTCGTGTCTCGCGTACAGTTTCTAATCATTGATTGGAGCTGTATGTCGTTTCACGTCATTTGCGTTTGCGTCATTTGCCGGTAAAGCGCCATCACGTCAGTTCACATCAGATATGAACACACCCTGTATGTGATGTGCATTTATGTGATTTTTTTTGTGATTTATTTTCACAGTAATTGCGGATAGCTCGTCGGTGTCGTCGCACGCCATACGAATTTTGTTCATTGCTGTTGTGTTCTAATGTCATTCGTAGTGTTGTTGTGTTCTCATGTTCATAGTGTTGCTGTATTGCTGACAAATACTGGGGTCCAAAGAATGCTGCTGCCATTGCATAATTTGCACCTCGTATAATTTATGTCAAACGTCCACAAATGGCATAAATTGTAATATATATTTTTTAAATGTAGGCAATTATTTTGAAAACACTAAATATAAATTTAAAAAAAAAAATGTAGGAAACAAGGGACAACTGGCTAGAAAATCTTGCACCACGAAAACCTACGGCCAACTGCTTGGGCGGAGACCAAGAATCTTTTTGTTGTTCATGTTCATAAAGAGCTCCAAGTGCTTTAAGTGAAAGTCCAGCAGCAAACCTCTAGGTCATAAGACCATTGTTGGTGCTATATTATCAGATCTAATTTGTGAGTAAAGCTTCATCAAGTAAGCCCACATCACATGCCCGGTATGTGATGTGTGTTTATGTCTCGTATCATTTCACATTGGTGAGTAAGGCTTCATCACGTCATCCCCACATCACATAATGAACTTAGGGTTAGGGTAGGGTTAGGTATGTGATGTGGATTGATGTGATGTATGTCTTTTATAATGTGCGAGTGAAGCGTAATCGCGTCGGTTCACATCACATTATGTGGTTGTGTATTGATGTGATTTATTTATGCTGCCATTTGCAGCTAAAACTTCATTCATGCCGGTCAGTAGGCGAGGCATTGACGATGGGCCTATGACCCAAAGGTTTTCTGCTGCACTTTCACTTTTAGCACTTTGGAGCACTTTATGAGCATGGAAAAATAAAGATTTTCTTAGTTTATGTCAGGAGTTTTCTTTAAGGTATTTGTGGAGTGAGTCTTCTTCTTCTCGATTTCAATTGTATAAAGACATAATCATGGCTATCATTTATAGTCTGTTATGAATCAAATTGTTATGAATGATTGCTTTTGGACATGTAAATTACAACAAAACCAACTAAGGCACTGGTGTGGTACTACTGGTTTACCAGAATGGGGTTCAACTCCCTGCGGTGCCCTCAATTTGTTGTATTTACATGGTTCATTTTCTGCTCATTGTGTTTCCTTTGCATAGATGATAACCCCCAGGTTCTTTACTGTGTTTGTACTCTCTACAGTTGGGTTACAAGTCCATTTAGGGACCAAGACCAAATGGACTCTTGGTCCCTTATTTTTCTCTTCTCCTTCCACCAAAAATGCCAGTTCTGGCTGAACCGTCGGTTTTCACGAAAAGATATGTGACCAAATTTGACTGACTGCCATTTGATTCTTTTTGCTTTTTCATGTCTTATGAAAGCTGTGAATCATAGCTTCAAATTGATGTATCTGTTGTTCATATGGTATTTGGGTTTAGAGTTAAAGTTAGACTATTACCAAATTATAAAAAGGAAACTATCTGACACATTGGAAAGAAGCAACACAAAAGCAGAGTAAACTAGAATGCTATCTGGCCCTAAACAGAATACACAGTGGCAGAATACCTGAGCACCGTGACTGACCAAAAACAAAGGAAACTAGACAACCTCGTAGAGGTCGCAATTTAAAAAAAATGCAGAGTGTGGTTGCCGCAGTGGCTTACATATATACCCCTCCCACTGATATTGCCAGCCTGTTACAGTTTCAACACCTTAGATCGTGTGTAAGTAATTCGGAGGGGATTTAACCCCCGAAATTCTGGTTTTCCGACAAACTGTTACATTTATCGCGTTTGCGGCGCCCCCTATGGATGAAAATGGAATTGCTTTTGGAACTCTGTTGAACGAACCACCCCGGACATGTGATTCAAATTTTGGATGGATTGGACATTCCGTTCGTGATTTATGGCATTTTTCGTGATATAGGCCCCTCCTACTGACTTCGGAAGACGATTACGGCCGAACGATACGCACTACCGAAAATCTGCAGTTGGTGTTTTAATCGGATGGGTCCAGAGATCACGTGTACAGATTTTTGTGAGATTTGGACAATCTGTAGGAGGAAAAGCAAAAAGTGTGTTTAGGACAAAATTCAAAATGGCGGAAAATCCATCATGGCGGAAATGGGCGGGGAGATGCGTCATGACCCAAGAAATCCAGGGAAAAAATAATTTTGATTTTACGACCTACAGTTCAAGAGTTATGAGCCAAAAGGTAAAGTGGGCTGTTATAGCGCCACCATGAGGCCGACCTAAAAAAATATATTTTTAATTAATTTTAGTGATAATTAGGAAATATTCCTCCAAGTCTTGTAAGTATAGCCGTTACGGTCTCAGAGGAAAAAATACTTGAAAGTGAGTTTTTGCATTTTCCCATTCATGTCTATGTGGAAATTCTAATTAATTCATATCAATTAAACTATCCAACAAATGTCTTAGCAAAGTACAAGCACACGATTCCCGATGTAGCCCGTCGTTTTGACATATGGCTCGAGTGTGTGCGACAAACTGTGGGAGGAGTAGCATGCCAAAGTATTCAGAGTTGTAAAACAAGAGTCTGGTTGCCCCGTTAGGGCAACCACACTAATTAGGTTTCTCTGCCCTCTGGGGCCCACAAGAAATTTGACTGTTTGGTAGTAGTTTGCGAGATTAACTGTGGAGTGCGCAAACTGCGCATGCATGCACGCACGCACACCACGACAGCACGTACACACACACACACACACACACACTGAAGACAATCCTATTTGTGACTGTGAGTCGTCTTGTGGCTGTAGAGGCCAATCCATGATCCACACTGACAGAACGGGAAATCGCTATAACTGGGGATTTGGGCGTGGTACTTTCATGTCTCACGGACACAGGCAGACAGACATGGAAAAAAAAGTTCCACCTCTGACGTTTCAGCCGGGAGGAGAAAAAAAAAAAAAACTGGGACAGAAACCAAGATCATACTGTAGCAAGTAGCAACATGCAGTATCTGGGAATTTACTGTTTATGGATTCTTCACTTAATCCAGTTTACAATTTAAGCTCTGTCTGTTTCTGATCATAATACTATCAAGGGATGTTTCACTTTGTAAGCTCTTACTTAGTCTGCCCCCCACCCCCCAACACACACTTGGCACGCACGCACGCACGCACGCACGCACGCACGCACGCACGCACGCACCTCCTTCACCTTCTCATCAAGACTCGCCTCTCTGCGGCCTCGTTGACCTTATCATTGAACTATTTTGCCCTTTTCGGCGGTGGGCTTCATGTGGCTGCAGACAAGGGCACGTTGCAGGTAAGCGATCAGTGGAACAGGATGGCTGACCAGGACTCAAACGGACAGGTCGGCAGGTGGTATGGCGTTGGGGGATCGGGTTCGGTCCGGGAAAGGCAGCTGAATGACAGAAATGAGGTCAGCGATGAGGAAGGAGGGAAACAGAGTGGAGTCAAGGCACCCCTCTGTGCTGTCTACTGTCCGCATGACCCGCCTCTCTCTCCCTCTCTTTCTCTCTCTGGCTCTTTCTCTGGCTCCCTCTCTGGCTCTCTCGCTTCAGAAGGATGTGCCTGCCAGTGCCTCGGTCCATCATGTTGACTCCAACAGCTGAGCAACATCTGTTCATTAGGTTGACAGATGAAAGAGGGCAGTGGAGAGAGAGAGATGAGAAGGAAGACAGGAGGACGAGACGAGGACATTCATTCACACCCCACCATCATATTACTCCCACCTACGAGGAGCTGGGGTTGTATATGGGGCCCTGCTGCGCTGTGTGGCTCAGGTCTCCTTGTAAGAGTGTGATCTGAACAGCGGGCAGGTACACAGTAACACCCTCTGCAATCTGGAACTTATTTTACTGGATAAAACTTTATTTTAACCAACTTGTATGGTATAGAGTATGTTAATACAATATAACACATCTGCAGTAGTTGGTTGAGGTGGTCTTGTAGTTTGGTCGAAACACTACTGGTTCAGAATACCTGAACCTCAAAATCAGGGGAGTGCACAGATAGACACCAAGTGGTGCTGAAGCACCTGCCCTTTTGCCCTCTGGACAGCAAAGTTACCTTTTGAAAGTAAGTTTTTTGTATAGTTTGTTCATTTTATTTTTGTTTTGTTTTGTAGTGTACACTAGTATGTGACCCATGGTGACATTGATCAATTCTGAATTAAAAGTGTGCAATTTATTATTTATGCCCCAAAATCTATACATCTCACACACTATTAAGGCAGGTGGCGGTGCCCTTTTTTCACTTGAGCACATGCCCCTCAAAATGTCTGTGCACGCCCCTGCTCAAACGTAATGCCTCCCCTGCCCAAGAAGAGACCATTCCATCTTAGTTCAACAGCATCTGTTGGCTGGGATTGACCTTATTTTGATCTTATCTCAGGTATGTGTAGGCTAAATATGTTTTTTTGAGGAAAAAGCTAAGATACCCTTTGGCTTCGGTTGTACTGTTTGTATGGCAAAAGCTTGTAAATATCTAAACCCACACAGAAGAAAACCCTTTACCTGTACTTTTTGTGGTAAAAGTGCTCAAACTTTCTTTCTTTTCCTGCCTTGATCTCTTCCCCTCTTCTTCCCTTTCTTTTTTTCAGTAAATAAATTACACGATGGGAACTATGCACAAAAAAAAATCACCCACCTTTTTACCTGTAAAAAGTTCCACCTCAGCCGGGAGGAGAAAAATAAAAAATAAATAAACTGGGAAAGAAACCAAGATCATACTGTAGCAAGTAGCAACAGTATCTGGGAATTGTTTATGGATTCTTCACTTAATCCAGTTGTTTACAATCTTACTGATTACAGCTTTTTAACTCTGCGAGAGTAGAATGGATCCACAATGAACACGTGTAAGGGGTTACCTGTACCATCTCAGAGTTACAATGTGGATAAATGAACACTGAGGATTTTACTGTGTTGCGAGCGGGGAATGGCGAGCAGTAATGGAGGCATTTGCCTCGTCCGTCACGCTTTACCCCAGCACTGTTGTGGTGCGCTGAAGGTCTTTCTGTCCATTATGTTGCTTTGGTGCATTTTTCCCCCCTCCACCTCTGAAATGTCACAGGGAAATGTTGCCCACAGCGTTGACACGGCCAAAACACAGATGAATAATACTACGCACATTACTTTGTCCCCCCTCTTGCTCTGGGCGGAAGGGGACAAGTCCATGGAGGCAGCTAGGACCCTCCGGCGAGAGCACCACAATGCATGCACAGTAAAATCCTGAATTTGTAACTCTGAGCGTATACAAATTCAATCAAATCCAAAAACCGCCAGGAAAGGCGTCAAGATGGCCGTGGATCAATCTGTGGAACACACAAGCTAGTACATGCTAGTGTGTCTAATAACTAGCACATGCTAGTTAGACACATGGCTGGGTAGGTACATGGGCGAGGGTGTCTGATCTGTTGCAGGACCTGAAACACCCAAAGAGCCCAGGATACATCACTGTTGATAAATAAATAAAACGTTATTTTACAAGCTGTATAGTTCCAAAACTGTTTAATCTAAACTAGTCACATCTCATTGTGTAGTACTTTCTGAAAGAAAACAAACAAACAACAATAACATTGGGAGGTGCCTACTGTAGCTTGAAAATAGCACCCATCATAAACCCTGGCTGATGCATCTTTCTCTCCTCCTATACACGTCTTTTGAACATGATTGTGAGGGCGTGCTTCAGGACACGGGCCGATATAGGGTGGCCCTGAATGGAATGAATTTGATGTTATCTCCCTGGGAGGCAGGTCACACCACCGGGGCCTTTGACAAACACTACGGTCGTGAAAGGGGATTAGACAGAAAGGTCACCGAATGCAGGACTGAGACAGAAAGGAGAATTAAGTCATCACATGCTATCTGAAGTTCAAACACAACACCTTCTGCCCACCGCCCTCCAGTCTTATCTCCCCGGCCGCAGCCAACACTGGTGACTGGCTGTGTATTAAACAGACAAGCACTTAGATTGTGACTCTTTTTACAGGTGATAGGCATTACGGCCGAAGCGTTGCTGTGTGTTTTCATGGAGCAAGACTGTGTGTTCTTGGCATTTGGCGAGTCCTGATAACGGCATATGTTCGGAGCGCAAAGGCTCTATCGATATTTAGCTCAACGTACCAAATGCTATAAGCACCTGTGGTTTAAACACGTGCATGGAACTTTGGAAGACTCCGTTTCATGTGTGCTATCGCTTTTAGCACTACCGGAGTGTAGAAAATACCTGATCTATCAATGAAATTGTCTAAACAGGGTAATCTATTTGAATACTGTAGCATCTATTACTGCTTCTTGCATTTATTAATTAATTTGTATATTTGTATTTGTATAACAGATTAATGGGCTGGGAAAGAAAAAGGAAAAGAAAACAGGATAATCGGCATCATTTATTTCACAATATGCCAGTTTGATTGAGGCCAATGCTCTGTGACAGTCAACTCACTGTTTGCTTAGGACTACCGCACAATAGCCCCCATTTGTGTGTCTGATCCCATATCTGATTCCTGCTTAAAGCTCATTTCAGTACAATGCATCACATCCTCCCAATACTATGACACACACACAGCAGCACTCACATTCCCTATGCTCAGTGGTTGTTTGTTTATTTGCCTCTTACACCTGTGTATGGACCAAACTGATTCATGTCTCTTCCAGACTCAAGACTTTACCCCAAATAACATTCACAAAGCAATAGACCCACTGATTACTGAAAGAAAGATTATGCACAACTTCCACATATTACCATAGGAGGCACTGTTGCTCTTAGTTTGAGGGAGGTTGAGGTTGCAGCCAGAATGTCCCCTTATCAAGGCAGACCAAACCATTTGCAAATAAAGAATGGTGAAAGAAGGAAAGCACAGTACAGACAGTACAATACAGCAGATCACTGATAACAGTAATGAGTCTCTTTTGTGTCAACCACATTGGTAGAAATATGAACAGATGGCTAAACTGATCCAATGGATACTCCGACTGAGCAACTATTAAGAGTGATGTAATGTAAAAAGTGAGTTCTAGAGCAGATGATGTAAACTGATATGGGTAGACAGACATACAGAGAAGCCTACATTAGACATTGTAGCTTTCATCAAAACTAGCAAATGACAAAGCAGGGAAATGCTTAAATTCAGATATGTGGCATTGGGCTATCAGTAGGCTATACTGAATAAGGATTTCAACAAATATTTAATTCACACATGTATTGTTCACACCCTTGTATGACCTTGAGTAATTGTAATTCAGATCATGGCGACATGTTTGTTTTCAATTATGTCCCTACCACACTGCACCTACTGGCAACTGTCACAAGGACTGAGTAATGGTCCTCTCCATTTTACCATAGGGGACATTAGAATTGTATATGAAGAAAAGGAGGTGGAAAATGACCTCACAGCAAGAATATAGCCGAATATTGATGCTCACGTGACATTAGCACCAAGGTTTACCTATTTGAGGATAGAAAATCCATTTGGAGAAATGGGTCTCCTGGAAAACCAGGTGTTTCATCACGGAGTGTTGTGTGCCTGATGTGTGTTCTCCTCAGCTCGTAGGCCTATTGGGTCATCCTGTCACTTTGTGAATAAACTGGCAAAAACGTAAAAAAGTTAAGTTTTTCGTTAACTCTGCTCCTGCTCCTTATTGTACTGCTGCAGCCCGGTCACCATAGAAAAACAGTGGCATATTGCATTGTGAGTTTCTGCAAACAACGGATATGTTAAATGTCAACATTTCTGAACCACGACATAGTAGTGTAATTTACTGTGCAACTTTGAAACAGATTATAATAATTATGTGCTGTCTAGCAGAAACCAGCTAACTCCAAAATGTTAATCTTTCAGGAAATTAAAAATATACAGACAATTCTACAAAACGCATTCTAAATAGGCCTACTGACCTAAGTTTTCTGAAAAACTTTTATGTATATAAAAAAAAGAAAAAAAAAGGAAAATAGGCTAGATACTGTACATAGCAACAAGAGTTCCCGTCTTGAAGGGTAAAAACACCAAAAGGGGTTCCCGTCCTGAATGGGTAGCAGAGTGGGCACTACCTCATCAAAGTTGGTATTGTGACTTTATGAGCGTGTTCGGAAATACCGCACCGGAGCGCACTCGCCTATTAGTTTGCATTGCACAGTGCGTTCAGTGCACACTGTGCGGGGAGAAGGGGTGGAGTTAGTTGCTTTAGCAGACAGTTTGAGGGTCCAATGGGGTAAGCTGTCAGAAGCACTTTATAGTACTTTTCATTGGTTCAATATATATTTTTAACCAACACACAGGTGTGAAGGGTAGCATTGATTTATGGGGGGAAATAATAATAATAATAATAATAATGGAGTTAGCTGGTTTCTGCTAGTCAGTGATGATATCCGATTCGATATGCAACTCGAAAAGCAGAGTTGACAACACTGCTTGGCATGTACCTGTCTAGCTTTCAGTGTCAACATTTTTGTTGAGTCACATTATTTAGAAGCGTGCACTGCCCACCCATCCAAGAGAAACACCTGTTTTTTAGGGAGCAACTTCAACATCTCATGAGTGCAGACACTGCAGAAGACCATATTAGGGAGGGAATTGCTTAATTTTCATGAGCACGTGTCCGTAAAAGTTGAAAACGATTCCAGTTAGATACGGTATTGTTATTGAGGGTATAGCTAAAGAGGATTGAAGAGCTAGGCCTTCATCAATGTGGGGTATACCTCAACCCCAATCTCACCTCTTCCTTCCCCACAAAACTTCTGTAGTGATTGGTCGCATAGATCACACGGATCTGTGAGCACGAGCAACAGCCAGAAATGCTGCCTGGAGTGTTGCCACTGCAGCGCTAACCATGCCCAGAATTTCCCTAGCAGAGGAGTCATTGAAAAGGATCAACGTTTAGCTACAGTACGTGCAGAGGGGAAATGGGCAGATCTGGAGGAGGGGCATGCGCTTTCTGCCTGTACACAATGCCAGTTGGAACATGGCTGGCTTTTTCTGGTGTACAAACCGTTTCACATCAACCTGGGCTTGGTTTCTGCTGCGAGATAGGGACAGCTAGGGCCCGAACAGCTGGCTCAAGAGGTGAGACATTTTTCGTCGGGACACACAGATAACACTTGGCAAGCTACATTAATTAAACTGTTTTTATAGAAAGAGGCATTTGCAACCTGTTGCACGAGACAATCATGATCTCATCATCGAGAATGAGCAACATAACTGGCCATTATGTTGCCATGTCCTTAGTTAATTATGGGTTATTATTTACAACCCTTATAGCCTACTTGTTTTTCTATTTATCATATCTCAGACACTTTTACATTCTGCTCTGGATAATTTAGCACCTCAAACTCACACTGAAACATTGGCATATTTACTGTTAGCCTTGGTAAAAATAAAAGGTGCTACACTGTGATTTAGAAGTGTGTTCGCACGGCCCTTAGCTCTGCTGACTGTCTTCGACCTGAACTTGAGGTGGAAGGCAGAGTAACATATTCTGAAACAAAACGCTTAAACAAAACAAACATCAATACAGACACATTCACTAGTTCTGTTTGATCGACTATTGCTGTGCTTCTTCTTCTTGTGGTTTGTAAATGAAACTATCTGCCGCTGCCTCATTTATTGATGTTTACTGAACATCAAGATTTGACAAGAAATACTTCCAGCGTAACATAATTATAATTATTGGACAAATCATATGAAATAATAATCGTTGTATAATGATCCTTTGCATTCTCAACACAGCAAGCATTTGCTCGAGAGAAAATTATACTTTTACACAACATGAACCCTAGCACCCCTTTTCTGGGCATGTCATAATACTGTAGTTTACAGATCAGGGAAAAGGGGAGGGGGCCAAGACCCCTGGGGGACCCCAGTGAACAAAGTACATAGGCTTAAGAAGAAGGATAAATTAAGGGCTCAGGTCTCTGTTAAGGGCGGGTAACTTGTCAATAGAAAAAATCAGTACCATCCACCCCTCTTAGTATCCAGCTATCCTCGAAAACAGACGTTTTTTATTTCCATGGGAGAAAAAAAGTCACTCTCTGCTGATTTCTGATCGTCTGCACCTTTGTTAAATTGACGCACACACGTACACCCGTACACACACACAAACACTCCTCTCTCTCTTTGTCGCTCTAATTAATTAGTCTCATGTTGCGCAGCGGCGTCTAGATTCTCCCGGCGGATCCTGCCGGGAGCTGCCTATGCCATAGAAAGCATAGGTGGACCCCAGGCTAGTATCCAGCTGACAAGGGATTCTGAGGACAAGCTGTGAGGAAATGAGTGTGCTGTGGGGAGTTTCATGCCTCACAAAACTCAGAGAAGTAGAGAGGGGGCGGATTGTGGGGGTGGGAGGGTGGAGGTTGAAAGGTGGGAGGGGGTAGGCCATGGTACTAAACAGGCAGAGTGTGGCATACCAGCAGATGTGTTTATTAATAAGCTGTATAGTGTTTAATTGCCCTGTCACCTCTGTGGAACGGCGATAGGGAGAGTGATGCAGCGAGGCTGCTGTGATTTGGGAACAGAGAGGCTGCTATCTAAGGGCGTAGGGTAAGTGTTACTGGCCATGATGAAGTCTCATGAAAAGGTGGGTTTTCAGACTACGGCGGTACCCTCACAAAAACATGCAGTAATCCTGGTCTCTAAACTGCCTCCCCCTGGCCAGCCGGGGCGCCTGATGGAGGGGAAAGGAACTGGTTGGAATAACGTGTTCCTTCCACGCGCTACGTCCAACCAGGGAAACTCCCCCCTGTCAGGTGTAAAGGAGCAACTTGGACACTCAGGTATGAAGGGAGCATGAGTTAAGTCCGTTGCTCTCCCCAGGTTGGCGGAGGGTGTGTAGAGCCCAGGATCACAGTAGATGATTGGCACAGGGGTGAAAATGGGTTACAAAATTGTGGGACAAAAAATATATTAAAAAAGAAAAGACTACGGCGGAAGATTGGGAGTGATGCTGCAGTTCTGACTGTAATGGGAAGTGCATTCCATAGTTTTGTAGCCAGAAGAGAGAAGAGTTTGGGATGTGAGGAGCGTTGTCCCGGCATTTTTAGTGAGGGTACTTCCAGCTTCCCTGCGTTGGCTGATCTGAGTGCATTCATTCATTCATTAGGTAGGTTTTCCCACGCGGGAAGCAGGCCTCATGTCTCGGGCAGGTATGGAAATATGGAGAATCTAACAATTGTATTTAAGCGGACATGCAATCCCGTGCTTGTCTCACACATAGATGCATAGTAATGCATCTGTTCAGAGGAGCAGCGCAGTGTGACCCCGTGGGTCCAAGTGAGTTCACACGGTTGCCGTCTCTCCATACTAGATCCTCTAGTATTTCACTCCATCTACACCAAACGTCTTTGACAAAACAATTGCCGATCTACAAGGTCATAACGCATTGCAATGCGTTGTCAGCTTCTAGATTGGCTATTTTGGCCATTTGAACTTAAGGGTTCAAGTGGAGTGGGATAAACTTTGCTCAGGTCATAGACACCAGTGGATCATTTAAAAAGCAATCCATTTGAGGTCTCCTATTCTCTCCCATTTTGTTTTACCTTGGAGGCATCATAATTTTAATCATCATCACCATCACCGTAATTACCATTCACATCATCATGATCCCAAAGACATTAAACCGGTCTGCTGTTAATTCCTCATGACAAAGAGCTTGTGCACATTTGCTGACTATACTCTGTTGCTGTAAATTGCTTTCCAAGCCCAATCGCTCGTAGAAGTCTCAAATGAGGTTGGCACCGACAGACGAACAGACTTTTGCCCCAGCTATTTCCATTCAAATAAGAGAACATCTTGGAATTTAATCAATCATCAGTGTGTGACACATTCATTTAAATACAATCTGTATTTATAATACATAAAGGCACTACTCGCTTTTTCTGCTAAATGAGCAGGAACGTCGATGTACAAAGCACATTTAATGCAATTTAAATTAGGAAAAATAACTGTCCGTCATTACTAATTTAATACAGGAGCTGTCTGCTTCTACACAAAATCAAAGCTTGACCCAGGTGTATTGTAAAACGGTACTTGGAGAATTTGCTAATGGACTGTGGGTATAAGAACAGGGCTGTGGGTATAAGAACAGGGCTGTGGGTATAAGAACAGGGCTGTGGGTATAAGAACAGGGTATCACGTTGTTTGTATAAGAATAGCTGGTTCTGGTTCTGAACCCCAGCCAAGAGACGCTCACTTCACTTAACCTTGAATGTCAGCAACTTCCCCCTGAAGAGCCATGCCCTGAAATGAAACAAAATTGTTGAAAAAAAGAAGGGAAAAAAAGAGATAATTTACTATGGTAGTCATTCCCTTGAATAGAAAATGAAGATAATGTTGGTAATTTGTTGTTGGTATGCAATTTTTTTGTTTTGTGCGGGTCATTTTGTAATGCCATTAATGCAGTAATGTTTACAAGACTCCACATCTCATTCAACTTGCTGTACAAACTGCATGGCTGTTCTCCCACACGCACATGTGCGCACACACACACACACACACACACACACACACACACACACACACACACACACACACACACACATGCACACACACACACACACACACACACACACACACACACACACACACACACACACACACACACACACACACACACACACAGCTGAAATGAGGTCCTACTATATACACCATGGTTAAATATATAATGGGAGCTTTAATGAAGCTACTGTTTGAATAGCTAGTCCCTGCAGATGAATAGTTGGCTCAAAGCAGCAAGTTCTTTACACAAGATTCTGAAGCCTGATTTTTACTCATATGACGGTGTCGCACTGAAAACAGGTTTCAACCTCACCGAGCAGGTGAAAAGCGTTGTGAGCATATAGATCTGATATTTTCGGCACTCAGCACCGTTGCACGACTAATTTAGGCTTGTTGTGTCTGCGTTTTGTGGAGTGTGTCAGGTCTCACCTCAGGGGGAGGGGCGCGTTACCATGACAACCAGGCACGCCCACGGCCGTGTCATAGACTCAGTGTACTATCCCAGAGCAATTCTAAATCAGCTGCGCCTCATTCCGGCCGCCGCCCTGGTTAGCAATTAAGGACAGCCGCAGCCTGTCAGCCGCGCCCTTTATAAACAACCTGCGCACCTAGCAGTATCAGATCCCTGCTACACACAGACGCTCGCGCAGCATATGCCGTCCACTCGGCGTTGGATGGTAAGTCCACACTCCTCTCACTTATGGACTCTCACGTATGGACTATGTTTATTGTTTGATCGTTTGTATCACCACTCAATTGCTCTCTTATATTCTCACATCACCAGGCTTGTAGGAGTGGGGCTGGAAGCACACGCAGGAGCGTGTGCCCCCCATAGACAAGTATACACGGAGAGCCGCATGCATACTGGAGACCCACCTGGCTCGTATCGGGGACGAGTGCGGAAGACGGGACCCCCGTATGGAAACGGCAGCTCAACAGCTCCATAAGGTCGCAGTAAGACAAACCGTTCACTATCTATCACCCGTGTTATTAAGAAGAGGCACTCATAGTGGCAAATGAGCAGCTAAGGATAATAACGAAGATTGTGAATGAAGGAAGTCACCCTGTCGATGCTAAATGAAGACTGTGAATGAAGAGTGTCACCGTGGTGTTGTACACTGAAGATTGTTGAATGAAGATAACCCCGTAGAGACTAATGGAAGCTAGCAGGCTCTAGATAAAGTGTCACGTCCACCCTGTGAAAGAAGACAGGCCCGTGGTATGTTTATTTCACCCTTTGAAGAGACTTTAAGTTGGCTTGCGCCGCCAGGCCCGGTGAAAGAAGACCGTTAGAAACTAGAGCGCTTACTTTGTGTTAACCCCCTGACTGCCGTTGTCGTACCGACACGGCCACCCAGTAGATAGAGAGGAATAAGAGTGTAAATGCTTGTGTATCTTCCTGTTGGCCGAGCCTAAGGGGCCCTGTGTACCATACTCACCCGGTACCATACCAAGTACTTTCACTCTGATTACTCACCGCCCCGTATCCGAGTACTTCTACTCTAAAGTACTCTTCTATGCCCTGTGGATAGAGAAAGCTACGTACCACCTTACCTACCTCCGGGGGAGCCTCCTGGCCTCCTCTGGAACCTGGAAAAGAAGAAGAGAAAGAGTTATACAAAGGTCTAGTTGGTAGACTGCCTAGACCGGGTGTCTCAGGCCCCAACTTTGTACTTACCTTGTGCTCTGACCGTATGCTAACATCCCCTCTCATCCTCTGCAGTGACGACTCCCGCCTCGGAACCGGGACCTCATGCAAAGAATATTACTGTCTGAGTTCTGTTTGTGACAACTGACTTTGTTTGAACCTGTTGGAGAAATAAAGCAAGGGGCGCCATCGTGTGTCTAACCCCTGAAACTGCACTCTGAGTGGTATTTCCCACCCGACCTCCCACAGTTTATATAAACTGATGGAGAAAATGAATGGAGTTTCTAAACCCAGTATGTGCAAACTATATAGAATCCTTTAAAGATAAGAGTAGCAGGTGTAATGTAAGATTATCATAACAGATATGAAGGATAAAGATGGGATGCAATCTTACTGAGTAAGGTGCTGTAATACTATTGAAATCGTGTTAGATTCGGTTTAAGAATGGCATATGAAAAGAGGATGGGGAATGGTGGAGTTGCAAGTCCCATCTTCATGCCAATGCAACATTTTCAGGTCATTATTTGAAATGGAAGGTTTATTACATTTTGCATGTTGTAGTTTGGTATAACAAAATTAAGAAAATGAGATACAGTAAAGGCCAGTGAGACCATTCAGCATTCATTACCTGTCTAGGACAAAATGTGCATAATGAGACTCAAATGGCAAATGATGATGGGTGTTCTGTAATAAAATAAAATGTGCTATCAAATTCTTCTTCGTTTTTTTCTTCTTTTACCCAGTCTTTGGGTGAATCAAAATGTGGAAAATGACAAGACACATAAGAAGATGTTTATTTCATATTTAAAATGTTATGGTAGCTCTTGATTTGTTTATTCTAACGGGATACAACAACTAGTCACCTGTGGTAACTCCCATGTCTTATAGTTCAATAATTAATCATTATATTATTTGTAGAATTCCTCTTCAAGATATTACTTTTGCTTTGATACACAAAATATCATAGGACCCTATGATGTCTTCATCTGACTAACGGTCAGGCTACAACGGGCGAATTTGTGCGCGTTTACGCGTATACGCACACACGCTTTTAGGTCCAGTCCTATTTTAAGTGTGCGTACGTGGGGCTCGCGTGTACGCGTAAATGCGCGCGAAAAGCCTGGTGTAGCCCGGCCGTAACCCAGTATGACTATGGCCACATATGAATGCAGTCTCGTGTCTGTTATAATGGGCCACCTTTTTATGAGGTCAATCTATTAACATGCGCCCTCATGTCTCTCCCTACAGTCCGGTGTGTTACACAATGGTTGACTGGAATGCAATATATTTTGACCTTATGAATAATACATTACGACAAAGCTAATAGTGCTCGACTGCATTTCACATGCATAGTCTTGGGTTAGTGTTCCCACTCCACCGCAGTTACCAATTGCTACGGTTCTTTACAATGGCATCAACTGCTGTCTAAATATGGGATCATTTGCATCGTGCAGCCTTCCACGTCCAGACAACTAGGGGCTCTGTTTTCATTGTATTTTCCCATGGCTCGCACTGCATCAAATGTATTCTTTTCAATCTCAAAGTCATTACACTTTAATTCTCGATTGAAGTATTGGGTTCGACACAGAGCAAATACAAATAACACACGCAGTGCTACATGTCTACACAGTCCAATAGTGTCATGGTTGAAACGTAAACAAGCACAGGAGTTAGAGTGTGCCAACATTGGCCTTCGGCTGAATGCCAATAAGAAAACTAAGGTTATCGCCTAAAAACTATAAAATAACATCGCCTGGATGCAACTGGGACGTATCCTCAGTGATGTATCCCAAGGTCATCGGGTTTCGGGTCACTCGAACATCATACCCTCACTCGGTTGACCCAGCCGGGGTGATCAAGTCCCGACTTACGTCCCAGTAGCTACCCTTGATCAGACCAATAGGGAAAGACAGTGCCGCACAATCCGTTGGGACCACTCCGGAACTACTATGCCGGGACTGAGAGGTACAATTCTGGTACATAACATATCTCACCAGAACATCTACCTCTGACAACAACAGGAGGCCCTGAGCTGAAGGAAATCAAAGACATCAAGTACCTGGGCTCATGAGTCAACTCAACCAAGCAAGATCTGAAAGTGAGTAAGGCTTGCATGGAGAGCCCTGACCAGAACGGCATGACCATATGGAACTCCAACCTCCCCTATCAAATCAAACTCGGCTTCTTCTATGCAACTATGAGATCGCCACTCAGCCAACGAGTTCCACATGGGGAAATGTTTGGTGTTTAACAAACATGAGGGGCAGATGCAATTTGGGTTATAATATGTGCAATCGGGACGAGGTGCCATATGTTTTTGAAAAGTGCAATATATCTAATGTGAAGTTTTATTGTTTAGTTGGATTGAATGCTTAACTATGACCTGTTGTGTTTCAGTAATGATTGGGCTGGATGATAGCAAAAGGGGGTTATGATGTGCGGTTGTGATTGTTAATTTATGTTAAGTGTGAAGGACTTATTATACAGTAGCCTACTTGTATAGTTCATGTAGACTTTTAATACTTGGATGGTTTAAGGTTATTTATTTATATATATTTATTGTATGCTTATTTATGTATTCTCTCATTTGAATACACCCCTGTAAATGGTATAGTCAAGGCTCACTATCTCCAGCTGGGTATATAAAGCTGGCGTTTTTCCAGTGGAGGGAACTAGGGAAGTCTGTTCTGGGAGTAGAGAGCTTCCTGCACGTATGCCAGATGGTATTGTTCTGTTGGCGAATAAATATACCAGTTGATCAACTTTACCAATGCCTCTGTACTGTTTCCAGCCACTAACACACAAAAAGATCAGACCCGTCTGAAGTGAGTGGTGTACTGTACTGTACTGTACTGTACTGTACTGTACTGTACTGTACTGTACTGTACTGTACTGTACTGTACTGTACTGTACTGTACTGTGTGTTAGGCTGTGCAACAGTGACACTTGGTGAACAAACGCTATAACGCTATTTTCGTGTTCGGACAGACCCAGGCACCCGTCTATAGGAGTGGTTGCACCACTCAAAAAACACAGACTTCTTTGATGCAGCCTGAGTCCAACCCTATTTAACATATCAATCAATTGGCAAAAATACTAGAATAGTCAACAACAACAGGCATCCTGCTTTAAAGAAGGGCTACAGCAGCACCTTGACCTCCTGCACAAATTCTCACAGACGTGGGCCCTGACAGAAATCTAGCCAAGACAAAAATTGATATTCAAAAAAAGACACAACCACCATGTTTACCCCTCATGTACAGTCCCATGCAACCTACTGTCTTTATTTTGGCATAAAGAGATGGCCTGCCAGTCATTTAGTCTGGGTTCAATAGCTCACTCCCACAATACAGTTCCTGGTGTCTGTCTGGTCAAGACAGTCTGAAGAAGTCTATTTCATACAATGTAACGCCAAATAAATGGGGGGAGAGAGAGAGAGAGAGAGAGAGAGAGAGAGAGAGATATGGACTATTTTCTCTCAAAAGACAGAGCAGTTATGAAATGTACAATCATCCCCACTGTCACTGAGTTGCAGAAGGCCTGCACATCATGGCTTTGAGACATTGAAGAAACATCAGTTCAAACCAAATGTGACAGCTCAGATAGATGGTGATTTATGGTGCCCCTCTTGCCCTCTATATGTGCAGTGTTCACCATCAGGCTGCATTTGCAAAGTTCACATTGGACATGAAGCGCCATCCACCCATACACTGTTCTTCGCTGTAACAAATGGATGGGTGTTTGGAAAAGGTGCAGTATAGTACAACTAAGTGAACCAAATGTATTTTTTTCTCTCTTCACATCTTTACATTAACATAGCAGCCCACCCTCCCACTTACTCAGACTAAACTAAACTGTACCACATATTTACAGATAGACCCCGTCTCGGTCAGATTCTTTGACATTATGGAAGTCTGTGAGAAGACATGAAAATATATGTCATATATTGCTGAATTTGAGTGACAAATATCTTTCAAATAATGGACAATAAAACAATAATTATTTCTCTAGAACATTAAGCAGACGTTTACTTTTTAATACTTTTTAAAACAAACCCTTTTTGTAAAATACCATCTAATAATGTTCTGAGCTTACAAAGTAATTGTCTTCTCTGGCTTTCTGTAAGAGCATAAAAAGCAATCTGCAGAGTCTGTACCACATTGCTTTGATTTTAGTCGCTAATGAATGAGTAATTAAAGGTGCATGCCAAGGTGGACTGGAAGGGGACTGGATCGGTCCTGGTGGGAGCTAGGGCCAAAGTCTAAAATGTAGCTAAGAGCGCTATAATTAGGACATCTCTCCATGCAAACCATATCCACTGTGGGCAAAGTGCTAGCCAACAAAGTTTTGCAGTGACAGCATACCAAGAAAGAAAGACTGCATTACCTGCATTTTCATTCAAAACCACTGTTTATACACACCATGATAATTCTGCCTGACACGTTATCTAAAAATAAACAAAGTGCAGACTGAAATCTTTTTTAAAGAACAGTTTACCGGTAAAGGTTTTGCATATTTTGGGGGTTGTATAATAATAATTGGCTCATTAGAGCCACACCGGCTAACAAACTGATTCTATCATCAGAATTAGTAAGGTGATTGAAGTGTGCAGGCCCATTAAAAGATAGTCATGAAACAAATGTTATTTTAAAAGGAAAACAGATTAAAAAAAACGTCATATAAAATCAGAAGACAAGCTGATGAGAATAAATGGGTTACATACAAGAGCTGTAGGCACCATTAGGATTTGGATAAAAGCACTATATAAGCCTAAACGTATTTCTCAACTAAAACTGGACATACACCTTTTGAGTTTTTGTGTATATATATTGAAAAAATTGTATGGTTGTAAGAAGGGTATTTGCTGGTTGTATATCACCATTACACCTAGCTCTGGTCCATAGCCTTCTACTGCTTCGATTCTGCCCTGCAGTAAGGCTATGGGACTTTCAGTATTAAATCTCAAATCGAAATCAGACCAGCCTCTCCTCTTTTGTGAAAATCTCACAAACGTTTGACCTACTCACCAATACAAAGACGGGTTGTGTCAATAGAAAGACTACTTTCCTTAGTGGACGCACTCTGAGCCCCCACCACACGTATAGGTACTTTTTGGCCAGAAAGGGATTTCTTTTCACCGGGCGCAGTGGAGTAACTAAACTAGTAACTCCAAAATTTTAAAGTAGGCTACAAATGGGTTTCAGGTCTACAAGCAAAGAAGCCTTGAAAATGTTAAATTATGTAATTGATCTCAAAGAAACAGACAAGTTGTTCCAATCAGCTTTAAACTGAAAAGCATGTCTCCCAATTGTGTTAGATGTTGTGGGTAAAAAAAAAACATCTGTAAGATAGTCATTTATTTTTACACAGGCAACAGGTTGCCTGTACAGATAGGAGATAGCTTAATATAACTTTCCATTTAGCCCAATTTTGTGAAGGAGGTCGTGGTCCACGAGGTCAAATGCTTTTTGAAAGTCAATAAAGCAACCAAAGGTCTGTTTCTTTAACTTTAATCTATTTCTAACCACTGTGGTCACAACATAAATATGATCCAGGCATGCTCTTCCTTCTGAAACCATTTTGTTCTTCTTCCAGTAAATTATTTTGTTCTAGAAAAGTAGTTAATCTATTATTTAAAACAGAAGAGTATAATTTGTATACAGTGCTCAGTAGACTAATACCTTGATAACTTTGTGGGATCTTGGGGTCATCCTTTGCTGATTTCGGGATTGGGGTTATAATTGATTTAAGCCAAGTAGAAGGTATGATGCCCTGATCAAAACATATGTTCAACAAATAAAATAGTGAATCAAACAGATTTGGAGCTTTCAATACTTCCTTTGGTAGTTCATCTACACCCAATGCCTTTTTTGCCTTCGCAGATTCAATTGCCTTTTGCACTTCCTCTCTACTCAATGCTCTATTTAAAGTATCAGATTCATCACTACTGGGATGTGAGCATGGGAGCATGGGAGTCAAAGAAACGTTATCCATATTTATTTTTGTCTTGAAAATAAACCAGAGAAGGCTCCCTCCCATTCCCTTAGTACTTTAACCGGGTCAGATGAAATGACCCCTTCACTCCACACTTGCATAGGAATCTTTTTTGGGATCTTAGGACCCAGATTTTTTACCGCATTCCAAAATTGTTGTGGATTCTGTGTATGTAGTTGTTCAAATTGTATGATTTGTTTCTTTGATGTCAGCGTTTATAAAATCTGAGTTTTTTTGTCAAAGCAGTATTGTTTTTGCTTATAAGTAGCTTTTAGCTGCTTTCTTAAATTAAGATTTTTACATTTCAAAGACGTTCAGCGCTGACCATACATTGGACAGGTCGCTATTCCAGTAAGGGTTACTCTGTTTAGATTGTCTAAATGTGGATGTATCAACATTATTATGCAATTCAGACTGTACCAGAACACAAAACTCATTATACCAGACTCCTGGCATATCTTTTAAAATGGGGGTCCACGGGCTAAGTAGTGTCAATTTTGGGGGCCTTGACATGAAAAAGTTTGGGAACCACTGCTTTAAACACTTTAGCACTTTATGAACATGAACAAAATAGATGGGTCCCCCCTGGAACTCCCTCAGGTACCCCTGGGGGTCCCCGGACCCCACTTTGGGAACCACTGCCATATCGTACGGCATACTATGGCACGCCGTTTTTCATCATTTTTGAGGATTTGAAAAAAATGAAAAAACGAAAAAAAAAACGATGGGTTATAGCCCATGTTTTTTGAAATTTTGAAAAAAAAAGTTAGCCTCGTTTCTCATCATTTTGGACCGTGGGCTATAGCCCATATCGTACGGCATACTATGGCACGCCGTTTTTCATCATTTTTCATCATAAATGTAGACGTCTAAATGTAGACGTCTAAATGTGTACGTCTAAATGTAGACGTCTAAATGTAGACGTCTAAATGTGTACGTCTTCTCTTATGGGGGTCCCTGGCATATCTTTTCAAATGGGGGTCCACGGGCTAAGTAGTGTCAATTTGGGGGTCCTTGACATGAAAAAGTTTGGGAACCACTGCTTTAAACACTTTAGCACTTTATGAACATGAACAAAATAGATGGGTCCCCCCTGGAACTCCCTCAGGTACCCCTGGGGGTCCCCGGACCCCACTTTGGGAACCACTGCCATATCGTACGGCATACAATGGCACGCCGTTTTTCATCATTTTTGAGGATCTGAAAAAAATGAAAAAATGAAAAAAAACGATGGGTTATAGCCCATGTTTTTTGAAATTTTGGAAAAAAAAGTTAGCCTCGTTTCTCATCATTTTGGACCGTGGGCTATAGCCCATATCGTACGGCATACTATGGCACGCCGTTTTTCATCATTTTTCATCATAAATGTAGACGTCTAAATGTAGACGTCTAAATGTGTACGTCTAAATGTAGACGTCTAAATGTGTACGTCTTCTCTTATGGGGGTCCCTGGCATATCTTTTCAAATGGGGGTCCACGGGCTAAGTAGTGTCAATTTGGGGGTCCTTGACATGAAAAAGTTTGGGAACCACTGCTTTAAACACTTTAGCACTTTATGAACATGAACAAAATAGATGGGTCCCCCCTGGAACTCCCTCAGGTACCCCTGGGGGTCCCCGGACCCCACTTTGGGAACCACTGCCATATCGTACGGCATACAATGGCACGCCGTTTTTCATCATTTTTGAGGATCTGAAAAAAATGAAAAAATGAAAAAAAACGATGGGTTATAGCCCATGTTTTTTGAAATTTTGAAAAAAAAAGTTAGCCTCGTTTCTCATCATTTTGGACCATGGGCTATAGCCCATATCGTACGGCATACTATAACGCGCCGTTTTTCATCATTTTTGAGGATTTGAAAAAAATGACGAAATGACAAAAACGATGGGTTATAGCCCATGTTTTTTTAAATTTTGAAAAAAAAAGTTAGCCTCGTTTCTCATCATTTTGGATCGTGGGCTATAGCCCATATCGTACGGCATACTATAGCGCGCAGTTTTTCATCATTTTTGAGGATTTGAAAAAAATGACGAAATGACAAAAACGATGGGTTATAGCCCATGTTTTTTGAAATTTTGAAAAAAAAAGTTAGCCTCGTTTCTCATCATTTTGGACCATGGGCTATAGCCCATATCGTACGGCATACTATGGCACGCCATTTTTCATCATTTTTGAGGATTTGAAAAAAATGACGAAATGACAAAAACGATGGGTTATAGCCCATGTTTTTTGAAATTTTGAAAAAAAAGGTTAGCCTCGTTTCTCATCATTTTGGACCGTGGGCTATAGCCCATATCGTACGGCATACTATAGCGCGCCGTTTTTCATCATTTTTGAAGATTTGAAAAAAATGACGAAATGACAAAAACGATGGGTTATAGCCCATGTTTTTTGAAATTTTGAAAAAAAAAGTTATCCTCGTTTCTCATCATTTTGGACCATGGGCTATAGCCCATATCGTACGGCATACTATAGCGCGCCGTTTTTCATCATTTTTGAGGATTTGAAAAAAATGACGAAATGACAAAAACGATGGGTTATAGCCCATGTTTTTTGAAATTTTGAAAAAAAAAGTTAGCCTCGTTTCTCATCATTTTGGATCGTGGGCTATAGCCCATATCGTACGGCATACTATAGCGCGCAGTTTTTCATCATTTTTGAGGATTTGAAAAAAATGACGAAATGACAAAAACGATGGGTTATAGCCCATGTTTTTTGAAATTTTGAAAAAAAAAGTTATCCTCGTTTCTCATCATTTTGGACCGTGGGCTATAGCCCATATCGTACGGCATACTATGGCACGCTGTTTTTCATCATTTTTGAGGATTTGAAAAAAATGAAAAAATGAAAAAAAAACGATGGGTTATAGCCCATGTTTTTTGAAATTTTGGAAAAAAAAGTTAGCCTCGTTTCTCATCATTTTGGACCGTGGGCTATAGCCCATATCGTACGGCATACTATGGCACGCCGTTTTTCATCATTTTTGAGGATTTGAAAAAATGAAAAAATGAAAAAAACGATGGGTTATATCCCATGTTTTTTGAAATTTTGAAAAAAAAAGTTAGCCTCGTTTCTCATCATTTTGGATCGTGGGCTATAGCCCATATCGTACGGCATACTATAGCGCGCCGTTTTTCATAATTTTTGAGGATTTGAAAAAAATGACGAAATGACAAAAACGATGGGTTATAGCCCATGTTTTTTGAAATTTTGAAAAAAAAAGTTAGCCTCGTTTCTCATCATTTTGGATCGTGGGCTATAGCCCATATCGTACGGCATACTATAGCGCGCAGTTTTTCATCATTTTTGAGGATTTGAAAAAAATGACGAAATGACAAAAACGATGGGTTATAGCCCATGTTTTTTGAAATTTTGAAAAAAAAAAGTTATCCTCGTTTCTCATCATTTTGGACCATGGGCTATAGCCCATATCGTACGGCATACTATAGCGCGCCGTTTTTCATCATTTTTGAGGATTTGAAAAAAATGACGAAATGACAAAAACGATGGGTTATAGCCCATGTTTTTTGAAATTTTGAAAAAAAAAGTTAGCCTCGTTTCTCATCATTTTGGATCGTGGGCTATAGCCCATATCGTACGGCATACTATAGCGCGCAGTTTTTCATCATTTTTGAGGATTTGAAAAAAATGACGAAATGACAAAAACGATGGGTTATAGCCCATGTTTTTTGAAATTTTGAAAAAAAAAGTTATCCTCGTTTCTCATCATTTTGGACCGTGGGCTATAGCCCATATCGTACGGCATACTATGGCACGCCGTTTTTCATAATTTTTGAGGATTTGAAAAAAATGAAAAAAAAATGAAAAACGATGGGTTATAGCCCATGTTTTTTGAAATTTTGAAAAAAAAAGTTAGCCTCGTTTCTCATCATTTTGGACCGTGGGCTATAGCCCATATCGTACGGCATACTATGGCACGCCGTTTTTCATCATTTTTGAGGATTTGAAAAAAATTAAAAAATGAAAAAAACGATGGGTTATAGCCCATGTTTTTTGAAATTTTGAAAAAAAAAGTTAGCCTCGTTTCTCATCATTTTGGACCGTGGGCTATAGCCCATATCGTACGGCATACTATGGCACGCTGTTTTTCATCATTTTTGAGGATTTGAAAAAAATGAAAAAATGAAAAAAAACGATGGGTTATAGCCCATGTTTTTTGAAATTTTGGAAAAAAAAGTTAGCCTCGTTTCTCATCATTTTGGACCGTGGGCTATAGCCCATATCGTACGGCATACTATGGCACGCCGTTTTTCATCATTTTTGAGGATTTGAAAAAAATGAAAAAATGAAAAAAACGATGGGTTATAGCCCATGTTTTTTGAAATTTTGAAAAAAAAAGTTAGCCTCGTTTCTCATCATTTTGGACCGTGGGCTATAGCCCATATCGTACGGCATACTATAGTGCGCCGTTTTTCATAATTTTTGAGGATTTGAAAAAAATGACGAAATGACAAAAACGATGGGTTATAGCCCATGTTTTTTGAAATTTTGAAAAAAAAAGTTAGCCTCGTTTCTCATCATTTTGGATCGTGGGCTATAGCCCATATCGTACGGCATACTATAGCGCGCAGTTTTTCATCATTTTTGAGGATTTGAAAAAAATGACGAAATGACAAAAACGATGGGTTATAGCCCATGTTTTTTGAAATTTTGAAAAAAAAAAGTTATCTTCGTTTCTCATCATTTTGGACCATGGGCTATAGCCCATATCGTACGGCATACTATAGCGCGCAGTTTTTCATCATTTTTGAGGATTTGAAAAAAAATGACGAAATGACAAAAACGATGTGTTATAGCCCATGTTTTTTGAAATTTTGAAAAAAAAAGTTAGCCTCGTTTCTCATCATTTTGGACCGTGGGCTATAGCCCATATCGTACGGCATACTATGGCACGCCGTTTTTCATCATTTTTGAGGATTTGAAAAAAATGAAAAATGAAAAAAACGATGGGTTATAGCCCATGTTTTTTGAAATTTTGAAAAAAAAAGTTAGCCTCGTTTCTCATCATTTTGGACCGTGGGCTATAGCCCATATCGTACGGCATACTATAACACGCCGTTTTTCATCATTTTTGAGGATTTGAAAAAAATGACGAAATGACAAAAACGATGGGTTATAGCCCATGTTTTTTGAAATTTTGAAAAAAAAAGTTATCCTCGTTTCTCATCATTTTGGACCATGGGCTATAGCCCATATCGTACGGCATACTATAGCGCGCCGTTTTTCATCATTTTTGAGGATTTGAAAAAAATGACGAAATGACAAAAACGATGGGTTATAGCCCATGTTTTTTGAAATTTTGAAAAAAAAAGTTAGCCTCGTTTCTCATCATTTTGGATCGTGGGCTATAGCCCATATCGTACGGCATACTATAGCGCGCAGTTTTTCATCATTTTTGAGGATTTGAAAAAAATGACGAAATGACAAAAACGATGGGTTATAGCCCATGTTTTTTGAAATTTTGAAAAAAAAAGTTATCCTCGTTACTCATCATTTTGGACCATGGGCTATAGCCCATATCGTACGGCATACTATAGCGCGCCGTTTTTCATCATTTTTGAGGATTTGAAAAAAATGACGAAATGACAAAAACGATGGGTTATAGCCCATGTTTTTTGAAATTTTGAAAAAAAAAGTTAGCCTCGTTTCTCATCATTTTGGATCGTGGGCTATAGCCCATATCGTACGGCATACTATAGCGCGCCGTTTTTCATCATTTTTGAGGATTTGAAAAAAATGACAAAATGACAAAAACGATGGGTTATAGCCCATGTTTTTTGAAATTTTGAAAAAAAAAGTTAGCCTCGTTTCTCATCATTTTGGATCGTGGGCTATAGCCCATATCGTACGGCATACTATAGCGCGCAGTTTTTCATCATTTTTGAGGATTTGAAAAAAATGACAAAATGACAAAAACGATGGGTTATAGCCCATGTTTTTTGAAATTTTGAAAAAAAAAGTTAGCCTCGTTTCTCATCATTTTGGACCGTGGGCTATAGCCCATATCGTACGGCATACTATAGCGCGCCGTTTTTCATCATTTTTGAGGATTTGAAAAAAATGACGAAATGACAAAAACGATGGGTTATAGCCCATGTTTTTTGAAATTTTGAAAAAAAAAGTTAGCCTCGTTTCTCATCATTTTGGATCGTGGGCTATAGCCAATATCGTACGGCATACTATAGCGCGCAGTTTTTCATCATTTTTGAGGATTTGAAAAAAATGACGAAATGACAAAAACGATGGGTTATAGCCCATGTTTTTTGAAATTTTGAAAAAAAAAGTTAGCCTCGTTTCTCATCATTTTGGACCATGGGCTATAGCCCATATCGTACGGCATACTATGGCACGCCGTTTTTCATCATTTTTGAGGATTTGAAAAAAATGAAAAATGAAAAAAACGATGGGTTATAGCCCATGTTTTTTGAAATTTTGAAAAAAAAAGTTAGCCTCGTTTCTCATCATTTTGGACCGTGGGCTATAGCCCATATCGTACGGCATACTATAACACGCCGTTTTTCATCATTTTTGAGGATTTGAAAAAAATGAAGAAATGACAGAAACGATGGGTTATAGCCCATGTTTTTTGAAATTTTGAAAAAAAAAGTTAGCCTCGTTTCTCATCATTTTGGACCGTGGGCTATAGCCCATATCGTACGGCATACTATAGCGCGCCGTTTTTCATCATTTTTGAGGATTTGAAAAAAATGACGAAATGACAAAAACGATGGGTTATAGCCCATGTTTTTTGAAATTTTGAAAAAAAAAGTTAGCCTCGTTTCTCATCATTTTGGACCGTGGGCTATAGCCCATATCGTACGGCATACTATAGCGCGCCGTTTTTCATCATTTTTGAGGATTTGAAAAAAATGACGAAATGAAAAAAACGATGGGTTATAGCCCATGTTTTTTGAAATTTTGAAAAAAAAAGTTAGCCTCGTTTCTCATCATTTTGGATCGTGGGCTATAGCCCATATCGTACGGCATACTATAGCGCGCAGTTTTTCATCATTTTTGAGGATTTTAAAAAAAATGACGAAATGACAAAAACGATGGGTTATAGCCCATGTTTTTTGAAATTTTGAAAAAAAAAGTTAGCCTCGTTTCTCATCATTTTGGATCGTGGGCTATAGCCCATATCGTACGGCATACTATAACACGCCGTTTTTCATCATTTTTGAGGATTTGAAAAAAATGACGAAATGACAAAAACGATGGGTTATAGCCCATGTTTTTTGAAATTTTGAAAAAAAAAGTTAGCCTCGTTTCTCATCATTTTGGACCGTGGGCTATAGCCCATATCGTACGGCATACTATAGCGCGCCGTTTTTCATCATTTTTGAAGATTTGAAAAAAATGACGAAATGACAAAAACGATGGGTTATAGCCCATGTTTTTTGAAATTTTGAAAAAAAAAGTTATCCTCGTTTCTCATCATTTTGGACCATGGGCTATAGCCCATATCGTACGGCATACTATAGCGCGCCGTTTTTCATCATTTTTGAGGATTTGAAAAAATTGACGAAATGACAAAAACGATGGGTTATAGCCCATGTTTTTTGAAATTTTGAAAAAAAAAGTTAGCCTCGTTTCTCATCATTTTGGATCGTGGGCTATAGCCCATATCGTACGGCATACTATAGCGCGCAGTTTTTCATCATTTTTGAGGATTTGAAAAAAATGACGAAATGACAAAAACGATGGGTTATAGCCCATGTTTTTTGAAATTTTGAAAAAAAAAGTTATCCTCGTTTCTCATCATTTTGGACCATGGGCTATAGCCCATATCGTACGGCATACTATAGCGCGCCGTTTTTCATCATTTTTGAGGATTTGAAAAAAATGACGAAATGACAAAAACGATGGGTTATAGCCCATGTTTTTTGAAATTTTGAAAAAAAAAGTTAGCCTCGTTTCTCATCATTTTGGATCGTGGGCTATAGCCCATATCGTACGGCATACTATAGCGCGCAGTTTTTCATCATTTTTGAGGATTTGAAAAAAATGACAAAATGACAAAAACGATGGGTTATAGCCCATGTTTTTTGAAATTTTGAAAAAAAAAGTTAGCCTCGTTTCTCATCATTTTGGACCGTGGGCTATAGCCCATATCGTACGGCATACTATAGCGCGCCGTTTTTCATCATTTTTGAGGATTTGAAAAAAATGACGAAATGACAAAAACGATGGGTTATAGCCCATGTTTTTTGAAATTTTGAAAAAAAAAGTTAGCCTCGTTTCTCATCATTTTGGATCGTGGGCTATAGCCAATATCGTACGGCATACTATAGCGCGCAGTTTTTCATCATTTTTGAGGATTTGAAAAAAATGACGAAATGACAAAAACGATGGGTTATAGCCCATGTTTTTTGAAATTTTGAAAAAAAAAGTTAGCCTCGTTTCTCATCATTTTGGACCATGGGCTATAGCCCATATCGTACGGCATACTATGGCACGCCGTTTTTCATCATTTTTGAGGATTTGAAAAAAATGAAAAATGAAAAAAACGATGGGTTATAGCCCATGTTTTTTGAAATTTTGAAAAAAAAAGTTAGCCTCGTTTCTCATCATTTTGGACCGTGGGCTATAGCCCATATCGTACGGCATACTATAACACGCCGTTTTTCATCATTTTTGAGGATTTGAAAAAAATGACGAAATGACAGAAACGATGGGTTATAGCCCATGTTTTTTGAAATTTTGAAAAAAAAAGTTAGCCTCGTTTCTCATCATTTTGGACCGTGGGCTATAGCCCATATCGTACGGCATACTATAGCGCGCCGTTTTTCATCATTTTTGAGGATTTGAAAAAAATGACGAAATGACAAAAACTATGGGTTATAGCCCATGTTTTTTGAAATTTTGAAAAAAAAAGTTAGCCTCGTTTCTCATCATTTTGGACCGTGGGCTATAGCCCATATCGTACGGCATACTATAGCGCGCCGTTTTTCATCATTTTTGAGGATTTGAAAAAAATGACGAAATGACAAAAACGATGGGTTATAGCCCATGTTTTTTGAAATTTTGAAAAAAAAAGTTAGCCTCGTTTCTCATCATTTTGGATCGTGGGCTATAGCCAATATCGTACGGCATACTATAGCGCGCAGTTTTTCATCATTTTTGAGGATTTGAAAAAAATGACGAAATGACAAAAACGATGGGTTATAGCCCATGTTTTTTGAAATTTTGAAAAAAAAAGTTAGCCTCGTTTCTCATCATTTTGGACCATGGGCTATAGCCCATATCGTACGGCATACTATGGCACGCCGTTTTTCATCATTTTTGAGGATTTGAAAAAAATGAAAAATGAAAAAAACGATGGGTTATAGCCCATGTTTTTTGAAATTTTGAAAAAAAAAGTTAGCCTCGTTTCTCATCATTTTGGACCGTGGGCTATAGCCCATATCGTACGGCATACTATAACACGCCGTTTTTCATCATTTTTGAGGATTTGAAAAAAATGACGAAATGACAGAAACGATGGGTTATAGCCCATGTTTTTTGAAATTTTGAAAAAAAAAGTTAGCCTCGTTTCTCATCATTTTGGACCGTGGGCTATAGCCCATATCGTACGGCATACTATAGCGCGCCGTTTTTCATCATTTTTGAGGATTTGAAAAAAATGACGAAATGACAAAAACTATGGGTTATAGCCCATGTTTTTTGAAATTTTGAAAAAAAAAGTTAGCCTCGTTTCTCATCATTTTGGACCGTGGGCTATAGCCCATATCGTACGGCATACTATAGCGCGCCGTTTTTCATCATTTTTGAGGATTTGAAAAAAATGACGAAATGAAAAAAACGATGGGTTATAGCCCATGTTTTTTGAAATTTTGAAAAAAAAAGTTAGCCTCGTTTCTCATCATTTTGGATCGTGGGCTATAGCCCATATCGTACGGCATACTATAGCGCGCAGTTTTTCATCATTTTTGAGGATTTGAAAAAAATGACGAAATGACAAAAACGATGGGTTATAGCCCATGTTTTTTGAAATTTTGAAAAAAAAAGTTAGCCTCGTTTCTCATCATTTTGGATCGTGGGCTATAGCCCATATCGTACGGCATACTATAGCGCGCAGTTTTTCATCATTTTTGAGGATTTGAAAAAAATGACGAAATGACAAAAACGATGGGTTATAGCCCATGTTTTTTGAAATTTTGAAAAAAAAAGTTAGCCTCGTTTCTCATCATTTTGGATCGTGGGCTATAGCCCATATCGTACGGCATACTATAGCGCGCCGTTTTTCATCATTTTTGAAGATTTGAAAAAAATGACGAAATGACAAAAACGATGGGTTATAGCCCATGTTTTTTGAAATTTTGAAAAAAAAAGTTATCCTCGTTACTCATCATTTTGGACCATGGGCTATAGCCCATATCGTACGGCATACTATAGCGCGCCGTTTTTCATCATTTTTGAGGATTTGAAAAAAATGACGAAATGACAAAAACGATGGGTAATAGCCCATGTTTTTTGAAATTTTGAAAAAAAAAGTTAGCCTCGTTTCTCATCATTTTGGATCGTGGGCTATAGCCCATATCGTACGGCATACTATAGCGCGCAGTTTTTCATCATTTTTGAGGATTTGAAAAAAATGACGAAATGACAAAAACGATGGGTTATAGCCCATATTTTTTGAAATTTTGAAAAAAAAGTTAGCCTCGTTTCTCATCATTTTGGACCGTGGGCTATAGCCCATATCGTACGGCATACTATAGCGCGCCGTTTTTCATCATTTTTGAGGATTTGAAAAAAATGACAAAATGACAAAAACGATGGGTTATAGCCCATGTTTTTTGAAATTTTGAAAAAAAAAGTTAGCCTCGTTTCTCATCATTTTGGATCGTGGGCTATAGCCCATATCGTACGGCATACTATAGCGCGCAGTTTTTCATCATTTTTGAGGATTTGAAAAAAATGACGAAATGACAAAAACGATGGGTTATAGCCCATGTTTTTTGAAATTTTGAAAAAAAAAGTTAGCCTCGTTTCTCATCATTTTGGACCATGGGCTTTAGCCCATATCGTACGGCATACTATGGCACGCCGTTTTTCATCATTTTTGAGGATTTGAAAAAAATGACGAAATGACAAAAACGATGGGTTATAGCCCATGTTTTTTGAAATTTTGAAAAAAAAAGTTAGCCTCGTTTCTCATCATTTTGGACCGTGGGCTATAGCCCATATCGTACGGCATACTATAGCGCGCCGTTTTTCATCATTTTTGAGGATTTGAAAAAAATGACGAAATGAAAAAAACGATGGGTTATAGCCCATGTTTTTTGAAATTTTGAAAAAAAAAGTTAGCCTCGTTTCTCATCATTTTGGATCGTGGGCTATAGCCCATATCGTACGGCATACTATAGCGCGCAGTTTTTCATCATTTTTGAGGATTTGAAAAAAATGACGAAATGACAAAAACGATGGGTTATAGCCCATGTTTTTTGAAATTTTGAAAAAAAAAGTTAGCCTCGTTTCTCATCATTTTGGATCGTGGGCTATAGCCCATATCGTACGGCATACTATAGCGCGCCGTTTTTCATCATTTTTGAAGATTTGAAAAAAATGACGAAATGACCAAAACGATGGGTTATAGCCCATGTTTTTTGAAATTTTGAAAAAAAAAGTTATCCTCGTTACTCATCATTTTGGACCATGGGCTATAGCCCATATCGTACGGCATACTATAGCGCGCCGTTTTTCATCATTTTTGAGGATTTGAAAAAAATGACGAAATGACAAAAACGATGGGTAATAGCCCATGTTTTTTGAAATTTTGAAAAAAAAAGTTAGCCTCGTTTCTCATCATTTTGGATCGTGGGCTATAGCCCATATCGTACGGCATACTATAGCGCGCAGTTTTTCATCATTTTTGAGGATTTGAAAAAAATGACGAAATGACAAAAACGATGGGTTATAGCCCATATTTTTTGAAATTTTGAAAAAAAAGTTAGCCTCGTTTCTCATCATTTTGGACCGTGGGCTATAGCCCATATCGTACGGCATACTATAGCGCGCCGTTTTTCATCATTTTTGAGGATTTGAAAAAAATGACAAAATGACAAAAACGATGGGTTATAGCCCATGTTTTTTGAAATTTTGAAAAAAAAAGTTAGCCTCGTTTCTCATCATTTTGGATCGTGGGCTATAGCCCATATCGTACGGCATACTATAGCGCGCAGTTTTTCATCATTTTTGAGGATTTGAAAAAAATGACGAAATGACAAAAACGATGGGTTATAGCCCATGTTTTTTGAAATTTTGAAAAAAAAAGTTAGCCTCGTTTCTCATCATTTTGGACCATGGGCTTTAGCCCATATCGTACGGCATACTATGGCACGCCGTTTTTCATCATTTTTGAGGATTTGAAAAAAATGAAAAAAAACCAAAAAACGATGGGTTATAGCCCATGTTTTTTGAAATTTTGAAAAAAAAAGTTAGCCTCGTTTCTCATCATTTTGGACCGTGGGCTATAGCCCATATCGTACGGCATACTATGGCACGCCGTTTTTCATCATTTTTGAGGATTTGAAAAAAATGAAAAATGAAAAAAACGATGGGTTATAGCCCATGTTTTTTTGAAATTTTGAAAAAAAAAGTTAGCCTCGTTTCTCATCATTTTGGACCATGGGCTATAGCCCATATCGTACGGCATACTATGGCACGCCTTTTTTCATAATTTTTGAGGATTTGAAAAAAATGAAAAATGAAAAAAACGATGGGTTATAGCCCATGTTTTTTGAAATTTTGAAAAAAAAAGTTAGCCTCATTTCTCATCATTTTGGACCGTGGGCTATAGCCCATATCGTACGGCATACTATAACACGCCGTTTTTCATCATTTTTGAGGATTTGAAAAAAATGACGAAATGACAAAAACGATGGGTTATAGCCCATGTTTTTTGAAATTTTGAAAAAAAAAGTTAGCCTCGTTTCTCATCATTTTGGACCGTGGGCTATAGCCCATATCGTACGGCATACTATAGCGCGCCGTTTTTCATCATTTTTGAGGATTTGAAAAAAATGACGAAATGACAAAAACGATGGGTTATAGCCCATGTTTTTTGAAATTTTGAAAAAAAAAGTTATCCTCGTTTCTCATCAATTTGGACCGTGGGCTATAGCCCATATCGTACGGCATACTATAGCGCGCCGTTTTTCATCATTTTTGAGGATTTGAAAAAAATGACGAAATGACAAAAACGATGGGTTATAGCCCATGTTTTTTGAAATTTTGAAAAAAAAAGTTAGCCTCGTTTCTCATCATTTTGGATCGTGGGCTATAGCCCATATCGTACGGCATACTATAGCGCGCAGTTTTTCATCATTTTTGAGGATTTAAAAAAAATGACGAAATGACAAAAACGATGGGTTATAGCCCATGTTTTTTGAAATTTTGAAAAAAAAAGTTAGCCTCGTTTCTCATCATTTTGGATCGTGGGCTATAGCCCATATCGTACGGCATACTATAGCGCGCCGTTTTTCATCATTTTTGAAGATTTGAAAAAAATGACGAAATGACAAAAACGATGGGTTATAGCCCATGTTTTTTGAAATTTTGAAAAAAAAAGTTATCCTCGTTACTCATCATTTTGGACCATGGGCTATAGCCCATATCGTACGGCATACTATAGCGCGCCGTTTTTCATCATTTTTGAGGATTTGAAAAAAATGACGAAATGACAAAAACGATGGGTTATAGCCCATGTTTTTTGAAATTTTGAAAAAAAAAGTTAGCCTCGTTTCTCATCATTTTGGATCGTGGGCTATAGCCCATATCGTACGGCATACTATAGCGCGCAGTTTTTCATCATTTTTGAGGATTTGAAAAAAATGACGAAATGACAAAAACGATGGGTTATAGCCCATGTTTTTTGAAATTTTGAAAAAAAAAGTTAGTTTCTCATCATTTTGGACCGTGGGCTATAGCCCATATCGTACGGCATACTATAGCGCGCCGTTTTTCATCATTTTTGAGGATTTGAAAAAAATGACAAAATGACAAAAACGATGGGTTATAGCCCATGTTTTTTGAAATTTTGGGAAAAAAAGTTAGCCTCGTTTCTCATCATTTTGGATCGTGGGCTATAGCCCATATCGTACGGCATACTATAGCGCGCAGTTTTTCATCATTTTTGAGGATTTGAAAAAAATGACGAAATGACAAAAACGATGGGTTATAGCCCATGTTTTTTGAAATTTTGAAAAAAGAAGTTAGCCTCGTTTCTCATCATTTTGGACCATGGGCTATAGCCCATATCGTACGGCATACTATGGCACGCCGTTTTTCATCATTTTTGAAGATTTGAAAAAAATGACGAAATGACAAAAACGATGGGTTATAGCCCATGTTTTTTAAAATTTTGAAAAAAAAAGTTAGCCTCGTTTCTCATCATTTTGGACCGTGGGCTATAGCCCATATCGTACGGCATACTATGGCACGCTGTTTTTCATCATTTTTGAGGATTTGAAAAAAATGAAAAAATGAAAAAAAACGATGGGTTATAGCCCATGTTTTGTGAAATTTTGAAAAAAAAAGTTAGCCTCGTTTCTCATCATTTTGGACCGTGGGCTATAGCCCATATCGTACGGCATACTATGGCACGCCGTTTTTCATCATTTTTGAGGATTTGAGAAAAATGAAAAAAACGATGGGTTATAGCCCATGTTTTTTGAAATTTTGAAAAAAAAAGTTAGCCTCGTTTCTCATCATTTTGGACCGTGGGCTATAGCCCATATCGTACAGCATACTATAACACGCCGTTTTTCATCATTTTTGAGGATTTGAAAAAAATGACGAAATGACAAAAACGATGGGTTATAGCCCATGTTTTTTGAAATTTTGAAAAAAAAAGTTAGCCTCGTTTCTCATCATTTTGGACCGTGGGCTATAGCCCATATCGTACGGCATACTATAGCGCGCCGTTTTTCATCATTTTTGAGGATTTGAAAAAAATGACGAAATGACAAAAACGATGGGTTATAGCCCATGTTTTTTGAAATTTTGAAAAAAAAAGTTAGCCTCGTTTCTCATCATTTTGGACCATGGGCTATAGCCCATATTGTACGGCATACTATAGCGCGCCGTTTTTCATCATTTTTGAAGATTTGAAAAAAATGACGAAATGACAAAAACGATGGGTTATAGCCCATGTTTTTTGAAATTTTGAAAAAAAAAGTTAGCCTCGTTTCTCATCATTTTGGACCATGGGCTATAGCCCATATTGTACGGCATACTATAGCGCGCCGTTTTTCATCATTTTTGAGGATTTGAAAAAAATGACGAAATGACAAAAACGATGGGTTATAGCCCATGTTTTTTGAAATTTTGAAAAAAAAAGTTAGCCTCGTTTCTCATCATTTTGGATCGTGGGCTATAGCCCATATCGTACGGCATACTATAGCGCGCAGTTTTTCATCATTTTTGAGGATTTGAAAAAAATGACGAAATGACAAAAACGATGGGTTATAGCCCATGTTTTTTGAAATTTTGAAAAAAAAAGTTAGCCTCGTTTCTCATCATTTTGGACCATGGGCTATAGCCCATATCGTACGGCATACTATGGCACGCCGTTTTTCATCATTTTTGAGGATTTGAAAAAAATGAAAAAAAAACAAAAAACGATGGGTTATAGCCCATGTTTTTTGAAATTTTGAAAAAAAAAGTTAGCCTCGTTTCTCATCATTTTGGACCGTGGGCTATAGCCCATATCGTACGGCATACTATAGCGCGCCGTTTTTCATCATTTTTGAGGATTTGAAAAAAATGACGAAATGACAAAAACGATGGGTAATAGCCCATGTTTTTTGAAATTTTGAAAAAAAAAGTTAGCCTCGTTTCTCATCATTTTGGATCGTGGGCTATAGCCCATATCGTACGGCATACTATAGCGCGCAGTTTTTCATCATTTTTGAGGATTTGAAAAAAATGACGAAATGACAAAAACGATGGGTTATAGCCCATATTTTTTGAAATTTTGAAAAAAAAGTTAGCCTCGTTTCTCATCATTTTGGACCGTGGGCTATAGCCCATATCGTACGGCATACTATAGCGCGCCGTTTTTCATCATTTTTGAGGATTTGAAAAAAATGACAAAATGACAAAAACGATGGGTTATAGCCCATGTTTTTTGAAATTTTGAAAAAAAAAGTTAGCCTCGTTTCTCATCATTTTGGATCGTGGGCTATAGCCCATATCGTACGGCATACTATAGCGCGCAGTTTTTCATCATTTTTGAGGATTTGAAAAAAATGACGAAATGACAAAAACGATGGGTTATAGCCCATGTTTTTTGAAATTTTGAAAAAAAAAGTTAGCCTCGTTTCTCATCATTTTGGACCATGGGCTTTAGCCCATATCGTACGGCATACTATGGCACGCCGTTTTTCATCATTTTTGAGGATTTGAAAAAAATGACGAAATGACAAAAACGATGGGTTATAGCCCATGTTTTTTGAAATTTTGAAAAAAAAAGTTAGCCTCGTTTCTCATCATTTTGGACCGTGGGCTATAGCCCATATCGTACGGCATACTATAGCGCGCCGTTTTTCATCATTTTTGAGGATTTGAAAAAAATGACGAAATGAAAAAAACGATGGGTTATAGCCCATGTTTTTTGAAATTTTGAAAAAAAAAGTTAGCCTCGTTTCTCATCATTTTGGATCGTGGGCTATAGCCCATATCGTACGGCATACTATAGCGCGCAGTTTTTCATCATTTTTGAGGATTTGAAAAAAATGACGAAATGACAAAAACGATGGGTTATAGCCCATGTTTTTTGAAATTTTGAAAAAAAAAGTTAGCCTCGTTTCTCATCATTTTGGATCGTGGGCTATAGCCCATATCGTACGGCATACTATAGCGCGCCGTTTTTCATCATTTTTGAAGATTTGAAAAAAATGACGAAATGACAAAAACGATGGGTTATAGCCCATGTTTTTTGAAATTTTGAAAAAAAAAGTTATCCTCGTTACTCATCATTTTGGACCATGGGCTATAGCCCATATCGTACGGCATACTATAGCGCGCCGTTTTTCATCATTTTTGAGGATTTGAAAAAAATGACGAAATGACAAAAACGATGGGTAATAGCCCATGTTTTTTGAAATTTTGAAAAAAAAAGTTAGCCTCGTTTCTCATCATTTTGGATCGTGGGCTATAGCCCATATCGTACGGCATACTATAGCGCGCAGTTTTTCATCATTTTTGAGGATTTGAAAAAAATGACGAAATGACAAAAACGATGGGTTATAGCCCATATTTTTTGAAATTTTGAAAAAAAAGTTAGCCTCGTTTCTCATCATTTTGGACCGTGGGCTATAGCCCATATCGTACGGCATACTATAGCGCGCCGTTTTTCATCATTTTTGAGGATTTGAAAAAAATGACAAAATGACAAAAACGATGGGTTATAGCCCATGTTTTTTGAAATTTTGAAAAAAAAAGTTAGCCTCGTTTCTCATCATTTTGGATCGTGGGCTATAGCCCATATCGTACGGCATACTATAGCGCGCAGTTTTTCATCATTTTTGAGGATTTGAAAAAAATGACGAAATGACAAAAACGATGGGTTATAGCCCATGTTTTTTGAAATTTTGAAAAAAAAAGTTAGCCTCGTTTCTCATCATTTTGGACCATGGGCTTTAGCCCATATCGTACGGCATACTATGGCACGCCGTTTTTCATCATTTTTGAGGATTTGAAAAAAATGAAAAAAAACCAAAAAACGATGGGTTATAGCCCATGTTTTTTGAAATTTTGAAAAAAAAAGTTAGCCTCGTTTCTCATCATTTTGGACCGTGGGCTATAGCCCATATCGTACGGCATACTATGGCACGCCGTTTTTCATCATTTTTGAGGATTTGAAAAAAATGAAAAATGAAAAAAACGATGGGTTATAGCCCATGTTTTTTTGAAATTTTGAAAAAAAAAGTTAGCCTCGTTTCTCATCATTTTGGACCATGGGCTATAGCCCATATCGTACGGCATACTATGGCACGCCTTTTTTCATAATTTTTGAGGATTTGAAAAAAATGAAAAATGAAAAAAACGATGGGTTATAGCCCATGTTTTTTGAAATTTTGAAAAAAAAAGTTAGCCTCATTTCTCATCATTTTGGACCGTGGGCTATAGCCCATATCGTACGGCATACTATAACACGCCGTTTTTCATCATTTTTGAGGATTTGAAAAAAATGACGAAATGACAAAAACGATGGGTTATAGCCCATGTTTTTTGAAATTTTGAAAAAAAAAGTTAGCCTCGTTTCTCATCATTTTGGACCGTGGGCTATAGCCCATATCGTACGGCATACTATAGCGCGCCGTTTTTCATCATTTTTGAGGATTTGAAAAAAATGACGAAATGACAAAAACGATGGGTTATAGCCCATGTTTTTTGAAATTTTGAAAAAAAAAGTTATCCTCGTTTCTCATCAATTTGGACCGTGGGCTATAGCCCATATCGTACGGCATACTATAGCGCGCCGTTTTTCATCATTTTTGAGGATTTGAAAAAAATGACGAAATGACAAAAACGATGGGTTATAGCCCATGTTTTTTGAAATTTTGAAAAAAAAAGTTAGCCTCGTTTCTCATCATTTTGGATCGTGGGCTATAGCCCATATCGTACGGCATACTATAGCGCGCAGTTTTTCATCATTTTTGAGGATTTAAAAAAAATGACGAAATGACAAAAACGATGGGTTATAGCCCATGTTTTTTGAAATTTTGAAAAAAAAAGTTAGCCTCGTTTCTCATCATTTTGGATCGTGGGCTATAGCCCATATCGTACGGCATACTATAGCGCGCCGTTTTTCATCATTTTTGAAGATTTGAAAAAAATGACGAAATGACAAAAACGATGGGTTATAGCCCATGTTTTTTGAAATTTTGAAAAAAAAAGTTATCCTCGTTACTCATCATTTTGGACCATGGGCTATAGCCCATATCGTACGGCATACTATAGCGCGCCGTTTTTCATCATTTTTGAGGATTTGAAAAAAATGACGAAATGACAAAAACGATGGGTTATAGCCCATGTTTTTTGAAATTTTGAAAAAAAAAGTTAGCCTCGTTTCTCATCATTTTGGATCGTGGGCTATAGCCCATATCGTACGGCATACTATAGCGCGCAGTTTTTCATCATTTTTGAGGATTTGAAAAAAATGACGAAATGACAAAAACGATGGGTTATAGCCCATGTTTTTTGAAATTTTGAAAAAAAAAGTTAGTTTCTCATCATTTTGGACCGTGGGCTATAGCCCATATCGTACGGCATACTATAGCGCGCCGTTTTTCATCATTTTTGAGGATTTGAAAAAAATGACAAAATGACAAAAACGATGGGTTATAGCCCATGTTTTTTGAAATTTTGGGAAAAAAAGTTAGCCTCGTTTCTCATCATTTTGGATCGTGGGCTATAGCCCATATCGTACGGCATACTATAGCGCGCAGTTTTTCATCATTTTTGAGGATTTGAAAAAAATGACGAAATGACAAAAACGATGGGTTATAGCCCATGTTTTTTGAAATTTTGAAAAAAGAAGTTAGCCTCGTTTCTCATCATTTTGGACCATGGGCTATAGCCCATATCGTACGGCATACTATGGCACGCCGTTTTTCATCATTTTTGAAGATTTGAAAAAAATGACGAAATGACAAAAACGATGGGTTATAGCCCATGTTTTTTAAAATTTTGAAAAAAAAAGTTAGCCTCGTTTCTCATCATTTTGGACCGTGGGCTATAGCCCATATCGTACGGCATACTATGGCACGCTGTTTTTCATCATTTTTGAGGATTTGAAAAAAATGAAAAAATGAAAAAAAACGATGGGTTATAGCCCATGTTTTGTGAAATTTTGAAAAAAAAAGTTAGCCTCGTTTCTCATCATTTTGGACCGTGGGCTATAGCCCATATCGTACGGCATACTATGGCACGCCGTTTTTCATCATTTTTGAGGATTTGAGAAAAATGAAAAAAACGATGGGTTATAGCCCATGTTTTTTGAAATTTTGAAAAAAAAAGTTAGCCTCGTTTCTCATCATTTTGGACCGTGGGCTATAGCCCATATCGTACAGCATACTATAACACGCCGTTTTTCATCATTTTTGAGGATTTGAAAAAAATGACGAAATGACAAAAACGATGGGTTATAGCCCATGTTTTTTGAAATTTTGAAAAAAAAAGTTAGCCTCGTTTCTCATCATTTTGGACCGTGGGCTATAGCCCATATCGTACGGCATACTATAGCGCGCCGTTTTTCATCATTTTTGAGGATTTGAAAAAAATGACGAAATGACAAAAACGATGGGTTATAGCCCATGTTTTTTGAAATTTTGAAAAAAAAAGTTAGCCTCGTTTCTCATCATTTTGGACCATGGGCTATAGCCCATATTGTACGGCATACTATAGCGCGCCGTTTTTCATCATTTTTGAAGATTTGAAAAAAATGACGAAATGACAAAAACGATGGGTTATAGCCCATGTTTTTTGAAATTTTGAAAAAAAAAGTTAGCCTCGTTTCTCATCATTTTGGACCATGGGCTATAGCCCATATTGTACGGCATACTATAGCGCGCCGTTTTTCATCATTTTTGAGGATTTGAAAAAAATGACGAAATGACAAAAACGATGGGTTATAGCCCATGTTTTTTGAAATTTTGAAAAAAAAAGTTAGCCTCGTTTCTCATCATTTTGGATCGTGGGCTATAGCCCATATCGTACGGCATACTATAGCGCGCAGTTTTTCATCATTTTTGAGGATTTGAAAAAAATGACGAAATGACAAAAACGATGGGTTATAGCCCATGTTTTTTGAAATTTTGAAAAAAAAAGTTAGCCTCGTTTCTCATCATTTTGGACCATGGGCTATAGCCCATATCGTACGGCATACTATGGCACGCCGTTTTTCATCATTTTTGAGGATTTGAAAAAAATGAAAAAAAAACAAAAAACGATGGGTTATAGCCCATGTTTTTTGAAATTTTGAAAAAAAAAGTTAGCCTCGTTTCTCATCATTTTGGACCGTGGGCTATAGCCCATATCGTACGGCATACTATAGCGCGCCGTTTTTCATCATTTTTGAGGATTTGAAAAAAAATGACGAAATTACAAAAACGATGGGTTATAGCCCATGTTTTTTGAAATTTTGAAAAAAAAAGTTAGCCTCGTTTCTCATCATTTTGGACCGTGGGCTATAGCCCATATCGTACGGCATACTATAGCGCGCCGTTTTTCATCATTTTTGAGGATTTGAAAAAAATGACGAATTGAAAAAAACGATGGGTTATAGCCCATGTTTTTTGAAATTTTGAAAAAAAAAGTTAGCCTCGTTTCTCATCATTTTGGATCGTGGGCTATAGCCCATATCGTACGGCATACTATAGCGCGCAGTTTTTCATCATTTTTGAGGATTTGAAAAAAATGACGAAATGAAAAAAACGATGGGTTATAGCCCATGTTTTTTGAAATTTTGAAAAAAAAAGTTAGCCTCGTTTCTCATCATTTTGGATCGTGGGCTATAGCCCATATCGTACGGCATACTATAGCGCGCAGTTTTTCATCATTTTTGAGGATTTGAAAAAAATGACGAAATGACAAAAACGATGGGTTATAGCCCATGTTTTTTGAAATTTTGAAAAAAAAAGTTAGCCTCGTTTCTCATCATTTTGAATCGTGGGCTATAGCCCATATCGTACGGCATACTATAGCGCGCCGTTTTTCATCATTTTTGAAGATTTGAAAAAAATGACGAAATGACAAAAACGATGGGTTATAGCCCATGTTTTTTGAAATTTTGAAAAAAAAAGTTATCCTCGTTTCTCATCATTTTGGACCATGCGCTATAGCCCATATCGTACGGCATACTATAGCGCGCCGTTTTTCATCATTTTTGAGGATTTGAAAAAAATGACGAAATGACAAAAACGATGGGTTATAGCCCATGTTTTTTGAAATTTTGAAAAAAAAAGTTAGCCTCGTTTCTCATCATTTTGGACCGTGGGCTATAGCCCATATCGTACGGCATACTATAGCGCGCCGTTTTTCATCATTTTTGAAGATTTGAAAAAAATGACAAAATGACAAAAACGATGGGTTATAGCCCATGTTTTTTGAAATTTTGAAAAAAAAAGTTATCCTCGTTTCTCATCATTTTGGACCATGGGCTATAGCCCATATCGTACGGCATACTATAGCGCGCCGTTTTTCATCATTTTTGAGGATTTGAAAAAAATGACGAAATGACAAAAACGATGGGTTATAGCCCATGTTTTTTGAAATTTTGAAAAAAAAAGTTAGCCTCGTTTCTCATCATTTTGGATCGTGGGCTATAGCCCATATCGTACGGCATACTATAGCGCGCCGTTTTTCATCATTTTTGAAGATTTGAAAAAAATGACGAAATGACAAAAACGATGGGTTATAGCCCATGTTTTTTGAAATTTTGAAAAAAAAAGTTAGCCTCGTTTCTCATCATTTTGGACCGTGGGCTATAGCCCATATCGTACGGCATACTATGGCACGCCGTTTTTCATCATTTTTGAGGATTTGAAAAAAATGAAAAAAAAAACAAAAAACGATGGGTTATAGCCCATGTTTTTTGAAATTTTGAAAAAAAAAGTTAGCCTCGTTTCTCATCATTTTGGACCGTGGGCTATAGCCCATATCGTACGGCATACTATAGCGCGCCGTTTTTCATCATTTTTGAGGATTTGAAAAAAATGACGAAATGAAAAAAACGATGGGTTATAGCCCATGTTTTTTGAAATTTTGAAAAAAAAAGTTAGCCTCGTTTCTCATCATTTTGGATCGTGGGCTATAGCCCATATCGTACGGCATACTATAGCGCGCAGTTTTTCATCATTTTTGAGGATTTTAAAAAAATTACGAAATGACAAAAACGATGGGTTATAGCCCATGTTTTTTGAAATTTTGAAAAAAAAAGTTAGCCTCGTTTCTCATCATTTTGGATCGTGGGCTATAGCCCATATCGTACGGCATACTATAACACGCCGTTTTTCATCATTTTTGAGGATTTGAAAAAAATGACGAAATGACAAAAACGATGGGTTATAGCCCATGTTTTTTGAAATTTTGAAAAAAAAAGTTAGCCTCGTTTCTCATCATTTTGGACCGTGGGCTATAGCCCATATCGTACGGCATACTATAGCGCGCCGTTTTTCATCATTTTTGAAGATTTGAAAAAAATGACGAAATGACAAAAACGATGGGTTATAGCCCATGTTTTTTGAAATTTTGAAAAAAAAAGTTATCCTCGTTTCTCATCATTTTGGACCATGGGCTATAGCCCATATCGTACGGCATACTATAGCGCGCCGTTTTTCATCATTTTTAAGGATTTGAAAAAAATGACGAAATGACAAAAACGATGGGTTATAGCCCATGTTTTTTGAAATTTTGAAAAAAAAAGTTAGCCTCGTTTCTCATCATTTTGGACCATGGGCTATAGCCCATATTGTACGGCATACTATAGCGCGCCGTTTTTCATCATTTTTGAGGATTTGAAAAAAATGACGAAATGACAAAAACGATGGGTTATAGCCCATGTTTTTTGAAATTTTGAAAAAAAAAGTTAGCCTCGTTTCTCATCATTTTGGATCGTGGGCTATAGCCCATATCGTACGGCATACTATAGCGCGCAGTTTTTCATCATTTTTGAGGATTTGAAAAAAATGACGAAATGACAAAAACGATGGGTTATAGCCCATGTTTTTTGAAATTTTGAAAAAAAAAGTTAGCCTCGTTTCTCATCATTTTGGACCATGGGCTATAGCCCATATCGTACGGCATACTATGGCACGCCGTTTTTCATCATTTTTAAGGATTTGAAAAAAATGACGAAATGACAAAAACGATGGGTTATAGCCCATGTTTTTTGAAATTTTGAAAAAAAAAGTTAGCCTCGTTTCTCATCATTTTGGACCATGGGCTATAGCCCATATTGTACGGCATACTATAGCGCGCCTTTTTTCATCATTTTTGAGGATTTGAAAAAAATGACGAAATGACAAAAACGATGGGTTATAGCCCATGTTTTTTGAAATTTTGAAAAAAAAAGTTAGCCTCGTTTCTCATCATTTTGGATCGTGGGCTATAGCCCATATCGTACGGCATACTATAGCGCGCAGTTTTTCATCATTTTTGAGGATTTTAAAAAAATTACGAAATGACAAAAACGATGGGTTATAGCCCATGTTTTTTGAAATTTTGAAAAAAAAAGTTAGCCTCGTTTCTCATCATTTTGGATCGTGGGCTATAGCCCATATCGTACGGCATACTATAACACGCCGTTTTTCATCATTTTTGAGGATTTGAAAAAAATGACGAAATGACAAAAACGATGGGTTATAGCCCATGTTTTTTGAAATTTTGAAAAAAAAAGTTAGCCTCGTTTCTCATCATTTTGGACCGTGGGCTATAGCCCATATCGTACGGCATACTATAGCGCGCCGTTTTTCATCATTTTTGAAGATTTGAAAAAAATGACGAAATGACAAAAACGATGGGTTATAGCCCATGTTTTTTGAAATTTTGAAAAAAAAAGTTATCCTCGTTTCTCATCATTTTGGACCATGGGCTATAGCCCATATCGTACGGCATACTATAGCGCGCCGTTTTTCATCATTTTTAAGGATTTGAAAAAAATGACGAAATGACAAAAACGATGGGTTATAGCCCATGTTTTTTGAAATTTTGAAAAAAAAAGTTAGCCTCGTTTCTCATCATTTTGGACCATGGGCTATAGCCCATATTGTACGGCATACTATAGCGCGCCGTTTTTCATCATTTTTGAGGATTTGAAAAAAATGACGAAATGACAAAAACGATGGGTTATAGCCCATGTTTTTTGAAATTTTGAAAAAAAAAGTTAGCCTCGTTTCTCATCATTTTGGATCGTGGGCTATAGCCCATATCGTACGGCATACTATAGCGCGCAGTTTTTCATCATTTTTGAGGATTTGAAAAAAATGACGAAATGACAAAAACGATGGGTTATAGCCCATGTTTTTTGAAATTTTGAAAAAAAAAGTTAGCCTCGTTTCTCATCATTTTGGACCATGGGCTATAGCCCATATCGTACGGCATACTATGGCACGCCGTTTTTCATCATTTTTAAGGATTTGAAAAAAATGACGAAATGACAAAAACGATGGGTTATAGCCCATGTTTTTTGAAATTTTGAAAAAAAAAGTTAGCCTCGTTTCTCATCATTTTGGACCATGGGCTATAGCCCATATTGTACGGCATACTATAGCGCGCCTTTTTTCATCATTTTTGAGGATTTGAAAAAAATGACGAAATGACAAAAACGATGGGTTATAGCCCATGTTTTTTGAAATTTTGAAAAAAAAAGTTAGCCTCGTTTCTCATCATTTTGGATCGTGGGCTATAGCCCATATCGTACGGCATACTATAGCGCGCAGTTTTTCATCATTTTTGAGGATTTGAAAAAAATGACGAAATGACAAAAACGATGGGTTATAGCCCATGTTTTTTGAAATTTTGAAAAAAAAAGTTAGCCTCGTTTCTCATCATTTTGGACCATGGGCTATAGCCCATATCGTACGGCATACTATGGCACGCCGTTTTTCATCATTTTTGAGGATTTAAAAAAAAAAAAAAAAAAAAAAAAAAACGATGGGTTATAGCCTATGTTTTTTGAAATTTTGAAAAAAAAAGTTAGCCTCGTTTCTCATCATTTTGGACCGTGGGCTATAGCCCATATCGTACGGCATACTATAGCGCGCCGTTTTTCATCATTTTTGAAGATTTGAAAAAAATGACGAAATGACAAAAACGATGGGTTATAGCCCATGTTTTTTGAAATTTTGAAAAAAAAAGTTATCCTCGTTTCTCATCATTTTGGACCATGGGCTATAGCCCATATCGTACGGCATACTATAGCGCGCCGTTTTTCATCATTTTTAAGGATTTGAAAAAAATGACGAAATGACAAAAACGATGGGTTATAGCCCATGTTTTTTGAAATTTTGAAAAAAAAAGTTAGCCTCGTTTCTCATCATTTTGGACCATGGGCTATAGCCCATATTGTACGGCATACTATAGCGCGCCGTTTTTCATCATTTTTGAGGATTTGAAAAAAATGACGAAATGACAAAAACGATGGGTTATAGCCCATGTTTTTTGAAATTTTGAAAAAAAAAGTTAGCCTCGTTTCTCATCATTTTGGATCGTGGGCTATAGCCCATATCGTACGGCATACTATAGCGCGCAGTTTTTCATCATTTTTGAGGATTTGAAAAAAATGACGAAATGACAAAAACGATGGGTTATAGCCCATGTTTTTTGAAATTTTGAAAAAAAAAGTTAGCCTCGTTTCTCATCATTTTGGACCATGGGCTATAGCCCATATCGTACGGCATACTATGGCACGCCGTTTTTCATCATTTTTAAGGATTTGAAAAAAATGACGAAATGACAAAAACGATGGGTTATAGCCCATGTTTTTTGAAATTTTGAAAAAAAAAGTTAGCCTCGTTTCTCATCATTTTGGACCATGGGCTATAGCCCATATTGTACGGCATACTATAGCGCGCCGTTTTTCATCATTTTTGAGGATTTGAAAAAAATGACGAAATGACAAAAACGATGGGTTATAGCCCATGTTTTTTGAAATTTTGAAAAAAAAAGTTAGCCTCGTTTCTCATCATTTTGGATCGTGGGCTATAGCCCATATCGTACGGCATACTATAGCGCGCAGTTTTTCATCATTTTTGAGGATTTGAAAAAAATGACGAAATGACAAAAACGATGGGTTATAGCCCATGTTTTTTGAAATTTTGAAAAAAAAAGTTAGCCTCGTTTCTCATCATTTTGGACCATGGGCTATAGCCCATATCGTACGGCATACTATGGCACGCCGTTTTTCATCATTTTTGAGGATTTAAAAAAAAAAAAAAAAAAAAAAAAAAACGATGGGTTATAGCCCATGTTTTTTGAAATTTTGAAAAAAAAAGTTAGCCTCGTTTCTCATCATTTTGGACCGTGGGCTATAGCCCATATCGTACGGCATACTATGGCACGCCGTTTTTCATCATTTTTGAGGATTTGAGAAAAATGAAAAAAACGATGGGTTATAGCCCATGTTTTTTGAAATTTTGAAAAAAAAAGTTAGCCTCGTTTCTCATCATTTTGGATCGTGGGCTATAGCCCATATCGTACGGCATACTATAGCGCGCAGTTTTTCATCATTTTTGAGGATTTGAAAAAAATGACGAAATGACAAAAACGATGGGTTATAGCCCATGTTTTTTGAAATTTTGAAAAAAAAAGTTAGCCTCGTTTCTCATCATTTTGGACCATGGGCTATAGCCCATATCGTACGGCATACTATGGCACGCCGTTTTTCATCATTTTTAAGGATTTGAAAAAAATGACGAAATGACAAAAACGATGGGTTATAGCCCATGTTTTTTGAAATTTTGAAAAAAAAAGTTAGCCTCGTTTCTCATCATTTTGGACCATGGGCTATAGCCCATATTGTACGGCATACTATAGCGCGCCGTTTTTCATCATTTTTGAGGATTTGAAAAAAATGACGAAATGACAAAAACGATGGGTTATAGCCCATGTTTTTTGAAATTTTGAAAAAAAAAGTTAGCCTCGTTTCTCATCATTTTGGATCGTGGGCTATAGCCCATATCGTACGGCATACTATAGCGCGCAGTTTTTCATCATTTTTGAGGATTTGAAAAAAATGACGAAATGACAAAAACGATGGGTTATAGCCCATGTTTTTTGAAATTTTGAAAAAAAAAGTTAGCCTCGTTTCTCATCATTTTGGACCATGGGCTATAGCCCATATCGTACGGCATACTATGGCACGCCGTTTTTCATCATTTTTGAGGATTTAAAAAAAAAAAAAAAAAAAAAAAAAAACGATGGGTTATAGCCCATGTTTTTTGAAATTTTGAAAAAAAAAGTTAGCCTCGTTTCTCATCATTTTGGACCGTGGGCTATAGCCCATATCGTACGGCATACTATGGCACGCCGTTTTTCATCATTTTTGAGGATTTGAGAAAAATGAAAAAAACGATGGGTTATAGCCCATGTTTTTTGAAATTTTGAAAAAAAAAGTTAGCCTCGTTTCTCATCATTTTGGACCGTGGGCTATAGCCCATATCGTACGGCATACTATAACACGCCGTTTTTCATCATTTTTGAGGATTTGAAAAAAATGACGAAATGACAAAAACGATGGGTTATAGCCCATGTTTTTTGAAATTTTGAAAAAAAAAGTTAGCCTCGTTTCTCATCATTTTGGACCATGGGCTATAGCCCATATTGTACGGCATACTATAGCGCGCCGTTTTTCATCATTTTTGAGGATTTGAAAAAAATGACGAAATGACAAAAACGATGGGTTATAGCCCATGTTTTTTGAAATTTTGAAAAAAAAAGTTAGCCTCGTTTCTCATCATTTTGGATCGTGGGCTATAGCCCATATCGTACGGCATACTATAGCGCGCAGTTTTTCATCATTTTTGAGGATTTGAAAAAAATGACGAAATGACAAAAACGATGGGTTATAGCCCATGTTTTTTGAAATTTTGAAAAAAAAAGTTAGCCTCGTTTCTCATCATTTTGGACCATGGGCTATAGCCCATATCGTACGGCATACTATGGCACGCCGTTTTTCATCATTTTTGAGGATTTGAAAAAAATGAAAAAAAAACAAAAAACGATGGGTTATAGCCCATGTTTTTTGAAATTTTGAAAAAAAAAGTTAGCCTCGTTTCTCATCATTTTGGACCGTGGGCTATAGCCCATATCGTACGGCATACTATAGCGCGCCGTTTTTCATCATTTTTGAGGATTTGAAAAAAAATGACGAAATGACAAAAACGATGGGTTATAGCCCATGTTTTTTGAAATTTTGAAAAAAAAAGTTAGCCTCGTTTCTCATCATTTTGGACCGTGGGCTATAGCCCATATCGTACGGCATACTATAGCGCGCCGTTTTTCATCATTTTTGAGGATTTGAAAAAAATGACGAAATGAAAAAAACGATGGGTTATAGCCCATGTTTTTTGAAATTTTGAAAAAAAAAGTTAGCCTCGTTTCTCATCATTTTGGATCGTGGGCTATAGCCCATATCGTACGGCATACTATAGCGCGCAGTTTTTCATCATTTTTGAGGATTTAAAAAAAATGACGAAATGACAAAAACGATGGGTTATAGCCCATGTTTTTTGAAATTTTGAAAAAAAAAGTTAGCCTCGTTTCTCATCATTTTGGATCGTGGGCTATAGCCCATATCGTACGGCATACTATAACACGCCGTTTTTCATCATTTTTGAGGATTTGAAAAAAATGACGAAATGACAAAAACGATGGGTTATAGCCCATGTTTTTTGAAATTTTGAAAAAAAAAGTTAGCCTCGTTTCTCATCATTTTGGACCATGGGCTATAGCCCATATCGTACGGCATACTATGGCACGCCGTTTTTCATCATTTTTGAGGATTTAAAAAAAAAACGAAAAAAAAAAAAAAAACGATGGGTTATAGCCCATGTTTTTTGAAATTTTGAAAAAAAAAGTTAGCCTCGTTTCTCATCATTTTGGACCGTGGGCTATAGCCCATATCGTACGGCATACTATGGCACGCCGTTTTTCATCATTTTTGAGGATTTGAGAAAAATGAAAAAAACGATGGGTTATAGCCCATGTTTTTTGAAATTTTGAAAAAAAAAGTTAGCCTCGTTTCTCATCATTTTGGACCGTGGGCTATAGCCCATATCGTACGGCATACTATAACACGCCGTTTTTCATCATTTTTGAGGATTTGAAAAAAATGACGAAATGACAAAAACGATGGGTTATAGCCCATGTTTTTTGAAATTTTGAAAAAAAAAGTTAGCCTCGTTTCTCATCATTTTGGACCGTGGGCTATAGCCCATATCGTACGGCATACTATAGCGCGCCGTTTTTCATCATTTTTGAAGATTTGAAAAAAATGACGAAATGACAAAAACGATGGGTTATAGCCCATGTTTTTTGAAATTTTGAAAAAAAAAGTTATCCTCGTTTCTCATCATTTTGGACCATGGGCTATAGCCCATATCGTACGGCATACTATAGCGCGCCGTTTTTCATCATTTTTGAGGATTTGAAAAAAATGACGAAATGACAAAAACGATGGGTTATAGCCCATGTTTTTTGAAATTTTGAAAAAAAAAGTTAGCCTCGTTTCTCATCATTTTGAATCGTGGGCTATAGCCCATATCGTACGGCATACTATAGCGCGCCGTTTTTCATCATTTTTGAAGATTTGAAAAAAATGACGAAATGACAAAAACGATGGGTTATAGCCCATGTTTTTTGAAATTTTGAAAAAAAAAGTTATCCTCGTTTCTCATCATTTTGGACCATGCGCTATAGCCCATATCGTACGGCATACTATAGCGCGCCGTTTTTCATCATTTTTGAGGATTTGAAAAAAATGACGAAATGACAAAAACGATGGGTTATAGCCCATGTTTTTTGAAATTTTGAAAAAAAAAGTTAGCCTCGTTTCTCATCATTTTGGACCGTGGGCTATAGCCCATATCGTACGGCATACTATAGCGCGCCGTTTTTCATCATTTTTGAAGATTTGAAAAAAATGACAAAATGACAAAAACGATGGGTTATAGCCCATGTTTTTTGAAATTTTGAAAAAAAAAGTTATCCTCGTTTCTCATCATTTTGGACCATGGGCTATAGCCCATATCGTACGGCATACTATAGCGCGCCGTTTTTCATCATTTTTGAGGATTTGAAAAAAATGACGAAATGACAAAAACGATGGGTTATAGCCCATGTTTTTTGAAATTTTGAAAAAAAATGTTAGCCTCGTTTCTCATCATTTTGGATCGTGGGCTATAGCCCATATCGTACGGCATACTATAGCGCGCCGTTTTTCATCATTTTTGAAGATTTGAAAAAAATGACGAAATGACAAAAACGATGGGTTATAGCCCATGTTTTTTGAAATTTTGAAAAAAAAAGTTAGCCTCGTTTCTCATCATTTTGGACCGTGGGCTATAGCCCATATCGTACGGCATACTATGGCACGCTGTTTTTCATCATTTTTGAGGATTTGAAAAAAATGAAAAAATGAAAAAAAACGATGGGTTATAGCCCATGTTTTGTGAAATTTTGAAAAAAAAAGTTAGCCTCGTTTCTCATCATTTTGGACCGTGGGCTATAGCCCATATCGTACGGCATACTATAACACGCCGTTTTTCATCATTTTTGAGGATTTGAAAAATAAAATAAAATAAAAAAACGATGGGTTATAGCCCATGTTTTTTGAAATTTTGAAAAAAAAGGTTAGCCTCGTTTCTCATCATTTTGGACCGTGGGCTATAGCCCATATCGTACGGCATACTATAGCGCGCCGTTTTTCATCATTTTTGGAGAGACAGCGAGATTAATTCGTGGCGGTGACGACTCGCCACGACGTATTTTTTTACGCCATGACGTATTCTTCATTATCCGCCATGGCAGAACAAAATCCGCCTTGGCGAGTACAGAATCCGCCATGGCGACGACTCGCCACGACCTATTTTTTTACGCCATGACGTATTCTTCATTATCCGCCGTGGCGAGTACAGAATCCGCCATTGTTTATTTTTTTTTTGCGTGCCGTGGTGCAGGTTTTATTGTCCTAGTAATACTATTCTCGGAATTATTTCATCCTCTTGTAGCGTAACGGTTAGCGCTCTCGCCCCTATAGTCAAGGCACTGTGCCGGGCCAGGTTCGATTCAGGCAAAAAACAAACTTTTTTTTTTTAAAGTTATTTTTTTACCCGTACATACAGTGTGTGTGCGTGCGTGCGTATACAGTGTGCGTGCGTGTATGCGTGCGTGCGTATACAGTGTGTGTGTGTGTGTGCGTGCGTGCTTCATCGTATTTATTATTATTATTATTATTATTATTAATATGCAGGTAATAATAATAAATACGATGAAGCACGCACGCACGCATATACAGTGTGTGTGCGTGCGTGCGTATACAGTGTGCGTGCGTGTATGCGTGCGTATACAGTGTGTGTGTGTGTGCGTGCGTGCGTGCGTGCGTGCTTCATCGTATTTATTATTATTACCTGCATATTAATAATAATAATAATAATAATAAATACGATGAAGCACGCACGCACGCATATACAGTGTGTGTGCGTGCGTGCGTATACAGTGTGCGTGCGTGTATGCGTGCGTATACAGTGTGTGCGTGCGTGCGTGCGTGCGTGCTTCATCGTATTTATTATTATTACCTGCATATTAATAATAATAATAATAATAATAAATACGATGAAGCACGCACGCACACACACTGTATACGCACGCACGCATACACGCACGCACACTGTATACGCACGCACGCACACACACTGTATGTACGGGTAAAAAAATAACTTTAAAAAAAAAAGTTTGTTTTTTGCCTGAATCGAACCTGGCCCGGCACAGTGCCTTGACTATAGGGGCGAGAGCGCTAACCGTTACGCTACAAGAGGATGAAATAATTCCGAGAATAGTATTACTAGGACAATAAAACCTGCACCACGGCACGCAAAAAAAAAATAAACAATGGCGGATTCTGTACTCGCCACGGCGGATAATGAAGAATACGTCATGGCGTAAAAAAATAGGTCGTGGCGAGTCGTCGCCATGGCGGATTCTGTACTCGCCAAGGCGGATTTTGTTCTGCCATGGCGGATAATGAAGAATACGTCATGGCGTAAAAAAATACGTCGTGGCGAGTCGTCACCGCCACGAATTGATCTCGCTCCACCTGCATTTTTGAGGATTTGAAAAAAATGACGAAATGACAAAAACGATGGGTTATAGCCCATGTTTTTTGAAATTTTGAAAAAAAAAGTTAGCCTCGTTTCTCATCATTTTGGACCATGGGCTATAGCCCATATTGTACGGCATACTATAGCGCGCCGTTTTTCATCATTTTTGAAGATTTGAAAAAAATGACGAAATGACAAAAACGATGGGTTATAGCCCATGTTTTTTGAAATTTTGAAAAAAAAAGTTAGCCTCGTTTCTCATCATTTTGGACCATGGGCTATAGCCCATATTGTACGGCATACTATACCGCGCCGTTTTTCATCATTTTTGAGGATTATAAAAAAATGACGAAATGACAAAAACGATGGGTTATAGCCCATGTTTTTTGAAATTTTGAAAAAAAAAGTTAGCCTCGTTTCTCATCATTTTGGATCGTGGGCTATAGCCCATATCGTACGGCATACTATAGCGCGCAGTTTTTCATCATTTTTGAGGATTTGAAAAAAATGACGAAATGACAAAAACGATGGGTTATAGCCCATGTTTTTTGAAATTTTGAAAAAAAAAGTTAGCCTCGTTTCTCATCATTTTGGACCATGGGCTATAGCCCATATCGTACGGCATACTATGGCACGCCGTTTTTCATCATTTTTGAGGATTTGAAAAAAATGAAAAAAAAAAAAAAAACGATGGGTTATAGCCCATGTTTTTTGAAATTTTGAAAAAAAAAGTTAGCCTCGTTTCTCATCATTTTGGACCGTGGGCTATAGCCCATATCGTACGGCATACTATAGCGCGCCGTTTTTCATCATTTTTGAGGATTTGAAAAAAATGACGAAATGACAAAAACGATGGGTTATAGCCCATGTTTTTTGAAATTTTGAAAAAAAAAGTTAGCCTCGTTTCTCATCATTTTGGACCGTGGGCTATAGCCCATATCGTACGGCATACTATAGCGCGCCGTTTTTCATCATTTTTGAGGATTTGAAAAAAATGACGAAATGAAAAAAACGATGGGTTATAGCCCATGTTTTTTGAAATTTTGAAAAAAAAAGTTAGCCTCGTTTCTCATCATTTTGGATCGTGGGCTATAGCCCATATCGTACGGCATACTATAGCGCGCAGTTTTTCATCATTTTTGAGGATTTTAAAAAAATGACGAAATGACAAAAACGATGGGTTATAGCCCATGTTTTTTGAAATTTTGAAAAAAAAAGTTAGCCTCGTTTCTCATCATTTTGGATCGTGGGCTATAGCCCATATCGTACGGCATACTATAACACGCCGTTTTTCATCATTTTTGAGGATTTGAAAAAAATGACGAAATGACAAAAACGATGGGTTATAGCCCATGTTTTTTGAAATTTTGAAAAAAAAAGTTAGCCTCGTTTCTCATCATTTTGGACCGTGGGCTATAGCCCATATCGTACGGCATACTATAGCGCGCCGTTTTTCATCATTTTTGAAGATTTGAAAAAAATGACAAAATGACAAAAACGATGGGTTATAGCCCATGTTTTTTGAAATTTTGAAAAAAAAAGTTAGCCTCGTTTCTCATCATTTTGGATCGTGGGCTATAGCCCATATCGTACGGCATACTATAGCGCGCCGTTTTTCATCATTTTTGAAGATTTGAAAAAAATGACGAAATGACAAAAACGATGGGTTATAGCCCATGTTTTTTGAAATTTTGAAAAAAAAAGTTAGCCTCGTTTCTCATCATTTTGGATCGTGGGCTATAGCCCATATCGTACGGCATACTATAGCGCGCAGTTTTTCATCATTTTTGAGGATTTGAAAAAAATGACGAAATGACAAAAACGATGGGTTATAGCCCATGTTTTTTGAAATTTTGAAAAAAAAAGTTAGCCTCGTTTCTCATCATTTTGGACCATGGGCTATAGCCCATATCGTACGGCATACTATGGCACGCCGTTTTTCATCATTTTTGAGGATTTAAAAAAAAAACGAAAAAAAAACAAAAACGATGGGTTATAGCCCATGTTTTTTGAAATTTTGAAAAAAAAAGTTAGCCTCGTTTCTCATCATTTTGGACCGTGGGCTATAGCCAATATCGTACGGCATACTATGGCACGCCGTTTTTCATCATTTTTGAGGATTTGAGAAAAATGAAAAAAACGATGGGTTATAGCCCATGTTTTTTGAAATTTTGAAAAAAAAAGTTAGCCTCGTTTCTCATCATTTTGGACCGTGGGCTATAGCCCATATCGTACGGCATACTATAACACGCCGTTTTTCATCATTTTTGAGGATTTGAAAAAAATGACGAAATGACAAAAACGATGGGTTATATCCCATGTTTTTTGAAATTTTGAAAAAAAAAGTTAGCCTCGTTTCTCATCATTTTGGACCGTGGGCTATAGCCCATATCGTACGGCATACTATAGCGCGCCGTTTTTCATCATTTTTGAAGATTTGAAAAAAATGACGAAATGACAAAAACGATGGGTTATAGCCCATGTTTTTTGAAATTTTGAAAAAAAAAGTTATCCTCGTTTCTCATCATTTTGGACCATGGGCTATAGCCCATATCGTACGGCATACTATAGCGCGCCGTTTTTCATCATTTTTGAGGATTTGAAAAAAATGACGAAATGACAAAAACGATGGGTTATAGCCCATGTTTTTTGAAATTTTGAAAAAAAAAGTTAGCCTCGTTTCTCATCATTTTGAATCGTGGGCTATAGCCCATATCGTACGGCATACTATAGCGCGCCGTTTTTCATCATTTTTGAAGATTTGAAAAAAATGACGAAATGACAAAAACGATGGGTTATAGCCCATGTTTTTTGAAATTTTGAAAAAAAAAGTTATCCTCGTTTCTCATCATTTTGGACCATGCGCTATAGCCCATATCGTACGGCATACTATAGCGCGCCGTTTTTCATCATTTTTGAGGATTTGAAAAAAATGACGAAATGACAAAAACGATGGGTTATAGCCCATGTTTTTTGAAATTTTGAAAAAAAAAGTTAGCCTCGTTTCTCATCATTTTGGACCGTGGGCTATAGCCCATATCGTACGGCATACTATAGCGCGCCGTTTTTCATCATTTTTGAAGATTTGAAAAAAATGACAAAATGACAAAAACGATGGGTTATAGCCCATGTTTTTTGAAATTTTGAAAAAAAAAGTTATCCTCGTTTCTCATCATTTTGGACCATGGGCTATAGCCCATATCGTACGGCATACTATAGCGCGCCGTTTTTCATCATTTTTGAGGATTTGAAAAAAATGACGAAATGACAAAAACGATGGGTTATAGCCCATGTTTTTTGAAATTTTGAAAAAAAAAGTTAGCCTCGTTTCTCATCATTTTGGATCGTGGGCTATAGCCCATATCGTACGGCATACTATAGCGCGCCGTTTTTCATCATTTTTGAAGATTTGAAAAAAATGACGAAATGACAAAAACGATGGGTTATAGCCCATGTTTTTTGAAATTTTGAAAAAAAAAGTTAGCCTCGTTTCTCATCATTTTGGACCGTGGGCTATAGCCCATATCGTACGGCATACTATGGCACGCTGTTTTTCATCATTTTTGAGGATTTGAAAAAAATGAAAAAATGAAAAAAAACGATGGGTTATAGCCCATGTTTTGTGAAATTTTGAAAAAAAAAGTTAGCCTCGTTTCTCATCATTTTGGACCGTGGGCTATAGCCCATATCGTACGGCATACTATAACACGCCGTTTTTCATCATTTTTGAGGATTTGAAAAATAAAATAAAATAAAAAAACGATGGGTTATAGCCCATGTTTTTTGAAATTTTGAAAAAAAAGGTTAGCCTCGTTTCTCATCATTTTGGACCGTGGGCTATAGCCCATATCGTACGGCATACTATAGCGCGCCGTTTTTCATCATTTTTGAGGATTTGAAAAAAATGACGAAATGACAAAAACGATGGGTTATAGCCCATGTTTTTTGAAATTTTGAAAAAAAAAGTTAGCCTCGTTTCTCATCATTTTGGACCATGGGCTATAGCCCATATTGTACGGCATACTATAGCGCGCCGTTTTTCATCATTTTTGAAGATTTGAAAAAAATGACGAAATGACAAAAACGATGGGTTATAGCCCATGTTTTTTGAAATTTTGAAAAAAAAAAGTTAGCCTCGTTTCTCATCATTTTGGACGATGGGCTATAGCCCATATTGTACGGCATACTATAGCGCGCCGTTTTTCATCATTTTTGAGGATTTGAAAAAAATGACGAAATGACAAAAACGATGGGTTATAGCCCATGTTTTTTGAAATTTTGAAAAAAAAAGTTAGCCTCGTTTCTCATCATTTTGGATCGTGGGCTATAGCCCATATCGTACGGCATACTATAGCGCGCAGTTTTTCATCATTTTTGAGGATTTGAAAAAAATGACGAAATGACAAAAACGATGGGTTATAGCCCATGTTTTTTGAAATTTTGAAAAAAAAAGTTAGCCTCGTTTCTCATCATTTTGGACCATGGGCTATAGCCCATATCGTACGGCATACTATGGCACGCCGTTTTTCATCATTTTTGAGGATTTGAAAAAAATGAAAAAAAAACAAAAAACGATGGGTTATAGCCCATGTTTTTTGAAATTTTGAAAAAAAAAGTTAGCCTCGTTTCTCATCATTTTGGACCGTGGGCTATAGCCCATATCGTACGGCATACTATAGCGCGCCGTTTTTCATCATTTTTGAGGATTTGAAAAAAATGACGAAATGACAAAAACGATGGGTTATAGCCCATGTTTTTTGAAATTTTGAAAAAAAAAGTTAGCCTCGTTTCTCATCATTTTGGACCGTGGGCTATAGCCCATATCGTACGGCATACTATAGCGCGCCGTTTTTCATCATTTTTGAGGATTTGAAAAAAATGACGAAATGAAAAAAACGATGGGTTATAGCCCATGTTTTTTGAAATTTTGAAAAAAAAAGTTAGCCTCGTTTCTCATCATTTTGGATCGTGGGCTATAGCCCATATCGTACGGCATACTATAGCGCGCAGTTTTTCATCATTTTTGAGGATTTTAAAAAAATGACGAAATGACAAAAACGATGGGTTATAGCCCATGTTTTTTGAAATTTTGAAAAAAAAAGTTAGCCTCGTTTCTCATCATTTTGGATCGTGGGCTATAGCCCATATCGTACGGCATACTATAACACGCCGTTTTTCATCATTTTTGAGGATTTGAAAAAAATGACGAAATGACAAAAACGATGGGTTATAGCCCATGTTTTTTGAAATTTTGAAAAAAAAAGTTAGCCTCGTTTCTCATCATTTTGGACCGTGGGCTATAGCCCATATCGTACGGCATACTATAGCGCGCAGTTTTTCATCATTTTTGAGGATTTGAAAAAAATGACGAAATGACAAAAACGATGGGTTATAGCCCATGTTTTTTGAAATTTTGAAAAAAAAAGTTAGCCTCGTTTCTCATCATTTTGGATCGTGGGCTATAGCCCATATCGTACGGCATACTATAGCGCGCCGTTTTTCATCATTTTTGAGGATTTGAAAAAAATGACGAAATGACAAAAACGATGGGTTATAGCCCATGTTTTTTTAAATTTTGAAAAAAAAAGTTATCCTCGTTTCTCATCATTTTGGACCATGGGCTATAGCCCATATCGTACGGCATACTATAGCGCGCCGTTTTTCATCATTTTTGAGGATTTGAAAAAAATGACGAAATGACAAAAACGATGGGTTATAGCCCATGTTTTTTTAAATTTTGAAAAAAAAAGTTAGCCTCGTTTCTCATCATTTTGGATCGTGGGCTATAGCCCATATCGTACGGCATACTATAGCGCGCAGTTTTTCATCATTTTTGAGGATTTGAAAAAAATGACGAAATGACAAAAACGATGGGTTATAGCCCATGTTTTTTGAAATTTTGAAAAAAAAAGTTAGCCTCGTTTCTCATTATTTTGGATCGTGGGCTATAGCCCATATCGTACGGCATACTATAGCGCGCCGTTTTTCATCATTTTTGAAGATTTGAAAAAAATGACGAAATGACAAAAACGATGGGTTATAGCCCATGTTTTTTGAAATTTTGAAAAAAAAAGTTATCCTCGTTACTCATCATTTTGGACCATGGGCTATAGCCCATATCGTACGGCATACTATAGCGCGCCGTTTTTCATCATTTTTGAGGATTTGAAAAAAATGACGAAATGACAAAAACGATGGGTTATAGCCCATGTTTTTTGAAATTTAAAAAAAAAAAGTTAGCCTCGTTTCTCATCATTTTGGATCGTGGGCTATAGCCCATATCGTACGGCATACTATAGCGCGCAGTTTTTCATCATTTTTGAGGATTTGAAAAAAATGACAAAATGACAAAAACGATGGGTTATAGCCCATGTTTTTTGAAATTTTGAAAAAAAAAGTTAGCCTCGTTTCTCATCATTTTGGACCGTGGGCTATAGCCCATATCGTACGGCATACTATAGCGCGCCGTTTTTCATCATTTTTGAGGATTTGAAAAAAATGACGAAATGACAAAAACGATGGGTTATAGCCCATGTTTTTTGAAATTTTGGAAAAAAAAGTTAGCCTCGTTTCTCATCATTTTGGATCATGGGCTATAGCCAATATCGTACGGCATACTATAGCGCGCAGTTTTTCATCATTTTTGAGGATTTGAAAAAAATGACGAAATGACAAAAACGATGGGTTATAGCCCATGTTTTTTGAAATTTTGAAAAAAAAAGTTAGCCTCGTTTCTCATCATTTTGGACCATGGGCTATAGCCCATATCGTACGGCATACTATAGCGCGCCGTTTTTCATCATTTTTGAGGATTTGAAAAAAATGACAAAATGACAAAAACGATGGGTTATATCCCATGTTTTTTGAAATTTTGAAAAAAAAAGTTAGCCTCGTTTCTCATCATTTTGGACCGTGGGCTATAGCCCATATCGTACGGCATACTATAGCGCGCCGTTTTTCATCATTTTTGAGGATTTGAAAAAAATGACGAAATGAAAAAAACGATGGGTTATAGCCCATGTTTTTTGAAATTTTGAAAAAAAAAGTTAGCCTCGTTTCTCATCATTTTGGATCGTGGGCTATAGCCCATATCGTACGGCATACTATAGCGCGCAGTTTTTCATCATTTTTGAAGATTTGAAAAAAATGACGAAATGACAAAAACGATGGGTTATAGCCCATGTTTTTTGAAATTTTGAAAAAAAAAGTTAGCCTCGTTTCTCATCATTTTGGATCGTGGGCTATAGCCCATATCGTACGGCATACTATAGCGCGCCGTTTTTCATCATTTTTGAAGATTTGAAAAAAATGACGAAATGACAAAAACGATGGGTTATAGCCCATGTTTTTTTTAATTTTGAAAAAAAAAGTTATCCTCGTTACTCATCATTTTGGACCATGGGCTATAGCCCATATCGTACGGCATACTATAGCGCGCCGTTTTTCATCATTTTTGAGGATTTGAAAAAAATGACGAAATGACAAAAACGATGGGTAATAGCCCATGTTTTTTGAAATTTTGAAAAAAAAAGTTAGCCTCGTTTCTCATCATTTTGGATCGTGGGCTATAGCCCATATCGTACGGCATACTATAGCGCGCAGTTTTTCATCATTTTTGAGGATTTGAAAAAAATGACAAAATGACAAAAACGATGGGTTATAGCCCATGTTTTTTGAAATTTTGAAAAAAAAAGTTAGCCTCGTTTCTCATCATTTTGGATCGTGGGCTATAGCCCATATCGTACGGCATACTATAGCGCGCAGTTTTTCATCATTTTTGAGGATTTGAAAAAAATGACGAAATGACAAAAACGATGGGTTATAGCCCATGTTTTTTGAAATTTTGAAAAAAAAAGTTAGCCTCGTTTCTCATCATTTTGGACCATGGGCTTTAGCCCATATCGTACGGCATACTATGGCACGCCGTTTTTCATCATTTTTGAGGATTTGAAAAAAATGAAAAAAAACCAAAAAACGATGGGTTATAGCCCATGTTTTTTGAAATTTTGAAAAAAAAAGTTAGCCTCGTTTCTCATCATTTTGGACCGTGGGCTATAGCCCATATCGTACGGCATACTATGGCACGCCGTTTTTCATCATTTTTGAGGATTTGAAAAAAATGACAAAATGACAAAAACGATGGGTTATAGCCCATGTTTTTTGAAATTTTGAAAAAAAAAGTTAGCCTCGTTTCTCATCATTTTGGACCGTGGGCTATAGCCCATATCGTACGGCATACTATAGCGCGCCGTTTTTCATCATTTTTGAGGATTTGAAAAAAATGACGAAATGAAAAAAACGATGGGTTATAGCCCATGTTTTTTGAAATTTTGAAAAAAAAAGTTAGCCTCGTTTCTCATCATTTTGGATCGTGGGCTATAGCCCATATCGTACGGCATACTATAGCGCGCAGTTTTTCATCATTTTTGAGGATTTGAAAAAAATGACGAAATGACAAAAACGATGGGTTATAGCCCATGTTTTTTGAAATTTTGAAAAAAAAAGTTAGGCTTGTTTCTCATCATTTTGGACCATGGGCTATAGCCCATATCGTACGGCATACTATGGCCCGCCGTTTTTCATCATTTTTGAGGATTTGAAAAAAATGAAAAAAAAACAAAAAACGATGGGTTATAGCCCATGTTTTTTGAAATTTTGAAAAAAAAAGTTAGCCTCGTTTCTCATCATTTTGGACCGTGGGCTATAGCCCATATCGTACGGCATACTATAGCGCGCCGTTTTTCATCATTTTTGAGGATTTGAAAAAAATGACGAAATGACAAAAACGATGGGTTATAGCCCATGTTTTTTGAAATTTTGAAAAAAAAAGTTAGCCTCGTTTCTCATCATTTTGGACCGTGGGCTATAGCCCATATCGTACGGCATACTATAGCGCGCCGTTTTTCATCATTTTTGAGGATTTGAAAAAAATGACGAAATGAAAAAAACCATGGGTTATAGCCCATGTTTTTTGAAATTTTGAAAAAAAAAGTTAGCCTCGTTTCTCATCATTTTGGATCGTGGGCTATAGCCCATATCGTACGGCATACTATAGCGCGCAGTTTTTCATCATTTTTGAGGATTTTAAAAAAATGACGAAATGACAAAAACGATGGGTTATAGCCCATGTTTTTTGAAATTTTGAAAAAAAAAGTTAGCCTCGTTTCTCATCATTTTGGATCGTGGGCTATAGCCCATATCGTACGGCATACTATAACACGCCGTTTTTCATCATTTTTGAGGATTTGAAAAAAATGAAAAAAAAACAAAAAACGATGGGTTATAGCCCATGTTTTTTGAAATTTTGAAAAAAAAAGTTAGCCTCGTTTCTCATCATTTTGGACCGTGGGCTATAGCCCATATCGTACGGCATACTATAGCGCGCCGTTTTTCATCATTTTTGAGGATTTGAAAAAAATGACGAAATGACAAAAACGATGGGTTATAGCCCATGTTTTTTGAAATTTTGAAAAAAAAAGTTAGCCTCGTTTCTCATCATTTTGGACCGTGGGCTATAGCCCATATCGTACGGCATACTATAGCGCGCCGTTTTTCATCATTTTTGAGGATTTGAAAAAAATGACGAAATGAAAAAAACCATGGGTTATAGCCCATGTTTTTTGAAATTTTGAAAAAAAAAGTTAGCCTCGTTTCTCATCATTTTGGATCGTGGGCTATAGCCCATATCGTACGGCATACTATAGCGCGCAGTTTTTCATCATTTTTGAGGATTTTAAAAAAATGACGAAATGACAAAAACGATGGGTTATAGCCCATGTTTTTTGAAATTTTGAAAAAAAAAGTTAGCCTCGTTTCTCATCATTTTGGATCGTGGGCTATAGCCCATATCGTACGGCATACTATAACACGCCGTTTTTCATCATTTTTGAGGATTTGAAAAAAATGACGAAATGACAAAAACGATGGGTTATAGCCCATGTTTTTTGAAATTTTGAAATAAAAAGTTAGCCTCGTTTCTCATCATTTTGGACCATGGGCTATAGCCCATATCGTACGGCATACTATAGCGCGCCGTTTTTCATCATTTTTGAGGATTTGAAAAAAATGACGAAATGACAAAAACGATGGGTTATAGCCCATGTTTTTTGAAATTTTGAAATAAAAAGTTAGCCTCGTTTCTCATCATTTTGGATCGTGGGCTATAGCCCATATCGTACGGCATACTATAGCGCGCAGTTTTTCATCATTTTTGAGGATTTGAAAAAAATGACGAAATGACAAAAACGATGGGTTATAGCCCATGTTTTTTGAAATTTTGAAAAAAAAAGTTATCCTCGTTTCTCATCATTTTGGACCATGGGCTATAGCCCATATCGTACGGCATACTATAGCGCGCCGTTTTTCATCATTTTTGAGGATTTGAAAAAAATGACGAAATGACAAAAACGATGGGTTATAGCCCATGTTTTTTTAAATTTTGAAAAAAAAAGTTAGCCTCGTTTCTCATCATTTTGGATCGTGGGCTATAGCCCATATCGTACGGCATACTATAGCGCGCAGTTTTTCATCATTTTTGAGGATTTGAAAAAAATGACGAAATGACAAAAACGATGGGTTATAGCCCATGTTTTTTGAAATTTTGAAAAAAAAAGTTAGCCTCGTTTCTCATTATTTTGGATCGTGGGCTATAGCCCATATCGTACGGCATACTATAGCGCGCCGTTTTTCATCATTTTTGAAGATTTGAAAAAAATGACGAAATGACAAAAACGATGGGTTATAGCCCATGTTTTTTGAAATTTTGAAAAAAAAAGTTATCCTCGTTACTCATCATTTTGGACCATGGGCTATAGCCCATATCATACGGCATACTATAGCGCGCCGTTTTTCATCATTTTTGAGGATTTGAAAAAAATGACGAAATGACAAAAACGATGGGTTATAGCCCATGTTTTTTGAAATTTAAAAAAAAAAAGTTAGCCTCGTTTCTCATCATTTTGGATCGTGGGCTATAGCCCATATCGTACGGCATACTATAGCGCGCAGTTTTTCATCATTTTTGAGGATTTGAAAAAAATGACAAAATGACAAAAACGATGGGTTATAGCCCATGTTTTTTGAAATTTTGAAAAAAAAAGTTAGCCTCGTTTCTCATCATTTTGGACCGTGGGCTATAGCCCATATCGTACGGCATACTATAGCGCGCCGTTTTTCATCATTTTTGAGGATTTGAAAAAAATGACGAAATGACAAAAACGATGGGTTATAGCCCATGTTTTTTGAAATTTTGAAAAAAAAAGTTAGCCTCGTTTCTCATCATTTTGGACCGTGGGCTATAGCCCATATCGTACGGCATACTATAGCGCGCCGTTTTTCATCATTTTTGAGGATTTGAAAAAAATGACGAAATGAAAAAAACGATGGGTTATAGCCCATGTTTTTTGAAATTTTGAAAAAAAAAGTTAGCCTCGTTTCTCATCATTTTGGATCGTGGGCTATAGCCCATATCGTACGGCATACTATAGCGCGCAGTTTTTCATCATTTTTGAGGATTTTAAAAAAATGACGAAATGACAAAAACGATGGGTTATAGCCCATGTTTTTTGAAATTTTGAAAAAAAAAGTTAGCCTCGTTTCTCATCATTTTGGATCGTGGGCTATAGCCCATATCGTACGGCATACTATAACACGCCGTTTTTCATCATTTTTGAGGATTTGAAAAAAATGACGAAATGACAAAAACGATGGGTTATAGCCCATGTTTTTTGAAATTTTGAAAAAAAAAGTTAGCCTCGTTTCTCATCATTTTGGACCGTGGGCTATAGCCCATATCGTACGGCATACTATAGCGCGCCGTTTTTCATCATTTTTGAAGATTTGAAAAAAATGACAAAATGACAAAAACGATGGGTTATAGCCCATGTTTTTTGAAATTTTGAAAAAAAAAGTTAGGCTTGTTTCTCATCATTTTGGACCATGGGCTATAGCCCATATCGTACGGCATACTATGGCCCGCCGTTTTTCATCATTTTTGAGGATTTGAAAAAAATGAAAAAAAAACAAAAAACGATGGGTTATAGCCCATGTTTTTTGAAATTTTGAAAAAAAAAGTTAGCCTCGTTTCTCATCATTTTGGACCGTGGGCTATAGCCCATATCGTACGGCATACTATAGCGCGCCGTTTTTCATCATTTTTGAGGATTTGAAAAAAATGACGAAATGACAAAAACGATGGGTTATAGCCCATGTTTTTTGAAATTTTGAAAAAAAAAGTTAGCCTCGTTTCTCATCATTTTGGACCGTGGGCTATAGCCCATATCGTACGGCATACTATAGCGCGCCGTTTTTCATCATTTTTGAGGATTTGAAAAAAATGACGAAATGAAAAAAACCATGGGTTATAGCCCATGTTTTTTGAAATTTTGAAAAAAAAAGTTAGCCTCGTTTCTCATCATTTTGGATCGTGGGCTATAGCCCATATCGTACGGCATACTATAGCGCGCAGTTTTTCATCATTTTTGAGGATTTTAAAAAAATGACGAAATGACAAAAACGATGGGTTATAGCCCATGTTTTTTGAAATTTTGAAAAAAAAAGTTAGCCTCGTTTCTCATCATTTTGGATCGTGGGCTATAGCCCATATCGTACGGCATACTATAACACGCCGTTTTTCATCATTTTTGAGGATTTGAAAAAAATGAAAAAAAAACAAAAAACGATGGGTTATAGCCCATGTTTTTTGAAATTTTGAAAAAAAAAGTTAGCCTCGTTTCTCATCATTTTGGACCGTGGGCTATAGCCCATATCGTACGGCATACTATAGCGCGCCGTTTTTCATCATTTTTGAGGATTTGAAAAAAATGACGAAATGACAAAAACGATGGGTTATAGCCCATGTTTTTTGAAATTTTGAAAAAAAAAGTTAGCCTCGTTTCTCATCATTTTGGACCGTGGGCTATAGCCCATATCGTACGGCATACTATAGCGCGCCGTTTTTCATCATTTTTGAGGATTTGAAAAAAATGACGAAATGAAAAAAACCATGGGTTATAGCCCATGTTTTTTGAAATTTTGAAAAAAAAAGTTAGCCTCGTTTCTCATCATTTTGGATCGTGGGCTATAGCCCATATCGTACGGCATACTATAGCGCGCAGTTTTTCATCATTTTTGAGGATTTTAAAAAAATGACGAAATGACAAAAACGATGGGTTATAGCCCATGTTTTTTGAAATTTTGAAAAAAAAAGTTAGCCTCGTTTCTCATCATTTTGGATCGTGGGCTATAGCCCATATCGTACGGCATACTATAACACGCCGTTTTTCATCATTTTTGAGGATTTGAAAAAAATGACGAAATGACAAAAACGATGGGTTATAGCCCATGTTTTTTGAAATTTTGAAATAAAAAGTTAGCCTCGTTTCTCATCATTTTGGACCATGGGCTATAGCCCATATCGTACGGCATACTATAGCGCGCCGTTTTTCATCATTTTTGAGGATTTGAAAAAAATGACGAAATGACAAAAACGATGGGTTATAGCCCATGTTTTTTGAAATTTTGAAATAAAAAGTTAGCCTCGTTTCTCATCATTTTGGATCGTGGGCTATAGCCCATATCGTACGGCATACTATAGCGCGCAGTTTTTCATCATTTTTGAGGATTTGAAAAAAATGACGAAATGACAAAAACGATGGGTTATAGCCCATGTTTTTTGAAATTTTGAAAAAAAAAGTTATCCTCGTTTCTCATCATTTTGGACCATGGGCTATAGCCCATATCGTACGGCATACTATAGCGCGCCGTTTTTCATCATTTTTGAGGATTTGAAAAAAATGACGAAATGACAAAAACGATGGGTTATAGCCCATGTTTTTTTAAATTTTGAAAAAAAAAGTTAGCCTCGTTTCTCATCATTTTGGATCGTGGGCTATAGCCCATATCGTACGGCATACTATAGCGCGCAGTTTTTCATCATTTTTGAGGATTTGAAAAAAATGACGAAATGACAAAAACGATGGGTTATAGCCCATGTTTTTTGAAATTTTGAAAAAAAAAGTTAGCCTCGTTTCTCATTATTTTGGATCGTGGGCTATAGCCCATATCGTACGGCATACTATAGCGCGCCGTTTTTCATCATTTTTGAAGATTTGAAAAAAATGACGAAATGACAAAAACGATGGGTTATAGCCCATGTTTTTTGAAATTTTGAAAAAAAAAGTTATCCTCGTTACTCATCATTTTGGACCATGGGCTATAGCCCATATCATACGGCATACTATAGCGCGCCGTTTTTCATCATTTTTGAGGATTTGAAAAAAATGACGAAATGACAAAAACGATGGGTTATAGCCCATGTTTTTTGAAATTTAAAAAAAAAAAGTTAGCCTCGTTTCTCATCATTTTGGATCGTGGGCTATAGCCCATATCGTACGGCATACTATAGCGCGCAGTTTTTCATCATTTTTGAGGATTTGAAAAAAATGACAAAATGACAAAAACGATGGGTTATAGCCCATGTTTTTTGAAATTTTGAAAAAAAAAGTTAGCCTCGTTTCTCATCATTTTGGACCGTGGGCTATAGCCCATATCGTACGGCATACTATAGCGCGCCGTTTTTCATCATTTTTGAGGATTTGAAAAAAATGACGAAATGACAAAAACGATGGGTTATAGCCCATGTTTTTTGAAATTTTGAAAAAAAAAGTTAGCCTCGTTTCTCATCATTTTGGACCGTGGGCTATAGCCCATATCGTACGGCATACTATAGCGCGCCGTTTTTCATCATTTTTGAGGATTTGAAAAAAATGACGAAATGAAAAAAACGATGGGTTATAGCCCATGTTTTTTGAAATTTTGAAAAAAAAAGTTAGCCTCGTTTCTCATCATTTTGGATCGTGGGCTATAGCCCATATCGTACGGCATACTATAGCGCGCAGTTTTTCATCATTTTTGAGGATTTTAAAAAAATGACGAAATGACAAAAACGATGGGTTATAGCCCATGTTTTTTGAAATTTTGAAAAAAAAAGTTAGCCTCGTTTCTCATCATTTTGGATCGTGGGCTATAGCCCATATCGTACGGCATACTATAACACGCCGTTTTTCATCATTTTTGAGGATTTGAAAAAAATGACGAAATGACAAAAACGATGGGTTATAGCCCATGTTTTTTGAAATTTTGAAAAAAAAAGTTAGCCTCGTTTCTCATCATTTTGGACCGTGGGCTATAGCCCATATCGTACGGCATACTATAGCGCGCCGTTTTTCATCATTTTTGAAGATTTGAAAAAAATGACAAAATGACAAAAACGATGGGTTATAGCCCATGTTTTTTGAAATTTTGAAAAAAAAAGTTAGCCTCGTTTCTCATCATTTTGGATCGTGGGCTATAGCCCATATCGTACGGCATACTATAGCGCGCCGTTTTTCATCATTTTTGAAGATTTGAAAAAAATGACGAAATGACAAAAACGATGGGTTATAGCCCATGTTTTTTGAAATTTTGAAAAAAAAAGTTAGCCTCGTTTCTCATCATTTTGGATCGTGGGCTATAGCCCATATCGTACGGCATACTATAGCGCGCAGTTTTTCATCATTTTTGAGGATTTGAAAAAAATGACGAAATGACAAAAACGATGGGTTATAGCCCATGTTTTTTGAAATTTTGAAAAAAAAAGTTAGCCTCGTTTCTCATCATTTTGGACCATGGGCTATAGCCCATATCGTACGGCATACTATGGCACGCCGTTTTTCATCATTTTTGAGGATTTAAAAAAAAAACGAAAAAAAAAACAAAAACGATGGGTTATAGCCCATGTTTTTTGAAATTTTGAAAAAAAAAGTTAGCCTCGTTTCTCATCATTTTGGACCGTGGGCTATAGCCAATATCGTACGGCATACTATGGCACGCCGTTTTTCATCATTTTTGAGGATTTGAGAAAAATGAAAAAAACGATGGGTTATAGCCCATGTTTTTTGAAATTTTGAAAAAAAAAGTTAGCCTCGTTTCTCATCATTTTGGACCGTGGGCTATAGCCCATATCGTACGGCATACTATAACACGCCGTTTTTCATCATTTTTGAGGATTTGAAAAAAATGACGAAATGACAAAAACGATGGGTTATAGCCCATGTTTTTTGAAATTTTGAAAAAAAAAGTTAGCCTCGTTTCTCATCATTTTGGACCGTGGGCTATAGCCCATATCGTACGGCATACTATAGCGCGCCGTTTTTCATCATTTTTGAAGATTTGAAAAAAATGACGAAATGACAAAAACGATGGGTTATAGCCCATGTTTTTTGAAATTTTGAAAAAAAAAGTTATCCTCGTTTCTCATCATTTTGGACCATGGGCTATAGCCCATATCGTACGGCATACTATAGCGCGCCGTTTTTCATCATTTTTGAGGATTTGAAAAAAATGACGAAATGACAAAAACGATGGGTTATAGCCCATGTTTTTTGAAATTTTGAAAAAAAAAGTTAGCCTCGTTTCTCATCATTTTGAATCGTGGGCTATAGCCCATATCGTACGGCATACTATAGCGCGCCGTTTTTCATCATTTTTGAAGATTTGAAAAAAATGACGAAATGACAAAAACGATGGGTTATAGCCCATGTTTTTTGAAATTTTGAAAAAAAAAGTTATCCTCGTTTCTCATCATTTTGGACCATGCGCTATAGCCCATATCGTACGGCATACTATAGCGCGCCGTTTTTCATCATTTTTGAGGATTTGAAAAAAATGACGAAATGACAAAAACGATGGGTTATAGCCCATGTTTTTTGAAATTTTGAAAAAAAAAGTTAGCCTCGTTTCTCATCATTTTGAATCGTGGGCTATAGCCCATATCGTACGGCATACTATAGCGCGCCGTTTTTCATCATTTTTGAAGATTTGAAAAAAATGACGAAATGACAAAAACGATGGGTTATAGCCCATGTTTTTTGAAATTTTGAAAAAAAAAGTTATCCTCGTTTCTCATCATTTTGGACCATGGGCTATAGCCCATATCGTACGGCATACTATAGCGCGCCGTTTTTCATCATTTTTGAGGATTTGAAAAAAATGACGAAATGACAAAAACGATGGGTTATAGCCCATGTTTTTTGAAATTTTGAAAAAAAAAGTTAGCCTCGTTTCTCATCATTTTGAATCGTGGGCTATAGCCCATATCGTACGGCATACTATAGCGCGCCGTTTTTCATCATTTTTGAAGATTTGAAAAAAATGACGAAATGACAAAAACGATGGGTTATAGCCCATGTTTTTTGAAATTTTGAAAAAAAAAGTTATCCTCGTTTCTCATCATTTTGGACCATGCGCTATAGCCCATATCGTACGGCATACTATAGCGCGCCGTTTTTCATCATTTTTGAGGATTTGAAAAAAATGACGAAATGACAAAAACGATGGGTTATAGCCCATGTTTTTTGAAATTTTGAAAAAAAAAGTTAGCCTCGTTTCTCATCATTTTGGACCGTGGGCTATAGCCCATATCGTACGGCATACTATAGCGCGCCGTTTTTCATCATTTTTGAAGATTTGAAAAAAATGACAAAATGACAAAAACGATGGGTTATAGCCCATGTTTTTTGAAATTTTGAAAAAAAAAGTTATCCTCGTTTCTCATCATTTTGGACCATGGGCTATAGCCCATATCGTACGGCATACTATAGCGCGCCGTTTTTCATCATTTTTGAGGATTTGAAAAAAATGACGAAATGACAAAAACGATGGGTTATAGCCCATGTTTTTTGAAATTTTGAAAAAAAAAGTTAGCCTCGTTTCTCATCATTTTGGATCGTGGGCTATAGCCCATATCGTACGGCATACTATAGCGCGCCGTTTTTCATCATTTTTGAAGATTTGAAAAAAATGACGAAATGACAAAAACGATGGGTTATAGCCCATGTTTTTTGAAATTTTGAAAAAAAAAGTTAGCCTCGTTTCTCATCATTTTGGACCGTGGGCTATAGCCCATATCGTACGGCATACTATGGCACGCTGTTTTTCATCATTTTTGAGGATTTGAAAAAAATGAAAAAATGAAAAAAAACGATGGGTTATAGCCCATGTTTTGTGAAATTTTGAAAAAAAAAGTTAGCCTCGTTTCTCATCATTTTGGACCGTGGGCTATAGCCCATATCGTACGGCATACTATAACACGCCGTTTTTCATCATTTTTGAGGATTTGAAAAATAAAATAAAATTAAAAAACGATGGGTTATAGCCCATGTTTTTTGAAATTTTGAAAAAAAAGGTTAGCCTCGTTTCTCATCATTTTGGACCGTGGGCTATAGCCCATATCGTACGGCATACTATAGCGCGCCGTTTTTCATCATTTTTGAGGATTTGAAAAAAATGACGAAATGACAAAAACGATGGGTTATAGCCCATGTTTTTTGAAATTTTGAAAAAAAAAGTTAGCCTCGTTTCTCATCATTTTGGACCATGGGCTATAGCCCATATTGTACGGCATACTATAGCGCGCCGTTTTTCATCATTTTTGAAGATTTGAAAAAAATGACGAAATGACAAAAACGATGGGTTATAGCCCATGTTTTTTGAAATTTTGAAAAAAAAAGTTAGCCTCGTTTCTCATCATTTTGGACGATGGGCTATAGCCCATATTGTACGGCATACTATAGCGCGCCGTTTTTCATCATTTTTGAGGATTTGAAAAAAATGACGAAATGACAAAAACGATGGGTTATAGCCCATGTTTTTTGAAATTTTGAAAAAAAAAGTTAGCCTCGTTTCTCATCATTTTGGATCGTGGGCTATAGCCCATATCGTACGGCATACTATAGCGCGCAGTTTTTCATCATTTTTGAGGATTTGAAAAAAATGACGAAATGACAAAAACGATGGGTTATAGCCCATGTTTTTTGAAATTTTGAAAAAAAAAGTTAGCCTCGTTTCTCATCATTTTGGACCATGGGCTATAGCCCATATCGTACGGCATACTATGGCACGCCGTTTTTCATCATTTTTGAGGATTTGAAAAAAATGAAAAAAAAACAAAAAACGATGGGTTATAGCCCATGTTTTTTGAAATTTTGAAAAAAAAAGTTAGCCTCGTTTCTCATCATTTTGGACCGTGGGCTATAGCCCATATCGTACGGCATACTATAGCGCGCCGTTTTTCATCATTTTTGAGGATTTGAAAAAAATGACGAAATGACAAAAACGATGGGTTATAGCCCATGTTTTTTGAAATTTTGAAAAAAAAAGTTAGCCTCGTTTCTCATCATTTTGGACCGTGGGCTATAGCCCATATCGTACGGCATACTATAGCGCGCCGTTTTTCATCATTTTTGAGGATTTGAAAAAAATGACGAAATGAAAAAAACGATGGGTTATAGCCCATGTTTTTTGAAATTTTGAAAAAAAAAGTTAGCCTCGTTTCTCATCATTTTGGATCGTGGGCTATAGCCCATATCGTACGGCATACTATAGCGCGCAGTTTTTCATCATTTTTGAGGATTTTAAAAAAATGACGAAATGACAAAAACGATGGGTTATAGCCCATGTTTTTTGAAATTTTGAAAAAAAAAGTTAGCCTCGTTTCTCATCATTTTGGATCGTGGGCTATAGCCCATATCGTACGGCATACTATAACACGCCGTTTTTCATCATTTTTGAGGATTTGAAAAAAATGACGAAATGACAAAAACGATGGGTTATAGCCCATGTTTTTTGAAATTTTGAAAAAAAAAGTTAGCCTCGTTTCTCATCATTTTGGACCGTGGGCTATAGCCCATATCGTACGGCATACTATAGCGCGCAGTTTTTCATCATTTTTGAGGATTTGAAAAAAATGACGAAATGACAAAAACGATGGGTTATAGCCCATGTTTTTTGAAATTTTGAAAAAAAAAGTTAGCCTCGTTTCTCATCATTTTGGATCGTGGGCTATAGCCCATATCGTACGGCATACTATAGCGCGCCGTTTTTCATCATTTTTGAGGATTTGAAAAAAATGACGAAATGACAAAAACGATGGGTTATAGCCCATGTTTTTTTAAATTTTGAAAAAAAAAGTTATCCTCGTTTCTCATCATTTTGGACCATGGGCTATAGCCCATATCGTACGGCATACTATAGCGCGCCGTTTTTCATCATTTTTGAGGATTTGAAAAAAATGACGAAATGACAAAAACGATGGGTTATAGCCCATGTTTTTTTAAATTTTGAAAAAAAAAGTTAGCCTCGTTTCTCATCATTTTGGATCGTGGGCTATAGCCCATATCGTACGGCATACTATAGCGCGCAGTTTTTCATCATTTTTGAGGATTTGAAAAAAATGACGAAATGACAAAAACGATGGGTTATAGCCCATGTTTTTTGAAATTTTGAAAAAAAAAGTTAGCCTCGTTTCTCATTATTTTGGATCGTGGGCTATAGCCCATATCGTACGGCATACTATAGCGCGCCGTTTTTCATCATTTTTGAAGATTTGAAAAAAATGACGAAATGACAAAAACGATGGGTTATAGCCCATGTTTTTTGAAATTTTGAAAAAAAAAGTTATCCTCGTTACTCATCATTTTGGACCATGGGCTATAGCCCATATCGTACGGCATACTATAGCGCGCCGTTTTTCATCATTTTTGAGGATTTGAAAAAAATGACGAAATGACAAAAACGATGGGTTATAGCCCATGTTTTTTGAAATTTAAAAAAAAAAAGTTAGCCTCGTTTCTCATCATTTTGGATCGTGGGCTATAGCCCATATCGTACGGCATACTATAGCGCGCAGTTTTTCATCATTTTTGAGGATTTGAAAAAAATGACAAAATGACAAAAACGATGGGTTATAGCCCATGTTTTTTGAAATTTTGAAAAAAAAAGTTAGCCTCGTTTCTCATCATTTTGGACCGTGGGCTATAGCCCATATCGTACGGCATACTATAGCGCGCCGTTTTTCATCATTTTTGAAGATTTGAAAAAAATGACGAAATGACAAAAACGATGGGTTATAGCCCATGTTTTTTGAAATTTTGAAAAAAAAAGTTATCCTCGTTTCTCATCATTTTGGACCATGCGCTATAGCCCATATCGTACGGCATACTATAGCGCGCCGTTTTTCATCATTTTTGAGGATTTGAAAAAAATGACGAAATGACAAAAACGATGGGTTATAGCCCATGTTTTTTGAAATTTTGAAAAAAAAAGTTAGCCTCGTTTCTCATCATTTTGGACCGTGGGCTATAGCCCATATCGTACGGCATACTATAGCGCGCCGTTTTTCATCATTTTTGAAGATTTGAAAAAAATGACAAAATGACAAAAACGATGGGTTATAGCCCATGTTTTTTGAAATTTTGAAAAAAAAAGTTATCCTCGTTTCTCATCATTTTGGACCATGGGCTATAGCCCATATCGTACGGCATACTATAGCGCGCCGTTTTTCATCATTTTTGAGGATTTGAAAAAAATGACGAAATGACAAAAACGATGGGTTATAGCCCATGTTTTTTGAAATTTTGAAAAAAAAAGTTAGCCTCGTTTCTCATCATTTTGGATCGTGGGCTATAGCCCATATCGTACGGCATACTATAGCGCGCCGTTTTTCATCATTTTTGAAGATTTGAAAAAAATGACGAAATGACAAAAACGATGGGTTATAGCCCATGTTTTTTGAAATTTTGAAAAAAAAAGTTAGCCTCGTTTCTCATCATTTTGGACCGTGGGCTATAGCCCATATCGTACGGCATACTATGGCACGCTGTTTTTCATCATTTTTGAGGATTTGAAAAAAATGAAAAAATGAAAAAAAACGATGGGTTATAGCCCATGTTTTGTGAAATTTTGAAAAAAAAAGTTAGCCTCGTTTCTCATCATTTTGGACCGTGGGCTATAGCCCATATCGTACGGCATACTATAACACGCCGTTTTTCATCATTTTTGAGGATTTGAAAAATAAAATAAAATAAAAAAACGATGGGTTATAGCCCATGTTTTTTGAAATTTTGAAAAAAAAGGTTAGCCTCGTTTCTCATCATTTTGGACCGTGGGCTATAGCCCATATCGTACGGCATACTATAGCGCGCCGTTTTTCATCATTTTTGAGGATTTGAAAAAAATGACGAAATGACAAAAACGATGGGTTATAGCCCATGTTTTTTGAAATTTTGAAAAAAAAAGTTAGCCTCGTTTCTCATCATTTTGGACCATGGGCTATAGCCCATATTGTACGGCATACTATAGCGCGCCGTTTTTCATCATTTTTGAAGATTTGAAAAAAATGACGAAATGACAAAAACGATGGGTTATAGCCCATGTTTTTTGAAATTTTGAAAAAAAAAGTTAGCCTCGTTTCTCATCATTTTGGACGATGGGCTATAGCCCATATTGTACGGCATACTATAGCGCGCCGTTTTTCATCATTTTTGAGGATTTGAAAAAAATGACGAAATGACAAAAACGATGGGTTATAGCCCATGTTTTTTGAAATTTTGAAAAAAAAAGTTAGCCTCGTTTCTCATCATTTTGGATCGTGGGCTATAGCCCATATCGTACGGCATACTATAGCGCGCAGTTTTTCATCATTTTTGAGGATTTGAAAAAAATGACGAAATGACAAAAACGATGGGTTATAGCCCATGTTTTTTGAAATTTTGAAAAAAAAAGTTAGCCTCGTTTCTCATCATTTTGGACCATGGGCTATAGCCCATATCGTACGGCATACTATGGCACGCCGTTTTTCATCATTTTTGAGGATTTGAAAAAAATGAAAAAAAAACAAAAAACGATGGGTTATAGCCCATGTTTTTTGAAATTTTGAAAAAAAAAGTTAGCCTCGTTTCTCATCATTTTGGACCGTGGGCTATAGCCCATATCGTACGGCATACTATAGCGCGCCGTTTTTCATCATTTTTGAGGATTTGAAAAAAATGACGAAATGACAAAAACGATGGGTTATAGCCCATGTTTTTTGAAATTTTGAAAAAAAAAGTTAGCCTCGTTTCTCATCATTTTGGACCGTGGGCTATAGCCCATATCGTACGGCATACTATAGCGCGCCGTTTTTCATCATTTTTGAGGATTTGAAAAAAATGACGAAATGAAAAAAACGATGGGTTATAGCCCATGTTTTTTGAAATTTTGAAAAAAAAAGTTAGCCTCGTTTCTCATCATTTTGGATCGTGGGCTATAGCCCATATCGTACGGCATACTATAGCGCGCAGTTTTTCATCATTTTTGAGGATTTTAAAAAAATGACGAAATGACAAAAACGATGGGTTATAGCCCATGTTTTTTGAAATTTTGAAAAAAAAAGTTAGCCTCGTTTCTCATCATTTTGGATCGTGGGCTATAGCCCATATCGTACGGCATACTATAACACGCCGTTTTTCATCATTTTTGAGGATTTGAAAAAAATGACGAAATGACAAAAACGATGGGTTATAGCCCATGTTTTTTGAAATTTTGAAAAAAAAAGTTAGCCTCGTTTCTCATCATTTTGGACCGTGGGCTATAGCCCATATCGTACGGCATACTATAGCGCGCAGTTTTTCATCATTTTTGAGGATTTGAAAAAAATGACGAAATGACAAAAACGATGGGTTATAGCCCATGTTTTTTGAAATTTTGAAAAAAAAAGTTAGCCTCGTTTCTCATCATTTTGGATCGTGGGCTATAGCCCATATCGTACGGCATACTATAGCGCGCCGTTTTTCATCATTTTTGAGGATTTGAAAAAAATGACGAAATGACAAAAACGATGGGTTATAGCCCATGTTTTTTTAAATTTTGAAAAAAAAAGTTATCCTCGTTTCTCATCATTTTGGACCATGGGCTATAGCCCATATCGTACGGCATACTATAGCGCGCCGTTTTTCATCATTTTTGAGGATTTGAAAAAAATGACGAAATGACAAAAACGATGGGTTATAGCCCATGTTTTTTTAAATTTTGAAAAAAAAAGTTAGCCTCGTTTCTCATCATTTTGGATCGTGGGCTATAGCCCATATCGTACGGCATACTATAGCGCGCAGTTTTTCATCATTTTTGAGGATTTGAAAAAAATGACGAAATGACAAAAACGATGGGTTATAGCCCATGTTTTTTGAAATTTTGAAAAAAAAAGTTAGCCTCGTTTCTCATTATTTTGGATCGTGGGCTATAGCCCATATCGTACGGCATACTATAGCGCGCCGTTTTTCATCATTTTTGAAGATTTGAAAAAAATGACGAAATGACAAAAACGATGGGTTATAGCCCATGTTTTTTGAAATTTTGAAAAAAAAAGTTATCCTCGTTACTCATCATTTTGGACCATGGGCTATAGCCCATATCGTACGGCATACTATAGCGCGCCGTTTTTCATCATTTTTGAGGATTTGAAAAAAATGACGAAATGACAAAAACGATGGGTTATAGCCCATGTTTTTTGAAATTTAAAAAAAAAAAGTTAGCCTCGTTTCTCATCATTTTGGATCGTGGGCTATAGCCCATATCGTACGGCATACTATAGCGCGCAGTTTTTCATCATTTTTGAGGATTTGAAAAAAATGACAAAATGACAAAAACGATGGGTTATAGCCCATGTTTTTTGAAATTTTGAAAAAAAAAGTTAGCCTCGTTTCTCATCATTTTGGACCATGGGCTATAGCCAATATCGTACGGCATACTATAGCGCGCAGTTTTTCATCATTTTTGAGGATTTGAAAAAAATGACGAAATGACAAAAACGATGGGTTATAGCCCATGTTTTTTGAAATTTTGAAAAAAAAAGTTAGCCTCGTTTCTCATCATTTTGGACCATGGGCTATAGCCCATATCGTACGGCATACTATAGCGCGCCGTTTTTCATCATTTTTGAGGATTTGAAAAAAATGACAAAATGACAAAAACGATGGGTTATATCCCATGTTTTTTGAAATTTTGAAAAAAAAAGTTAGCCTCGTTTCTCATCATTTTGGACCGTGGGCTATAGCCCATATCGTACGGCATACTATAGCGCGCCGTTTTTCATCATTTTTGAGGATTTGAAAAAAATGACGAAATGAAAAAAACGATGGGTTATAGCCCATGTTTTTTGAAATTTTGAAAAAAAAAGTTAGCCTCGTTTCTCATCATTTTGGATCGTGGGCTATAGCCCATATCGTACGGCATACTATAGCGCGCCGTTTTTCATCATTTTTGAAGATTTGAAAAAAATGACGAAATGACAAAAACGATGGGTTATAGCCCATGTTTTTTTTAATTTTGAAAAAAAAAGTTATCCTCGTTACTCATCATTTTGGACCATGGGCTATAGCCCATATCGTACGGCATACTATAGCGCGCCGTTTTTCATCATTTTTGAGGATTTGAAAAAAATGACGAAATGACAAAAACGATGGGTAATAGCCCATGTTTTTTGAAATTTTGAAAAAAAAAGTTAGCCTCGTTTCTCATCATTTTGGATCGTGGGCTATAGCCCATATCGTACGGCATACTATAGCGCGCAGTTTTTCATCATTTTTGAGGATTTGAAAAAAATGACAAAATGACAAAAACGATGGGTTATAGCCCATGTTTTTTGAAATTTTGAAAAAAAAAGTTAGCCTCGTTTCTCATCATTTTGGATCGTGGGCTATAGCCCATATCGTACGGCATACTATAGCGCGCAGTTTTTCATCATTTTTGAGGATTTGAAAAAAATGACGAAATGACAAAAACGATGGGTTATAGCCCATGTTTTTTGAAATTTTGAAAAAAAAAGTTAGCCTCGTTTCTCATCATTTTGGACCATGGGCTTTAGCCCATATCGTACGGCATACTATGGCACGCCGTTTTTCATCATTTTTGAGGATTTGAAAAAAATGAAAAAAAACCAAAAAACGAGGGGTTATAGCCCATGTTTTTTGAAATTTTGAAAAAAAAAGTTAGCCTCGTTTCTCATCATTTTGGACCGTGGGCTATAGCCCATATCGTACGGCATACTATGGCACGCCGTTTTTCATCATTTTTGAGGATTTGAAAAAAATGACAAAATGACAAAAACGATGGGTTATAGCCCATGTTTTTTGAAATTTAAAAAAAAAAAGTTAGCCTCGTTTCTCATCATTTTGGATCGTGGGCTATAGCCCATATCGTACGGCATACTATAGCGCGCCGTTTTTCATCATTTTTGAGGATTTGAAAAAAATGACGAAATGAAAAAAACGATGGGTTATAGCCCATGTTTTTTGAAATTTTGAAAAAAAAAGTTAGCCTCGTTTCTCATCATTTTGGATCGTGGGCTATAGCCCATATCGTACGGCATACTATAGCGCGCAGTTTTTCATCATTTTTGAGGATTTGAAAAAAATGACGAAATGACAAAAACGATGGGTTATAGCCCATGTTTTTTGAAATTTTGAAAAAAAAAGTTAGGCTTGTTTCTCATCATTTTGGACCATGGGCTATAGCCCATATCGTACGGCATACTATGGCCCGCCGTTTTTCATCATTTTTGAGGATTTGAAAAAAATGAAAAAAAAACAAAAAACGATGGGTTATAGCCCATGTTTTTTGAAATTTTGAAAAAAAAAGTTAGCCTCGTTTCTCATCATTTTGGACCGTGGGCTATAGCCCATATCGTACGGCATACTATAGCGCGCCGTTTTTCATCATTTTTGAGGATTTGAAAAAAATGACGAAATGACAAAAACGATGGGTTATAGCCCATGTTTTTTGAAATTTTGAAAAAGAAAGTTAGCCTCGTTTCTCATCATTTTGGACCGTGGGCTATAGCCCATATCGTACGGCATACTATAGCGCGCCGTTTTTCATCATTTTTGAGGATTTGAAAAAAATGACGAAATGAAAAAAACCATGGGTTATAGCCCATGTTTTTTGAAATTTTGAAAAAAAAAGTTAGCCTCGTTTCTCATCATTTTGGATCGTGGGCTATAGCCCATATCGTACGGCATACTATAGCGCGCAGTTTTTCATCATTTTTGAGGATTTTAAAAAAATGACGAAATGACAAAAACGATGGGTTATAGCCCATGTTTTTTGAAATTTTGAAAAAAAAAGTTAGCCTCGTTTCTCATCATTTTGGATCGTGGGCTATAGCCCATATCGTACGGCATACTATAACACGCCGTTTTTCATCATTTTTGAGGATTTGAAAAAAATGACGAAATGACAAAAACGATGGGTTATAGCCCATGTTTTTTGAAATTTTGAAAAAAAAAGTTAGCCTCGTTTCTCATCATTTTGGACCGTGGGCTATAGCCCATATCGTACGGCATACTATAGCGCGCCGTTTTTCATCATTTTTGAAGATTTGAAAAAAATGACGAAATGACAAAAACGATGGGTTATAGCCCATGTTTTTTGAAATTTTGAAAAAAAAAGTTATCCTCGTTTCTCATCATTTTGGACCATGGGCTATAGCCCATATCGTACGGCATACTATAGCGCGCCGTTTTTCATCATTTTTGAGGATTTGAAAAAAATGACGAAATGACAAAAACGATGGGTTATAGCCCATGTTTTTTGAAATTTTGAAATAAAAAGTTAGCCTCGTTTCTCATCATTTTGGATCGTGGGCTATAGCCCATATCGTACGGCATACTATAGCGCGCAGTTTTTCATCATTTTTGAGGATTTGAAAAAAATGACGAAATGACAAAAACGATGGGTTATAGCCCATGTTTTTTGAAATTTTGAAAAAAAAAGTTAGCCTCGTTTCTCATCATTTTGGATCGTGGGCTATAGCCCATATCGTACGGCATACTATAGCGCGCCGTTTTTCATCATTTTTGAGGATTTGAAAAAAATGACGAAATGACAAAAACGATGGGTTATAGCCCATGTTTTTTGAAATTTTGAAAAAAAAAGTTATCCTCGTTTCTCATCATTTTGGACCATGGGCTATAGCCCATATCGTACGGCATACTATAGCGCGCCGTTTTTCATCATTTTTGAGGATTTGAAAAAAATGACGAAATGACAAAAACGATGGGTTATAGCCCATGTTTTTTTAAATTTTGAAAAAAAAAGTTAGCCTCGTTTCTCATCATTTTGGATCGTGGGCTATAGCCCATATCGTACGGCATACTATAGCGCGCAGTTTTTCATCATTTTTGAGGATTTGAAAAAAATGACGAAATGACAAAAACGATGGGTTATAGCCCATGTTTTTTGAAATTTTGAAAAAAAAAGTTAGCCTCGTTTCTCATTATTTTGGATCGTGGGCTATAGCCCATATCGTACGGCATACTATAGCGCGCCGTTTTTCATCATTTTTGAAGATTTGAAAAAAATGACGAAATGACAAAAACGATGGGTTATAGCCCATGTTTTTTGAAATTTTGAAAAAAAAAGTTATCCTCGTTACTCATCATTTTGGACCATGGGCTATAGCCCATATCGTACGGCATACTATAGCGCGCCGTTTTTCATCATTTTTGAGGATTTGAAAAAAATGACGAAATGACAAAAACGATGGGTTATAGCCCATGTTTTTTGAAATTTAAAAAAAAAAAGTTAGCCTCGTTTCTCATCATTTTGGATCGTGGGCTATAGCCCATATCGTACGGCATACTATAGCGCGCAGTTTTTCATCATTTTTGAGGATTTGAAAAAAATGACAAAATGACAAAAACGATGGGTTATAGCCCATGTTTTTTGAAATTTTGAAAAAAAAAGTTAGCCTCGTTTCTCATCATTTTGGACCGTGGGCTATAGCCCATATCGTACGGCATACTATAGCGCGCCGTTTTTCATCATTTTTGAGGATTTGAAAAAAATGACGAAATGACAAAAACGATGGGTTATAGCCCATGTTTTTTGAAATTTTGAAAAAAAAAGTTAGCCTCGTTTCTCATCATTTTGGATCATGGGCTATAGCCAATATCGTACGGCATACTATAGCGCGCAGTTTTTCATCATTTTTGAGGATTTGAAAAAAATGACGAAATGACAAAAACGATGGGTTATAGCCCATGTTTTTTGAAATTTTGAAAAAAAAAGTTATCCTCGTTTCTCATCATTTTGGACCATGGGCTATAGCCCATATCGTACGGCATACTATGGCACGCCGTTTTTCATCATTTTTGAGGATTTGAAAAAAATGAAAAATGAAAAAAACGATGGGTTATAGCCCATGTTTTTTGAAATTTTGAAAAAAAAAGTTAGCCTCGTTTCTCATCATTTTGGACCGTGGGCTATAGCCCATATCGTACGGCATACTATAACACGCCGTTTTTCATCATTTTTGAGGATTTGAAAAAAATGACGAAATGACAGAAACGATGGGTTATAGCCCATGTTTTTTGAAATTTTGAAAAAAAAAGTTAGCCTCGTTTCTCATCATTTTGGACCGTGGGCTATAGCCCATATCGTACGGCATACTATAGCGCGCCGTTTTTCATCATTTTTGAGGATTTGAAAAAAATGACAAAATGACAAAAACGATGGGTTATATCCCATGTTTTTTGAAATTTTGAAAAAAAAAGTTAGCCTCGTTTCTCATCATTTTGGACCGTGGGCTATAGCCCATATCGTACGGCATACTATAGCGCGCCGTTTTTCATCATTTTTGAGGATTTGAAAAAAATGACGAAATGAAAAAAACGATGGGTTATAGCCCATGTTTTTTGAAATTTTGAAAAAAAAAGTTAGCCTCGTTTCTCATCATTTTGGATCGTGGGCTATAGCCCATATCGTACGGCATACTATAGCGCGCCGTTTTTCATCATTTTTGAGGATTTGAAAAAAATGACAAAATGACAAAAACGATGGGTTATATCCCATGTTTTTTGAAATTTTGAAAAAAAAAGTTAGCCTCGTTTCTCATCATTTTGGATCGTGGGCTATAGCCCATATCGTACGGCATACTATAGCGCGCAGTTTTTCATCATTTTTGAGGATTTGAAAAAAATGACGAAATGACAAAAACGATGGGTTATAGCCCATGTTTTTTGAAATTTTGAAAAAAAAAGTTAGCCTCGTTTCTCATCATTTTGGATCGTGGGCTATAGCCCATATCGTACGGCATACTATAGCGCGCCGTTTTTCATCATTTTTGAAGATTTGAAAAAAATGACGAAATGACAAAAACGATGGGTTATAGCCCATGTTTTTTTTAATTTTGAAAAAAAAAGTTATCCTCGTTACTCATCATTTTGGACCATGGGCTATAGCCCATATCGTACGGCATACTATAGCGCGCCGTTTTTCATCATTTTTGAGGATTTGAAAAAAATGACGAAATGACAAAAACGATGGGTAATAGCCCATGTTTTTTGAAATTTTGAAAAAAAAAGTTAGCCTCGTTTCTCATCATTTTGGATCGTGGGCTATAGCCCATATCGTACGGCATACTATAGCGCGCAGTTTTTCATCATTTTTGAGGATTTGAAAAAAATGACAAAATGACAAAAACGATGGGTTATAGCCCATGTTTTTTGAAATTTTGAAAAAAAAAGTTAGCCTCGTTTCTCATCATTTTGGACCATGGGCTTTAGCCCATATCGTACGGCATACTATGGCACGCCGTTTTTCATCATTTTTGAGGATTTGAAAAAAATGAAAAAAAACCAAAAAACGATGGGTTATAGCCCATGTTTTTTGAAATTTTGAAAAAAAAAGTTAGCCTCGTTTCTCATCATTTTGGACCGTGGGCTATAGCCCATATCGTACGGCATACTATGGCACGCCGTTTTTCATCATTTTTGAGGATTTGAAAAAAATGACAAAATGACAAAAACGATGGGTTATAGCCCATGTTTTTTGAAATTTTGAAAAAAAAAGTTAGCCTCGTTTCTCATCATTTTGGACCGTGGGCTATAGCCCATATCGTACGGCATACTATAGCGCGCCGTTTTTCATCATTTTTGAGGATTTGAAAAAAATGACGAAATGAAAAAAACGATGGGTTATAGCCCATGTTTTTTGAAATTTTGAAAAAAAAAGTTAGCCTCGTTTCTCATCATTTTGGATCGTGGGCTATAGCCCATATCGTACGGCATACTATAGCGCGCCGTTTTTCATCATTTTTGAAGATTTGAAAAAAATGACGAAATGACAAAAACGATGGGTTATAGCCCATGTTTTTTTTAATTTTGAAAAAAAAAGTTATCCTCGTTACTCATCATTTTGGACCATGGGCTATAGCCCATATCGTACGGCATACTATAGCGCGCCGTTTTTCATCATTTTTGAGGATTTGAAAAAAATGACGAAATGACAAAAACGATGGGTAATAGCCCATGTTTTTTGAAATTTTGAAAAAAAAAGTTAGCCTCGTTTCTCATCATTTTGGATCGTGGGCTATAGCCCATATCGTACGGCATACTATAGCGCGCAGTTTTTCATCATTTTTGAGGATTTGAAAAAAATGACGAAATGACAAAAACGATGGGTTATAGCCCATGTTTTTTGAAATTTTGAAAAAAAAAGTTAGCCTCGTTTCTCATCATTTTGGACCATGGGCTTTAGCCCATATCGTACGGCATACTATGGCACGCCGTTTTTCATCATTTTTGAGGATTTGAAAAAAATGAAAAAAAACCAAAAAACGATGGGTTATAGCCCATGTTTTTTGAAATTTTGAAAAAAAAAGTTAGCCTCGTTTCTCATCATTTTAGACCGTGGGCTATAGCCCATATCGTACGGCATACTATGGCACGCCGTTTTTCATCATTTTTGAGGATTTGAAAAAAATGAAAAATGAAAAAAACGATGGGTTATAGCCCATGTTTTTTTGAAATTTTGAAAAAAAAAGTTAGCCTCGTTTCTCATCATTTTGGACCATGGGCTATAGCCCATATCGTACGGCATACTATGGCACGCCGTTTTTCATCATTTTTGAGGATTTGAAAAAAATGAAAAATGAAAAAAACGATGGGTTATAGCCCATGTTTTTTGAAATTTTGAAAAAAAAAGTTAGCCTCGTTTCTCATCATTTTGGACCGTGGGCTATAGCCCATATCGTACGGCATACTATAACACGCCGTTTTTCATCATTTTTGAGGATTTGAAAAAAATGACGAAATGACAGAAACGATGGGTTATAGCCCATGTTTTTTGAAATTTTGAAAAAAAAAGTTAGCCTCGTTTCTCATCATTTTGGACCGTGGGCTATAGCCCATATCGTACGGCATACTATAGCGCGCCGTTTTTCATCATTTTTGAGGATTTGAAAAAAATGACAAAATGACAAAAACGATGGGTTATATCCCATGTTTTTTGAAATTTTGAAAAAAAAAGTTAGCCTCGTTTCTCATCATTTTGGACCGTGGGCTATAGCCCATATCGTACGGCATACTATAGCGCGCCGTTTTTCATCATTTTTGAGGATTTGAAAAAAATGACGAAATGAAAAAAACGATGGGTTATAGCCCATGTTTTTTGAAATTTTGAAAAAAAAAGTTAGCCTCGTTTCTCATCATTTTGGATCGTGGGCTATAGCCCATATCGTACGGCATACTATAGCGCGCAGTTTTTCATCATTTTTGAAGATTTGAAAAAAATGACGAAATGACAAAAACGATGGGTTATAGCCCATGTTTTTTGAAATTTTGAAAAAAAAAGTTAGCCTCGTTTCTCATCATTTTGGATCGTGGGCTATAGCCCATATCGTACGGCATACTATAGCGCGCCGTTTTTCATCATTTTTGAAGATTTGAAAAAAATGACGAAATGACAAAAACGATGGGTTATAGCCCATGTTTTTTTTAATTTTGAAAAAAGAAGTTATCCTCGTTACTCATCATTTTGGACCATGGGCTATAGCCCATATCGTACGGCATACTATAGCGCGCCGTTTTTCATCATTTTTGAGGATTTGAAAAAAATGACGAAATGACAAAAACGATGGGTAATAGCCCATGTTTTTTGAAATTTTGAAAAAAAAAGTTAGCCTCGTTTCTCATCATTTTGGATCGTGGGCTATAGCCCATATCGTACGGCATACTATAGCGCGCAGTTTTTCATCATTTTTGAGGATTTGAAAAAAATGACAAAATGACAAAAACGATGGGTTATAGCCCATGTTTTTTGAAATTTTGAAAAAAAAAGTTAGCCTCGTTTCTCATCATTTTGGATCGTGGGCTATAGCCCATATCGTACGGCATACTATAGCGCGCAGTTTTTCATCATTTTTGAGGATTTGAAAAAAATGACGAAATGACAAAAACGATGGGTTATAGCCCATGTTTTTTGAAATTTTGAAAAAAAAGTTAGCCTCGTTTCTCATCATTTTGGACCATGGGCTTTAGCCCATATCGTACGGCATACTATGGCACGCCGTTTTTCATCATTTTTGAGGATTTGAAAAAAATGAAAAAAAACCAAAAAACGATGGGTTATAGCCCATGTTTTTTGAAATTTTGAAAAAAAAAGTTAGCCTCGTTTCTCATCATTTTGGACCGTGGGCTATAGCCCATATCGTACGGCATACTATGGCACGCCGTTTTTCATCATTTTTGAGGATTTGAAAAAAATGACAAAATGACAAAAACGATGGGTTATAGCCCATGTTTTTTGAAATTTTGAAAAAAAAAGTTAGCCTCGTTTCTCATCATTTTGGACCGTGGGCTATAGCCCATATCGTACGGCATACTATAGCGCGCCGTTTTTCATCATTTTTGAGGATTTGAAAAAAATGACGAAATGAAAAAAACGATGGGTTATAGCCCATGTTTTTTGAAATTTTGAAAAAAAAAGTTAGCCTCGTTTCTCATCATTTTGGATCGTGGGCTATAGCCCATATCGTACGGCATACTATAGCGCGCAGTTTTTCATCATTTTTGAGGATTTGAAAAAAATGACGAAATGACAAAAACGATGGGTTATAGCCCATGTTTTTTGAAATTTTGAAAAAAAAAGTTAGCCTCGTTTCTCATCATTTTGGATCGTGGGCTATAGCCCATATCGTACGGCATACTATAGCGCGCCGTTTTTCATCATTTTTGAAGATTTGAAAAAAATGACGAAATGACAAAAACGATGGGTTATAGCCCATGTTTTTTTTAATTTTGAAAAAAAAAGTTATCCTCGTTACTCATCATTTTGGACCATGGGCTATAGCCCATATCGTACGGCATACTATAGCGCGCCGTTTTTCATCATTTTTGAGGATTTGAAAAAAATGACGAAATGACAAAAACGATGGGTAATAGCCCATGTTTTTTGAAATTTTGAAAAAAAAAGTTAGCCTCGTTTCTCATCATTTTGGATCGTGGGCTATAGCCCATATCGTACGGCATACTATAGCGCGCAGTTTTTCATCATTTTTGAGGATTTGAAAAAAATGACAAAATGACAAAAACGATGGGTTATAGCCCATGTTTTTTGAAATTTTGAAAAAAAAAGTTAGCCTCGTTTCTCATCATTTTGGATCGTGGGCTATAGCCCATATCGTACGGCATACTATAGCGCGCAGTTTTTCATCATTTTTGAGGATTTGAAAAAAATGACGAAATGACAAAAACGATGGGTTATAGCCCATGTTTTTTGAAATTTTGAAAAAAAAAGTTAGCCTCGTTTCTCATCATTTTGGACCATGGGCTTTAGCCCATATCGTACGGCATACTATGGCACGCCGTTTTTCATCATTTTTGAGGATTTGAAAAAAATGAAAAAAAACCAAAAAACGATGGGTTATAGCCCATGTTTTTTGAAATTTTGAAAAAAAAAGTTAGCCTCGTTTCTCATCATTTTAGACCGTGGGCTATAGCCCATATCGTACGGCATACTATGGCACGCCGTTTTTCATCATTTTTGAGGATTTGAAAAAAATGAAAAATGAAAAAAACGATGGGTTATAGCCCATGTTTTTTTGAAATTTTGAAAAAAAAAGTTAGCCTCGTTTCTCATCATTTTGGACCATGGGCTATAGCCCATATCGTACGGCATACTATGGCACGCCGTTTTTCATCATTTTTGAGGATTTGAAAAAAATGAAAAATGAAAAAAACGATGGGTTATAGCCCATGTTTTTTGAAATTTTGAAAAAAAAAGTTAGCCTCGTTTCTCATCATTTTGGACCGTGGGCTATAGCCCATATCGTACGGCATACTATAACACGCCGTTTTTCATCATTTTTGAGGATTTGAAAAAAATGACGAAATGACAAAAACGATGGGTTATAGCCCATGTTTTTTGAAATTTTGAAAAAAAAAGTTAGCCTCGTTTCTCATCATTTTGGACCGTGGGCTATAGCCCATATCGTACGGCATACTATAGCGCGCCGTTTTTCATCATTTTTGAGGATTTGAAAAAAATGACGAAATGACAAAAACGATGGGTTATAGCCCATGTTTTTTGAAATTTTGAAAAAAAAAAGTTATCCTCGTTTCTCATCATTTTGGACCGTGGGCTATAGCCCATATCGTACGGCATACTATAGCGCGCCGTTTTTCATCATTTTTGAGGATTTTAAAAAAATGACGAAATGACAAAAACGATGGGTTATAGCCCATGTTTTTTGAAATTTTGAAAAAAAAGTTAGCCTCGTTTCTCATCATTTTGGATCGTGGGCTATAGCCCATATCGTACGGCATACTATAGCGCGCAGTTTTTCATCATTTTTGAGGATTTGAAAAAAATGACGAAATGACAAAAACGATGGGTTATAGCCCATGTTTTTTGAAATTTTGAAAAAAAAAGTTAGCCTCGTTTCTCATCATTTTGGACCATGGGCTATAGCCCATATCGTACGGCATACTATGGCACGCCGTTTTTCATCATTTTTGAGGATTTGAAAAAAATGACAAAAACGATGGGTTATAGCCCATGTTTTTTGAAATTTTGAAAAAAAAAGTTAGCCTCGTTTCTCATCATTTTGGACCGTGGGCTATAGCCCATATCGTACGGCATACTATAGCGCGCTGTTTTTCATCATTTTTGAAGATTTAAAAAAAATGACGAAATGACAAAAACGATGGGTTATAGCCCATGTTTTTTGAAATTTTGAAAAAAAAAGTTATCCTCGTTTCTCATCATTTTGGACCATGGGCTATAGCCCATATCGTACGGCATACTATAGCGCGCCGTTTTTCATCATTTTTGAGGATTTGAAAAAAATGACGAAATGACAAAAACGATGGGTTATAGCCCATGTTTTTTGAAATTTTGAAAAAAAAAGTTAGCCTCGTTTCTCATCATTTTGAATCGTGGGCTATAGCCCATATCGTACGGCATACTATAGCGCGCCGTTTTTCATCATTTTTGAAGATTTGAAAAAAATGACGAAATGACAAAAACGATGGGTTATAGCCCATGTTTTTTGAAATTTTGAAAAAAAAAGTTATCCTCGTTTCTCATCATTTTGGACCATGCGCTATAGCCCATATCGTACGGCATACTATAGCGCGCCGTTTTTCATCATTTTTGAGGATTTGAAAAAAATGACGAAATGACAAAAACGATGGGTTATAGCCCATGTTTTTTGAAATTTTGAAAAAAAAAGTTAGCCTCGTTTCTCATCATTTTGGACCGTGGGCTATAGCCCATATCGTACGGCATACTATAGCGCGCCGTTTTTCATCATTTTTGAAGATTTGAAAAAAATGACAAAATGACAAAAACGATGGGTTATAGCCCATGTTTTTTGAAATTTTGAAAAAAAAAGTTATCCTCGTTTCTCATCATTTTGGACCATGGGCTTATAGCCCATATCGTACGGCATACTATAGCGCGCCGTTTTTCATCATTTTTGAGGATTTGAAAAAAATGACGAAATGACAAAAACGATGGGTTATAGCCCATGTTTTTTGAAATTTTGAAAAAAAAAGTTATCCTCGTTTCTCATCATTTTGGACCATGGGCTATAGCCCATATCGTACGGCATACTATAGCGCGCCGTTTTTCATCATTTTTGAGGATTTGAAAAAAATGACGAAATGACAAAAACGATGGGTTATAGCCCATGTTTTTTGAAATTTTGAAAAAAAAAGTTAGCCTCGTTTCTCATCATTTTGAATCGTGGGCTATAGCCCATATCGTACGGCATACTATAGCGCGCCGTTTTTCATCATTTTTGAAGATTTGAAAAAAATGACGAAATGACAAAAACGATGGGTTATAGCCCATGTTTTTTGAAATTTTGAAAAAAAAAGTTATCCTCGTTTCTCATCATTTTGGACCATGCGCTATAGCCCATATCGTACGGCATACTATAGCGCGCCGTTTTTCATCATTTTTGAGGATTTGAAAAAAATGACGAAATGACAAAAACGATGGGTTATAGCCCATGTTTTTTGAAATTTTGAAAAAAAAAGTTAGCCTCGTTTCTCATCATTTTGGACCGTGGGCTATAGCCCATATCGTACGGCATACTATAGCGCGCCGTTTTTCATCATTTTTGAAGATTTGAAAAAAATGACAAAATGACAAAAACGATGGGTTATAGCCCATGTTTTTTGAAATTTTGAAAAAAAAAGTTATCCTCGTTTCTCATCATTTTGGACCATGGGCTTATAGCCCATATCGTACGGCATACTATAGCGCGCCGTTTTTCATCATTTTTGAGGATTTGAAAAAAATGACGAAATGACAAAAACGATGGGTTATAGCCCATGTTTTTTGAAATTTTGAAAAAAAAAGTTAGCCTCGTTTCTCATCATTTTGGATCGTGGGCTATAGCCCATATCGTACGGCATACTATAGCGCGCCGTTTTTCATCATTTTTGAAGATTTGAAAAAAATGACGAAATGACAAAAACGATGGGTTATAGCCCATGTTTTTTGAAATTTTGAAAAAAAAAGTTAGCCTCGTTTCTCATCATTTTGGACCGTGGGCTATAGCCCATATCGTACGGCATACTATGGCACGCCGTTTTTCATCATTTTTGAGGATTTGAAAAAAATGAAAAAATGAAAAAAACGATGGGTTATAGCCCATGTTTTTTGAAATTTTGAAAAAAAAAGTTAGCCTCGTTTCTCATCATTTTGGACCGTGGGCTATAGCCCATATCGTACGGCATACTATAACACGCCGTTTTTCATCATTTTTGAGGATTTGAAAAATAAAATAAAATAAAAAAACGATGGGTTATAGCCCATGTTTTTTGAAAATTTGAAAAAAAAAGTTAGCCTCGTTTCTCATCATTTTGGACCGTGGGCTATAGCCCATATCGTACGGCATACTATAGCGCGCCGTTTTTCATCATTTTTGAGGATTTGAAAAAAATGACGAAATGACAAAAACGATGGGTTATAGCCCATGTTTTTTGAAATTTTGAAAAAAAAAGTTAGCCTCGTTTCTCATCATTTTGGACCATGGGCTATAGCCCATATTGTACGGCATACTATAGCGCGCCGTTTTTCATCATTTTTGAAGATTTGAAAAAAATGACAAAATGACAAAAACGATGGGTTATAGCCCATGTTTTTTGAAATTTTGAAAAAAAAAGTTAGCCTCGTTTCTCATCATTTTGGACCATGGGCTATAGCCCATATTGTACGGCATACTATAGCGCGCCGTTTTTCATCATTTTTGAGGATTTAAAAAAAATGACGAAATGACAAAAACGATGGGTTATAGCCCATGTTTTTTGAAATTTTGAAAAAAAAAGTTAGCCTCGTTTCTCATCATTTTGGATCGTGGGCTATAGCCCATATCGTACGCCATACTATAGCGCGCAGTTTTTCATCATTTTTGAGGATTTGAAAAAAATGACGAAATGACAAAAACGATGGGTTATAGCCCATGTTTTTTGAAATTTTGAAAAAAAAAGTTAGCCTCGTTTCTCATCATTTTGGACCATGGGCTATAGCCCATATCGTACGGCATACTATGGCACGCCGTTTTTCATCATTTTTGAGGATTTGAAAAAAATGAAAAAAAAACAAAAAACGATGGGTTATAGCCCATGTTTTTTGAAATTTTGAAAAAAAAAGTTAGCCTCGTTTCTCATCATTTTGGACCGTGGGCTATAGCCCATATCGTACGGCATACTATGGCACGCCGTTTTTCATCATTTTTGAGGATTTGAAAAAAATAAAAAAATGAAAAAAACGATGGGTTATAGCCCATGTTTTTTGAAATTTTGAAAAAAAAGTTAGCCTCGTTTCTCATCATTTTGGACCGTGGGCTATAGCCCATATCGTACGGCATACTATGGCACGCCGTTCTTCATCATTTTTGAGGATTTGAAAAAAATGAAAAAATGAAAAAGAAACGATGGGTTATAGCCCATGTTTTTTGAAATTTTGAAAAAAAAAGTTAGCCTCGTTTCTCATCATTTTGGACCGTGGGCTATAGCCCATATCGTACGGCATATTATAGCGCGCCGTTTTTCATCATTTTTGAAGATTTGAAAAAAATGACGAAATGACAAAAACGATGGGTTATAGCCCATGTTTTTTGAAATTTTGAAAAAAAAAGTTAGCCTCGTTTCTCATCATTTTGGACCATGGGCTATAGCCCATATTGTACGGCATACTATAGCGCGCCGTTTTTCATCATTTTTGAGGATTTGAAAAAAATGACGAAATGACAAAAACGATGGGTTATAGCCCATGTATTTTGAAATTTTGAAAAAAAAAGTTAGCCTCGTTTCTCATCATTTTGGATCGTGGGCTATAGCCCATATCGTACGGCATACTATAGCGCGCAGTTTTTCATCATTTTTGAGGATTTGAAAAAAATGACGAAATGACAAAAACGATGGGTTATAGCCCATGTTTTTTGAAATGTTGAAAAAAAAAGTTAGCCTCGTTTCTCATCATTTTGGACCATGGGCTATAGCCCATATCGTACGGCATACTATAGCGCGCAGTTTTTCATCATTTTTGAGGATTTGAAAAAAATGACGAAATGACAAAAACGATGGGTTATAGCCCATGTTTTTTAAAATTTTGAAAAAAAAGGTTAGCCTCGTTTCTCATCATTTTGGACCGTGGGCTATAGCCCATATCGTACGGCATACTATAGCGCGCCGTTTTTCATTATTTTTGAAGTTTTGAAAAAAATAACGAAATGACAAAAACGATGGGTTATAGCCCATGTTTTTTGAAATTAAAAAAAAAAAAGTTATCCTCGTTTCTCATCATTTTGGACCATGGGCTATAGCCCATATCGTACGGCATACTATAGCGCGCAGTTTTTCATCATTTTTGAGGATTTGAAAAAAATGACGAAATGACAAAAACGATGGGTTATAGCCCATGTTTTTTGAAATGTTGAAAAAAAAAGTTAGCCTCGTTTCTCATCATTTTGGACCGTGGGCTATAGCCCATATCGTACGGCATACTATAGCGCGCCGTTTTTCATTATTTTTGAAGTTTTGAAAAAAATGACGAAATGACAAAAACGATGGGTTATAGCCCATGTTTTTTGAAATTAAAAAAAAAAAAGTTATCCTCGTTTCTCATCATTTTGGACCATGGGCTATAGCCCATATCGTACGGCATACTATAGCGCGCAGTTTTTCATCATTTTTGAGGATTTGAAAAAAATGACGAAATGACAAAAACGATGGGTTATAGCCCATGTTTTTTGAAATTTTGAAAAAAAAAGTTAGCCTCGTTTCTCATCATTTTGGACCATGGGCTATAGCCCATATCGTACGGCATACTATGGCACGCCGTTTTTCATCATTTTTGAGGATTTGAAAAAAATGGAAAAAAAAACAAAAAACGATGGGTTATAGCCCATGTTTTTTGAAATTTTGAAAAAAAAAGTTAGCCTCGTTTCTCATCATTTTGGACCGTGGGCTATAGCCCATATCGTACGGCATACTATAGCGCGCCGTTTTTCATCATTTTTGAAGATTTGAAAAAAATGACGAAATGACAAAAACGATGGGTTATAGCCCATGTTTTTTGAAATTTTGAAAAAAAAAGTTATCCTCGTTTCTCATCATTTTGGACCATGGGCTATAGCCCATATCGTACGGCATACTATAGCGTGCCGTTTTTCATCATTTTTGAGGATTTTAAAAAAATGACGAAATGACAAAAACGATGGGTTATAGCCCATGTTTTTTGAAATTTTGAAAAAAAAAGTTAGCCTCGTTTCTCATCATTTTGGACCATGGGCTATAGCCCATATTGTACGGCATACTATAGCGCGCCGTTTTTCATCATTTTTGAGGATTTGAAAAAAATGACGAAATGACAAAAACGATGGGTTATAGCCCATGTTTTTTGAAATTTTGAAAAAAAAAGTTAGCCTCGTTTCTCATCATTTTGGATCGTGGGCTATAGCCCATATCGTACGGCATACTATAGCGCGCAGTTTTTCATCATTTTTGAGGATTTGAAAAAAATGACGAAATGACAAAAACGATGGGTTATAGCCCATGTTTTTTGAAATTTTGAAAAAAAAAGTTAGCCTCGTTTCTCATCATTTTGGACCATGGGCTATAGCCCATATCGTACGGCATACTATGGCACGCCGTTTTTCATCATTTTTGAGGATTTGAAAAAAATGAAAAAAAAACAAAAAACGATGGGTTATAGCCCATGTTTTTTGAAATTTTGAAAAAAAAAGTTAGCCTCGTTTCTCATCATTTTGGACCGTGGGCTATAGCCCATATCGTACGGCATACTATGGCACGCCGTTTTTCATCATTTTTGAGGATTTGAAAAAAATAAAAAAATGAAAAAAACGATGGGTTATAGCCCATGTTTTTTGAAATTTTGAAAAAAAAGTTAGCCTCGTTTCTCATCATTTTGGACCGTGGGCTATAGCCCATATCGTACGGCATACTATGGCACGCCGTTCTTCATCATTTTTGAGGATTTGAAAAAAATGAAAAAATGAAAAAGAAACGATGGGTTATAGCCCATGTTTTTTGAAATTTTGAAAAAAAAAGTTAGCCTCGTTTCTCATCATTTTGGACCGTGGGCTATAGCCCATATCGTACGGCATATTATAGCGCGCCGTTTTTCATCATTTTTGAAGATTTGAAAAAAATGACGAAATGACAAAAACGATGGGTTATAGCCCATGTTTTTTGAAATTTTGAAAAAAAAAGTTAGCCTCGTTTCTCATCATTTTGGACCATGGGCTATAGCCCATATTGTACGGCATACTATAGCGCGCCGTTTTTCATCATTTTTGAGGATTTGAAAAAAATGACGAAATGACAAAAACGATGGGTTATAGCCCATGTATTTTGAAATTTTGAAAAAAAAAGTTAGCCTCGTTTCTCATCATTTTGGATCGTGGGCTATAGCCCATATCGTACGGCATACTATAGCGCGCAGTTTTTCATCATTTTTGAGGATTTGAAAAAAATGACGAAATGACAAAAACGATGGGTTATAGCCCATGTTTTTTGAAATGTTGAAAAAAAAAGTTAGCCTCGTTTCTCATCATTTTGGACCATGGGCTATAGCCCATATCGTACGGCATACTATAGCGCGCAGTTTTTCATCATTTTTGAGGATTTGAAAAAAATGACGAAATGACAAAAACGATGGGTTATAGCCCATGTTTTTTAAAATTTTGAAAAAAAAGGTTAGCCTCGTTTCTCATCATTTTGGACCGTGGGCTATAGCCCATATCGTACGGCATACTATAGCGCGCCGTTTTTCATTATTTTTGAAGTTTTGAAAAAAATAACGAAATGACAAAAACGATGGGTTATAGCCCATGTTTTTTGAAATTAAAAAAAAAAAAGTTATCCTCGTTTCTCATCATTTTGGACCATGGGCTATAGCCCATATCGTACGGCATACTATAGCGCGCAGTTTTTCATCATTTTTGAGGATTTGAAAAAAATGACGAAATGACAAAAACGATGGGTTATAGCCCATGTTTTTTGAAATTTTGAAAAAAAAAGTTAGCCTCGTTTCTCATCATTTTGGACCGTGGGCTATAGCCCATATCGTACGGCATACTATAGCGCGCCGTTTTTCATTATTTTTGAAGTTTTGAAAAAAATGACGAAATGACAAAAACGATGGGTTATAGCCCATGTTTTTTTAAATAAAAAAAAAAAAAGTTATCCTCGTTTCTCATCATTTTGGACCATGGGCTATAGCCCATATCGTACGGCATACTATAGCGCGCAGTTTTTCATCATTTTTGAGGATTTGAAAAAAATGACGAAATGACAAAAACGATGGGTTATAGCCCATGTTTTTTGAAATTTTGAAAAAAAAAGTTAGCCTCGTTTCTCATCATTTTGGACCATGGGCTATAGCCCATATCGTACGGCATACTATGGCACGCCGTTTTTCATCATTTTTGAGGATTTGAAAAAAATGGAAAAAAAAACAAAAAACGATGGGTTATAGCCCATGTTTTTTGAAATTTTGAAAAAAAAAGTTAGCCTCGTTTCTCATCATTTTGGACCGTGGGCTATAGCCCATATCGTACGGCATACTATAGCGCGCCGTTTTTCATCATTTTTGAAGATTTGAAAAAAATGACGAAATGACAAAAACGATGGGTTATAGCCCATGTTTTTTGAAATTTTGAAAAAAAAAGTTATCCTCGTTTCTCATCATTTTGGACCATGGGCTATAGCCCATATCGTACGGCATACTATAGCGTGCCGTTTTTCATCATTTTTGAGGATTTTAAAAAAAATGACGAAATGACAAAAACGATGGGTTATAGCCCATGTTTTTTGAAATTTTGAAAAAAAAAGTTAGCCTCGTTTCTCATCATTTTGGATCGTGGGCTATAGCCCAAATCGTACGGCATACTATAGCGCGCAGTTTTTCATCATTTTTGAGGATTTGAAAAAAATGACGAAATGACAAAAACGATGGGTTATAGCCCATGTTTTTTGAAATTTTGAAAAAAAAAGTTAGCCTCGTTTCTCATCATTTTGGACCATGGGCTATAGCCCATATCGTACGGCATACTATGGCACGCCGTTTTTCATCATTTTTGAGGATTTGAAAAAAATGGAAAAAAAACAAAAAACGATGGGTTATAGCCCATGTTTTTTGAAATTTTGAAAAAAAAAGTTAGCCTCGTTTCTCATCATTTTGGACCGTGGGCTATAGCCCATATCGTACGGCATACTATAGCGCGCCGTTTTTCATCATTTTTGAAGATTTGAAAAAAATGACGAAATGACAAAAACGATGGGTTATAGCCCATGTTTTTTGAAATTTTGAAAAAAAAGTTAGCCTCGTTTCTCATCATTTTGGATCGTGGGCTATAGCCCATATCGTACGGCATACTATAGCGCGCAGTTTTTCATCATTTTTGAGGATTTGAAAAAAATGACGAAATGACAAAAACGATGGGTTATAGCCCATGTTTTTTGAAATTTTGAAAAAAAAAGTTAGCCTCGTTTCTCAACATTTTGGACCGTGGGCTATAGCCCATATCGTACGGCATACTATAGCGCGCCGTTTTTCATCATTTTTGAAGATTTGAAAAAAATGACGAAATGACAAAAACGATGGGTTATAGCCCATGTTTTTTGAAATTTTGAAAAAAAAAGTTATCCTCGTTTCTCATCATTTTGGACCATGGGCTATAGCCCATATCGTACGGCATACTATAGCGCGCCGTTTTTCATCATTTTTGAGGATTTGAAAAAAATGACGAAATGACAAAAACGATGGGTTATAGCCCATGTTTTTTTAAATTTTGAAAAAAAAAGTTAGCCTCGTTTCTCATCATTTTGGATCGTGGGCTATAGCCCATATCGTACGGCATACTATAGCGCGCAGTTTTTCATCATTTTTGAGGATTTGAAAAAAATGACGAAATGACAAAAACGATGGGTTATAGCCCATGTTTTTTGAAAATTTGAAAAAAAAAGTTAGCCTCGTTTCTCATCATTTTGGACCGTGGGCTATAGCCCATATCGTACGGCATACTATGGCACACCGTTTTTCATCATTTTTGAGGATTTGAAAAAAATGAAAAAATGAAAAAAAACGATGGGTTATAGCCCATGTTTTTTGAAATTTTGAAAAAAAAAGTTAGCCTCGTTTCTCATCATTTTGGACCGTGGGCTATAGCCCATATCGTACGGCATACTATGGCACACTGTTTTTCATCATTTTTGAGGATTTGAAAAAAGATGAAAAAATGAAAAAAAAACGATGGGTTATAGCCCATGTTTTTTGAAATTTTGAAAAAAAAAGTTAGCCTCGTTTCTCATCATTTTGGACCGTGGGCTATAGCCCATATCGTACGGCATACTATGGCACGCCGTTTTTCATCATTTTTGAGGATTTGAAAAAAATGAAAAAATGAAAAAAACGATGGGTTATAGCCCATGTTTTTTGAAATTTTGAAAAAAAAAGTTAGCCTCGTTTCTCATCATTTTGGACCGTGGGCTATAGCCCATATCGTACGGCATACTATAACACGCCGTTTTTCATCATTTTTGAGGATTTGAAAAATAAAATAAAATAAAAAAACGATGGGTTATAGCCCATGTTTTTTGAAATTTTGAAAAAAAAAGTTAGCCTCGTTTCTCATCATTTTGGACCGTGGGCTATAGCCCATATCGTACGGCATACTATAGCGCGCCGTTTTTCATCATTTTTGAGGATTTGAAAAAAATGACGAAATGACAAAAACGATGGGTTATAGCCCATGTTTTTTGAAATTTTGAAAAAAAAAGTTAGCCTCGTTTCTCATCATTTTGGATCGTGGGCTATAGCCCATATCGTACGGCATACTATAGCGCGCAGTTTTTCATCATTTTTGAGGATTTGAAAAAAATGACGAAATGACAAAAACGATGGGTTATAGCCCATGTTTTTTGAAATTTTGAAAAAAAAAGTTAGCCTCGTTTCTCATCATTTTGGACCGTGGGCTATAGCCCATATCGTACGGCATACTATAGCGCGCCGTTTTTCATCATTTTTGAGGATTTGAAAAAAATGACGAAATGACAAAAACGATGGGTTATAGCCCATGTTTTTTGAAATTTTGAAAAAAACAGTTAGCCTCGTTTCTCATCATTTTGGATCGTGGGCTATAGCCCATATCGTACGGCATACTATAGCGCGCAGTTTTTCATCATTTTTGAGGATTTGAAAAAAATGACGAAATGACAAAAACGATGGGTTATAGCCCATGTTTTTTGAAATTTTGAAAAAAAAAATCCAGGCCCATGAATTAGAGGATAAAGCTCACATGTTACCCAAATAGTTGAATACACAAAAGCTAAGGCACTGGTGTCGTACTTCTGGTTTACCGGAACGGGGTTCAACTCCCTGCAGTGCCCTGCTCAATGTGTTGTATTTACCGAAAAAATTGAGTGTTGCGGAGGATGAGAAACATTAGCAAATTACGGAGTGTTGCGGAGGATGAGAAACATTAGCAAATTGCGGAGTGTTGCGGAAAAATTGCGGATTTTTTTCCAATTTCCGCAATTTCCGCAATTTCCAATTTCCGCAATTTCCGCAATTTTCAATTTTCAATTTCCACAATTTCCAATTTCCGCAATTTCCAATTTCCGCAATTTCCAATTTACGCAATTTCCAATTTACGCAATTTCCGCAATTTCCGCAATTTTCAATTTCCGCAATTGCCAATTTCCAATGAACCATGTAAATACAACAAATTGACCCACCGACCCACAGGAGAATACCATCGCACAGTGGTATCAGACCAACCACAATCAGCCAACCCTCAAACCAAACCCTTCGACCTAGAAGAACTCGAATATATTATACTATAATAATAGTATATAAGAGCATTGATCACGCCTCCAGGTCTTTAGTTTACTCAAACTTTAGTTTATATCATATGATATATGATATTCTATACATTTTCCTCCAGTTGGTGATTTCTTCAAAAACTCGTTTTTTTTATCAATACTGCTTAATAGTTTGGGCATTGCACGGCATACTTGGGGTGGGGCAGTAGGGACAGGGGATAGGAAGGATATGAGTTTCAACAATGACTGTGGAACTTGGTGTACAAATACTGTAATACAGTATTTTATTTGTAATCGTGAAACCATGTCATTCAGCTCCATTGTGTGGGCTAATGTGCAGCAGGTCATGATTCCCAAATGGGCTCCAATTACCTGCAGCAGCCGCTTGCTGGGTGATATGTTTTGTTCAGTTACCTGGTGAAATATCAGGTGCAACATCATTGCGAAATATTGCCTTCAGAGTTCGGACTACCTCTAGACTACATTTAAAGTAAGACTCGGAACAAAGTGGTGCAATCAGGTGTTGTTTTTAACATGGTCTTGCGAATAATTGGTATCCTGTGTATTTCTTCCCTCGCTCTTCTTCTCTCCTCTGAGGAACAGTGTGGCCTGTACCTGCCCTCCCAGCAGGTGGGCCTATGTCCTGTCACTGTTATCTCTGTGGTTATTCATGGAAGCAGGTGCTCCCTTTGACGTTTGTGGAGCGGATCTTCAGCCTTTGTCCTCCAGGCCCTCGGGGACATGGAGGAACCATGACTCTGGTACACCTGATCCCCTGCTCTGGCACACGCACGGGGCCATTACTCTCACACCCTCCCCTGGTATCACTGTGCCAGCTAGCGCAGGCCACTGAGTATGCAAAGTGCACGGATGGAGCTATTAGCATGCAGGGAACGATGGGAAGTCCTGCTTCTTCATATGGAAGAAACTTTCTGGAACAAAGTTCAAACATCAGAGTGGTAGATGAATATAAATTGTGCTTTGATGTTTATGCAGAACATGCCCTGGAGAGCAACTGGGCGGTGGAAGAAGAAGGGACTCTAGAGACATACACATCTTACCACTTAGCACAGCATTTCATTGATATGTTGCAATTTACTTGGAATTGATGTCAAGGCATTTATTTAGCTAATATCGAAAGTGTACAAATTCTACTGTACATTTACTGCATATACGTTCATGCATGCACATGCGTGTATACATGTGCACACTCACGCACGCACGCACGCACGCACGCTCGCACACACACACACACACACACACACACACACACACACACACACACACACACACACACACACACACATAAAAAGCATGCTCATATCAACTCATCCTATTATCTTATCTTATGGAAGAAATGGCATGGAAGATCGGTATGCAGTGATGCAGTCAGATGTAACGAAGCTCTCATCAGACTCATACTTCTGGAGCATTTCCAAAGCAAAGTTAGGCTACTTAATTAGTATTACTGTCAGAAATGTGGGGGGAAAATATATTTTTTTTGTTGGTTAACGTATATAAGCTAATTTAGGTAAAATAGCATAGCCCCCTGAGAACGGGCACGTCTTTGGCAATGATGCACTTTCTGGTCTGGTCTATGATGACTGGTGTCATAGGCTGGTCAATATGATGTCCTAGATCTACATGGAAGACACACCTTTATTAGACTCCATCATGTTGGTAAAACACAGCTCAGCTTTTGAGAAAGGCGAATATTAACAGTAAAAAGAGCTGAATATGTTATTGACCAACATCCTTTTGTTTCGGCTCTCTGTCCCTATTCTGCCCCTCTCCTTCAGTCTTCGGGGATTTGTTCCATTAAGCCAACACACGCATGCAGTACGCACGCACGCAAACTCTCTCTCCTGTCTATTCACCTCCACCCTTCCATCCTCCCACCCATGCCAACCCCACACCCTGCATCACTTTGGCAGCAACGGGCACTGCCGTTGGACAGCTTCCCAGAACCGGACGTCCTCCAAGGGGAGAGTCGGTGTGTCATAGCAGATTAATGCCCTGCCCGCTGACTGATCAACTCCCGCTGGAGTGAGACCTGGAGTGTACCGACGTACCGTGGCGTGGCCCAGATAGAGGGCTGATGCCGTGACTCAATGCCACTCAGGTGGTCCCTGGCCTGGGAAACTGTGATCCCCAGATTTAATCTACCAGACAGTGTCAGGATGTCATGAGGCGGGAGGCTATATGGAGGGACAGGCCCTGACAGCTCTCTGAACAGCGGAGCAAATCAAGTGGGACGTAATCAGGCTAAGTGGCTGTTCATGAAGAAAGACAATGGTGATGTCACAGCTATTTGTGTGATTTAATTACAAATTCTACATAAACATGTTCTTTTGGTAGCTGTGTATGTATACGAATTATTCTCAATTTAGAGGTGGCAGTGGCTCAGGGGTAGAGTGGCCGGTAGCGCAGCCAGATGGGAACCATAGTGGCTCAGGGGTAGAGTGGCCGGTAATAGCCGGACAAAATAGCCGATTTGCTCAGACACCTGACATAAGAAAATCTACAATATAGCTGAATATAGGAGGGGCTAGCTCCTAGCACCCCTAAAAAAAGGAAAAGAGAGAGAGAGAGAGAGAGAGAGAGAGAGAGAGAGAGAGAGAGAGAGAGAGAGAGAGAGAGAGAATCTATACTATTAATTTTAAATTAATCAATGTTGAAGATAAACTGATCTTAAACCCTACATTTATTATTACATGAGTACCAACTCTAGTCTGATTCATTTTCATCAATTTATGTCTCCTTTTTGAGGTGGCTTTTGAAAAGTGGAAGATGAATGTCGGGCATTTTGAAATCATGTGTCAAATTAGCAGATATTATCTCTGCTGCGTTTGAAGCCCTTTATTAACACTAAAGGGAAGTGACAGAGTATCCAGGAAAACCTGCCAGAATAAGGAGTTGATGAAGTCCTTTCAAACTCAATTGCAGATTACTATGGCAATTTCTTCTTTCAGCTATCACACCTCATCAGCTACTGTGGCTATAGAGCTATACATACCATGTCCTGTTCATTAACAATCACTTCATCACTCACTAATAATGGCCTATCAACACCGTCTGTGTGACCAACCTTACAGCTTTGGAGGATGAAATATGAACTCACGATGTATAACCTGTGGTGGCATTTCAACATTCTGGATACAGACGCTCAACTATCATCATAAATCACTTGTGGTTATTAAAGTGGCGGTTATTAAAGGGACTCACATTAAGGTAAAACATATCTTAGATAGATATCCAGACCAATTGAAACTCTATTAGTGCTTGTCATTCAGGTACTGTGGATGAATCACTGAAAAATCTTTAAAACAATCATGTCAAAGCCAAAGGTGACTTTGCCATCTTTAGAACCTATACAGGGAGGATATACAGTAGTTAGCAAAGTCTAGCAAAGTTAGACTGTGTAGACACTTATTTAGTCTAGCATTTCCTTGATTTCGTTATATTGTTTTACCACCTGTTTTTCTTACCTACTGTATGTTTTACTAAGATTTTCTGATTGGTTTAATGTTCTTGACACCCTATTGTACTTGACCAGTCTATACTAGGCCCCATTCCACTCCTTTTTCAACACTTTTGCTGAAAATTGCACGCACGCACGCACGCACGCACACGCACACACACACACACACACACACACACACACACACACACACACACACACACACACACACACACACACACACACACACTGTGCTTAAAAAAACTAAAACTATTAGCATTTTCCAAAATAAAAGCGAAAAAGAAAAGAGCAAATCCGCTCTAAAACTAATTAAAACCTAATTACCATTAAATCTTAATTAGAAATAGAAGAAAAACATTGAACTAAAACTAAACTAAAATGAAAAATTTGGACACTCATGCATGAAGGAAGCATGAGTTCAAGTCCATTGCTCTCCCGAGGTTGGCGGAGGGTGTGTAGAGCCCAGGATCACATGATTAGATAATTGACACAGGGGTGAAAAATTTGATACAAAATCGTGGGCTAAAAATTATAGTTAAAACAAAACTAAATTTTAAAATCCCAAATGATTTTAACCTTGCCTACCTTACAAGCATGCTAAAGTGAAACTAAAATTAATGTTATATAGTGGCTAGTTGATAATCAATGCATGTAAAAATGTTTTGTCCCCCAGTGAATCTAGTTATCTTTACGCTGCACAAATGTCAATTCAGCCAAAACTTGTTATTAATAACTAAATATTGCACAGGGAGGTCACGCCTTTTTAAAATATTTTAGTATTTACTTTTAATGATCTAGTGTACTTTGTAGGGTATAGGTACATACCCTCACAAAAGGGCGGGGCACCTGATTGAGGGGAAAGGAATTGGTCGAAATAACGTGTTACATCCGACCGGGGAAACCCCCCCTGTCAGGTGAAAAGAAGCAGCTTGGACTCATGCGTTGGAGGTCTGTCCATTGCTCTCCCCGGGTTGGCAGAGGGAGTGTAGAGCCCAGGATTACATGGTAATTGACACTGGGTGAAAAAATGGGTTACAAAATCGTGGGATAAAAAAGTTAGAGAGGAAAAAAGAAAGCTATAGCCTAAATGATGCGAAGCCTGCAGGGCTAGTTCAGGCAGGCAACTCGTGGGTGCGCCTACCGTACCTGATCAGGTGACTAGTCTCATGCACTCTTTACCTGATCAGAGCGGCTATTTAAACCTATCTGCCGACCTGCTCATTCCTGGCTTCGCTCCCGCTGTGTGGTCGTGCGCTGCTGCTGCTGCTGTCTCCCTGCCTCGCTTGCTGCAACCCTGCTGCTCATGAACTTCATGAGCAGCAGGGTAAATCCCACCGCCTCCCCAGCAACCACCTGTGTCTGTTTCTAGATCCCCCTGCATGGGGGTCTTATTCATTCCCTGTAATTCTACTTGGCTTAACTAAAATGTTAATGTTAGGGAATGCATAGGGACAGAGCCCTGACGCCAATCTATGCTTCATATATTTATATGCTCAATTATGCTCAATAAATATATATTCTAAATTCACTCTAAGAGTTGTCTGACTGAAATCCAGTTTAATGCTAATTACTATAACCAGGTGGAAATGGCAGTGCTCATCATAATGCATAATAATAATATTATGCTAAACAAGCTATGTCATTTCCATTTACACAACAAAATACTTGAGATAAACAACATGGCATATTGACAAAAATACAGGGTAGCGGAAAGAATGGAAAGGAAATAGCCTCCACCTGAGGCAGGCACCTGGGTTTGTGCAGCTCAACATTAACATAAATGGATGCTGACTGCCTGCAGTCAGGACCAATACTCTATCTATAAGGGTTCATTTCTCTCAAATTTACTTTGCTGCTATAGTGTGACGGACGGTTGCATGTCTTAGCGGCCTAAATCACATTGCTTTCACACACCTCCTCAGGCATGGCCTCCGCCGCCAGGGGTGCTTGTCACGTCGCCACCCCATCTTGTCCTCTTCCATTACCCTCACAGATGCCATGGCGAATGGCTGCCTCCAGGTACAGCCAAGTAGGGCTGCTGTTTCACATTTGTGTCAGGGTCCTTGGGTATTGTGGTGTATTCATCCATGTGGCCATCCCATTCGAGAAATATGTGACCTGTGAAATGGCGATAGCAAAATCTGATGAGAATTATCTCTCTATATGTATATAATACGTATACGCTTCTCTTTGTATCCTTCTCTCCTTCTCTCTATTTCTTTCCACACACATTCATGAGGGGGCCCCATCTGCCAAGAAAGCACTTAAGCAGGTCTTGCAAGACTTGCATGGAGAATTTTGATAAAACTTGATTAGTGCTTTGCATAAGTATAGCTTTTTTCCCCCATAAGGGCTATGTCAAATAGACACTTGAGAATCAACAGCTATTAGTGCGTCCCCTCACGTACAGTAAGCCTAGTTTTCACCACTCCACCTCCTTCTCCTCATGGGACGGTCTGTTTTTAGAGCACCTTAATTTATGCCCTGTGTTCCTTTTATGATGTACTGTAAAAATATGACACAACGTTGTTGTTCTATTTCTTCTACTGAGTCATTATCTCTCCAAAGAACTATATTTTCCTGCAGAGTGGCTTGATGCTCAATAATGCAAATGAGTTCTTTAATCTAATCCTCCTTTAAACTAGTAATTAAGCAAATTATGTATTGCCGTGTGGGATGCAATAACAATTTGTAAGCAAAAGATAACCATGCTTTGCTCGATAAGATGTATATCTATGCGATATAATACAGCAGATACGATGTACAGTAGCATGGCTACGTTCCATAATTTAAGTGCTGTACTTCAAATGAAGTGTATTATTTAGCTTTTAATTCAATTTTAAAAAGTGCATCTCAAGCTGTGATTTGTGATTATGATGTACAATTCAAGTTCATATGCTTAGAACTCATTAGCGCATTGATTTGCTAAAATTAGTCTACATGCACAGGGTAATAGAAACTATTACGTGTCACTGCGGTGACAATGTACATGCTTCCCAGACAGTGCAGTCTCTGCCCATGCAGTATGAGCTCACCTTGTTCTCCTGTACCAGGTCATGGCCCTGCACCTGGCTCTCCAGGTGTGCAGGAGGCTCTTGATGATGCACTGCTAATGACTTATCAGTAGGAGAGGGCAATCCGTGCAGCTGCACACGTTACGGCCAGGTAAAAGCTGGTCATCACCATCCATCTCAGGACGTGTCATGTACTGTAGAAGAGAGCGCGCTGTTCGCTCACTGCACCTGTCCAAGAAAGCTAGATCTCACAGAACAGTACCTCGTTAACAAAGAGCTTTGGGAGTAAATGTGCTGCCTAAATAGCTCAGCAAAACACAGTTAGCAATGTAGCGAGCCGACACACATTGATGTTGAGGTAGGAGGTAGAGGCAGTGCGAGTAAATAATGGATCCTGTTTACGTAAAATGACTGTGGAAAACATTTTCACCAGCTGCTCACGGGCAGGAGCACAAATAAAGAGTTTATCTGAGCATAAAGAGAAAACTCTAGGTCCATTATTCATCGTCATCATCCCAACAACAACAACAACAACAATACGTTTCTATTGCCCCAATTAAAAAAGTCACACACATGAATAATTTTAATTAATGACATTTATTTCAATTACAGCCAACTCAACAATAAACAATGCATTCTAGAAGGTCATGTCAGTAGTGAATGTAATGCATGGATGTGTGACAGAATTCGTCTAACAGGTGTAGGTGTTGTGGAGGTGTAGCCTATCTGAACACCACTTTTCTTAGAAGAAGCTGCGTTGTGAGTGTGTTGATCAGCTATTTTCAATACTTCTTAAACATTTGTTTTCTAATTTATGGAATTTATTTGATTTCTTTATGAAATTACTGAATCATCATGAACATTTTAGCTTTTTTGGGGATGTAATAATAATAATTAAAAACAAAATGTAGGAAACAAAAAATGAAGGGAGACATAAAAATGTGACCCACTGTTTGGGAAGCAGTGCTCTATATGGGCTGATGATGTTACTGGAAGACGGAGAGAACGGAGGGCTGTCAGTCTTTTCTTGCATGTCAAACATTGAAACCGATCAGATTCTGAATTCACACAAACCTCATCATCGTCTCCCCATGCAGCCCCTCAGTAGAATAGTAGACTGAGCGAACACACTTCCCACATGGTGCTACTGTGATCGCCGATATCACACTCCATCTGGTGCTGTTGAACGGTCTCTGACCTCTGGGTCTTTCCTGTCTTGTTTATCGGTGAACAGAATGGCCTCAGACAGCCTTAAGACGCCACAGCTCTTGCTCTGAAAGCTTGCTACTGTACTAATCCCAAGCAGGAAATCAATTCATGCATTAATTGTTGGGCATGTCTCAGGGATCAATTTCACTGTCCCCATGGGTGAGACAAACACTAGACGGCATGTGTCTTTGTGCATTCCAGGGAAATTTTGAATTTTTCTTGACGTGCCACTTCACTCTGGACTAAATTGAATGCATTGTGTTAAGACCTAACATGAGGTCTTTGCAAAAAAGCTACATTAACCTGCTATCATATATATATATATATATATATATATATATATATATATATATATATATATATATATATATATATAATTATGTATGTCTGTATGTATGTATATATATATTTTTTTTTAAATATAGAATACAGTCTCATTCACCTTTGTCCCTTCAAAATGCAATTTTCTTTTTCATCCTTTATAGCCTTATTACCATATTCTGTTTGCTGCAATCACAATTTGATATAGCGTGCCATTAATAGCACTGTAGCCTAATAGCCTATTGCCGTGTTTAAGACCTGAAAGAAGCCTTTGAAAAATGTGATTTACTCCATGAGGTGATCTGTAGTCTGTACCTCCTAATCCATCCCTTTGACTCAGGATTTGGCTGGAGATGCTGACAAACACTTCAAGTGCTCAGCTTGAGAAAACCATTAACAGAGTCCACCCAGCACGCACGCACGCACGCACGCACGCACACACACACACACACACACACACACACACACACACACACACACACACACACACACACACACACACACACACACACACACACACACACACACACACACAAAAGACAAAAGACCCTCTTCTACATGGCTTGACCCCTATACTGTAGGTTCCACGCCACAAAAACAGCCATCGGAGGACAATTAATCTACTGTAGTAGAAACATGTGTTCGTGTTAAACTCCATGGGCTACTGGGGAATGTCACACATTATAGATAATTTTATAATTTAGAACATTATTTTGTTCATGAGCGGTTCCATCACAATGCATAGTAAGCTATAGTTGTCTCCAGCACAATGTGCCTCCCTGCACGTCCTTGACGACCACTGTTCTGCGTATCTAATACTCCCCCCACTCACACCCACTTTACCTTTGTACAACACTTGGCTCTTCTCCTGCTGTCATGAGCATTTCACAGGTTCAACGATCAAAGCAGATCATCCCAACGGAGATAAAGACAGAGAAAACAAAGGCAGAGAAAAAGTCAGAATCCCTTCCCAAGTTCCCCTCCACATTTAGATTATTGTCATCACATAACGTATGTGTTTTACTGCGACCTCAGCGTCTCCTCAGAATTTGCACCTGAGACTGTTTGAGTAACCTCACAGGTACAAAGACAAGAGTATCTGCAACGATTTATGATCCCTGTCATTATTTATTGCAGAATTTGTGGTGGTTGAAGTGAGTTTCACTGTGAAAAGCTTTGGGCATCGAGATAAACCTCTATATAAATGTAATCCATTATCATTATTACATCTTTTTATTCTTTTTTTTTTTGCCTCGTTAAACAGACAAATCCCAGATGCGTAATGTGCGCGATTCTCATGAAAGAAAATGTATTCTTCCGTCTGCTTCCTGAAGGTTATCAGAAGTGCACAGGTTCCTGCAGCACCATGGAGCCCAGTGTTTCAGCAGAGAGTGTTGAGGAAATGAAACAGATGCTATCGCCACCTAGCCACTGGATCCCAGCATTCATAATGCAACTGTCAGGTCCACATACGGTGGCACGCTATTTCATCTGTTTTGTTTTTTGATATATGGCCCTGATACATATAATTACGTGGAGCGACAGCAAAACATTTCACGCTTACTTGTCTATTTTCTTAACGCTTTTTAAAATAGACATCTTATAAGATCTGGATTAGCAACACCAAAGCATCATTCAATATTGTTGTGCATTGTCTGACAGTGATGGTGAAGAGGCAAGAAGAATTAACACAATGCTGAAGGGTGAAGGGTGAAGAATGAAGAACCACATGAGCCACCCGAACAACCAAGGTTCAAGGTTGGACTTTATTGTTACATATTGTGTACAGTACAGGCACATAAGAGTAAAACTTATTTTTGTTTGGCTTCCTTACAGACCGATTACCGGCATACAGTATGTCCCTTTTTATTTAGAGTTAAAGCTCTTCTCATTGCTAGATTCAAGATTCAAGATGTTTATTGCCGCACAGATGTACTGGGCCCGGACTCAAACTCAGGCTACATTAGAGCCCGGACTGCTAGGCCAGTGGTCCGGGCCTCCAAATCTTAATTAAACAGAAAGTACATTTTCCATGTAGTTCACCAATTCCATCCAGTCAGTTACTATAGCTAGCCTATGATACCTAAGAATACAGAGCTATTAAGTAAAACTTAAAAAAAAAAAAAAAGGAGAAAAAAAAAAGAAAAACCACTTTAAATAAGCCTACAGTAAGTGCACATCACAGCATGATGTGTATCTTTGTGGCATCAGGTCTGCGTCCGTGTTCATCCAGCCACTGCTGGAGAGCAGATGGTAGTAGCGGAATGGGCAGGGAACATTTGGTCCTAATTAACCTTTCTATTTTGTAGTGCCATTAATGTCAATCAGGCAGCTTCACCAGAGATTGGCTCAAAATGGAGAGGGATGGGTCAGGGATCAAAATGGAGAGATCAGCAGTGTGGAGAGACCATGGGGGTTGGAAAATAAGAGATGGAGGCAGTGTGAGACTGAGAGAAGGCTAGAGGAGCCACAACATGTAAGGAAGGTCAAAGCTACCCTGTTAACACTGATCTTGCTGTTTGAATGACAGATGCAGAGTTGGCATACACAGCGGTGGACTGGACAGATCTGTTAATTTCAATCATAAAAAACACCTTGTTGTTCATCACTCACTACCTGCTGTTAGAAAACGGCAAATAAGAAACATTTCATTTCATCAACATGACAACATCCACAAGGAAGCCATTTTTTAAAATATACTACTATTCTATATAGTCAAGTGAGAATTCACTGAATAGATTATTCTGTAGAATATTTATTACCTGAATATTTATTTTATGTATTCATTTGGGGGGATTGGACAGATTTAAAGTTCAAATAAACCTTAAGTATAAAGCATACATTGGTAGCCTTGAATAAAATATATTAGAGAATGCATTTATAATGCTTTCATTCCTGCCGAGATGGGTCTTATCAATATAGTTGAAAAGCTGCAGAAGTGTTTCTGTACACATTCCTAAATGGAAGCATATAATAACCTATACCGGTTGCAAAAACCTTATTAATAAAGAAAAAGAAAACAGAGAAAATGCATTCACAGGCTATGCTTTTCAAAAACAAATAAAACAGACTTGATGGAAAGGACACATTTTCACACGTTTTCATTTTTCAGTTGTCAACGTGCGACCATCGTCACTCGACCCAACTTGTGTTCCTGATCCATGGTTTGAGAACCTCTGTTCTAATCGCACCAGATGGGATGAACAGTCTCAAGAGCATTTAACTAATACCAAACCAGGGTTCATCTTAAATAAAGACTGACAAACACATTGAGCCAATTCATTTGGTTCGTTTTCAGCAGCACCTGATGCGTACATCCAGCATGCTGAGCCAGAGTGCTCTGTAATGAACGGCATTGAGGAGCATCATTGCATGCCTATTCTAGCATGACTTCACGTTGTTTCTTCTCCACTGTGTGTATTGCCAGAGGATTAAAGTGATACTGTATACATCATGCCAAGCTCTTTCTCCAAAACAAATCATTCATGAATGGAAAAAGGCAATCATGCTAACTTAGTTACAAATGGTAACCATGAAATGCACAATTGCATGTCTGGAGACATGGACAAGATGCGCTGTGCTTGTTAGAGCAATCCAGCACATGAATATTCATTTACCAAAAATTTCATATGCTGTTTTATTTAAAAAATCACCTTTTTTCCACTCCAGACGTCTCTTATACAGCAACGTTTCTCACTTATTACTTGTATAATTATTTGGAATTTTGCTGTTATTTTTCACGTCATGATTATGAATTGAATACTTATAGGACCTGAATGGAAACAAGACCGCCTTTTTCGGTGATATTCTTTTGGACTAAGTGTTTGATTGTACTCTGTACGGTTCACATAAAGTATTCAATCAATCAATCAATCAATCAATCATACCTTTTAGATTTTTTGTCTCCGCCCGGCAAAAAGCATGGCAGAAACCATTTCAATACTTGAAATAGTTGTGAGTCTGCTTCCGTATGTCCCGTGCCAGCATATGACGTAATGATTACTTATGCCTGTTATGGCAGTGGCGTCGGATTACATACGTACATGTATACATAGGGGCATTGGTATAATACTGTATATTGTGAGTTGATTAGTGGTATACTGTAGTTACTCGGGTGGTTTGATGCGTATGTCCCTTTAGACACTGAAACATACCATCGTAAACCAATTATACCCTGGCATTGGTACATATCTTCATCACATCATGGGACATACGCTTCGTAGCACGACGGAAAACATACCTGCACGGTCTGCTTCCGTATGTCCTGTGCCAGCATATGACGTAATGATTGCTTATGCCTGTTATTACCCTGGCATTGGTACATATCTTCATCACCTGACAAAAAACATGACTTGCACGCTCTGCTTGCGCAAGTAATTACAGCTCTTACAGCTCAAACTGAATTATCAGGATATAAAAAGTATAACAATATATAAACATATCAACAGGCTATATTTTTACAGAATTCAGTCCCTGTGAGTTCATGCACACAGTCTACTGATGAATGCCAGGTGTTTGTATAATATATCAGACATTTATTACAATGCTGATTCATCGCCCTCTATGATACAGTTCTTGAAAATAAATTCTCTGTGGTAATGACATCAATCAGGAAGAGGATTTGATTTAGTTTTGGATCTTTTGCAAATCAAATCAGTCTGTGTGATCTTTTGTGTTACTTATTTTCCAAAGCTTATATTATAGTCATCACTAAAAGTCTGTATTATTAGCCTACTGTCTAAACTAAGCAACCCTTTTTTGGGGGTGCATACTTAGTTTAGACCAGTGATACTCAACCTCAGGCCCGTGGGCCACATCAGGCCCGCGGGACCATTATGACTGGCCCACCAATGAAAATCTAAAAAAAAGAAGAAAAAAAAATCTGGAAAATGAAATAAAAATAAATAAATCTGAATAAATCTATTTTATTTGAATGATGAAACCCAGCTGCCATTAATAGTTGGAAATGGAAATGGAAATTGCGGAAATGGTGGAAATGGAAATGGCGGAAATTGCGGAAATGGTAATTCCGGAAATTGCGGAAATGGTGGAAATGGAAATTGCGGAAATTGCGGAAATGGAAATTGAGGAAATTGCGGAAATGGAAATTGCGGAAATGGAAATTGCGGAAATGGTAATTGCGGAAATTGCTCTTCACTTATAGCTATCTATTTTCAGGTAGATTGTTTTATTTTACTCAGTCAGCCATATCACTACTCATTTTTTTTTCATGAAAAAGGTCATAGCTGGGTAATCTATTTTCAGGCAAATTGTGTTTATTGTATTATATTTTACTCAGCCATAACAATTTATTTTCTGTTAACCAACTTGCTGGCTGGCAGGCAGGCAGACAGCTACTCATAGACAGGCAGACAGACAGACAGCTACTCATGGAGAATTGGACAGGCAGGCAGTCAGACAGCTACTCATAGACAGGCAGACAGACAGCTACTCATGGAGAATTGGACAGGCAGGCAGACAGCTACTCATGGACAATTGGACAGGCAGGAAGGCAGACAGCTACTCATAGACAGACAGACAGCTACTCATGGACAATTGGACAGGCAGGAAGGCAGACAGCTACTCATAGACAGACAGACAGACAGCTACTCATAGACAATTGGGCAGGCAGGCAGACAGCTACTCATAGACAGACAGACAGCTACTCATGGACAATTGGACAGGCAGGAAGGCAGACAGCTACTCATAGACAGGCAGACAGACAGCTACTCATGGACAATTAGGCAGGCAGGCAGACAACTACTCATAGACAGGCAGACAGACAGCTACTCATGGACAATTAGGCAGGCAGGCAGACAGCTACTCAGACAGGCAGACAGACAGCTACTCATGGACAATTGGACAGGCAGGCAGGCAGACAGACAGCTACTCATAGACAGGCAGGCAGACAGCTACTCATAGACAGGCAGACAGTAAGACAGCTACTCATTGACAGACAGACAAATAACTACTCATGGACAGACAGACAGACAGGCAGGCAGGCAGGCAGGCAGGCAAAGAGCTACTCATGTTATGTTATTATGTTATTATAACAGCTACTCATGTTATGTACAATAATTTGTGCAGTTATGGAAACAGCTCTTTGTGTTTATGCAAGAAAATGTAACACATTTATTTATTTACATATTGTGTGCATGCACATTGTACTTTGATACATTTTGCAAAAATAAAGCAATTGAAAGAGAGAAGTTATCAAGTATCATTAATGTCGTAATTTTATCTACTGGCCCCTGGCCCCTTGCCATTTTTGTAATGTGGCCCACAGGTAAATCTATTTGAGTATCCCTGGTTTAGACTATAGTAATTTGTTAGACATGGGTTAAGGTTAGGTTTAGGTGTGCTGCCCCGTGGGAGGTTAGGTTTAGGGTGAGGGTTTGAGATAGGTTGTAGTTGTAGGACTAATGACTGGTCTAACCAATGACTAGTCTAAACCAAAAACTGTCTAAACTAAGTACTGCACGTCTGCACTCCTTTTTTGTTCATACAGTAAATGCCATTGTTATGGTGATGCTCATTTAATTCATTATACATTTTCAGAAAACTCCTTTTGTTCATACAGTAAATGCCGTTGTTATGGCGATGATAATTTAATTCATTCATTTTCAGAAAACAGACAGAAGACAGACAACCATTCCGTTCCATGTAATAAAAAAAAGAAGGTATTTTGATAATTTGCCTGCTGTTTATGCATCAGTGAAGTCAACACATTTGATGACAGAGCCTTTAGAAATACACAAGCTGATACTGGGAGAGTGAAAAGTTCATACCATATGCCCATCCTACTATCATGAATGTCATCCCTGCACGCCAAAGTGGGGTCTTGGAACTCCCAGGGGTCGTTGATGGAGGGGGTCCTTGACACGGAATGATGGAAATGTTTGAGAACCACTGTGATAGATTACATGATGGCCTTAGTACACTCACATCAACAGAAACACGTGTGAGCACATGCACACCGTACGTACGTGCACACATGCATAGAAACAACACAGTCGTATGGCTACACAGTACACACACACACACACACACACACACACACACACACACACACACACACACACACACACACACACACACACACACACACACACACACACACACACACACACACATCCCAGGGATTGAGTTGAGTGTCTCAAAGCACACAGTGGTCATTAGCGACCAAACCGCCACCAACTAGGCCAATAACAGCTCCAGCATAATTGTCAGACCCACATTAACATTACATTCTCAATGTGCTCTCCAATTGCCTCTTTCGTTGTCTTGCCTTAATACTCTTGGATTGATTTTAGTTAAGCACCTTCGAGACCATCTGTGGTGCAAAAAAGAAAAAACGCTAATCTTTAATGTTCATGTTTGGAGACAGATTGCCTAGTACAAACTATTGTCCATGGAGTGCACATATAATGATTTATTTACAAGAGGTATGTGAAGTTCATCTTTTTCCCCCCCAGCAGATAAAACATGTAGAAACCTACTGGTGGAACAAATGTGTGCATTCATTATTGTTTATCAAAGCGAAAGAGAGAGGAAAAGCAACAGGTTGGATTTGTTGACATGAGTCTCCTGCGGTGCACCATTCTATTGGTAATCATGATGTTTTCGAAAGAAATGGCACTGCATGCATCAGTGTTTATTTTGACAGCAAATTCAGTCATAACAAGTAATCTTTTGAAAAAAATTCAGTTTAGTTTTAGTCATATTTTAGTCACCTGAAATGTTTTACGTATCGTATAGTCCAGTTTTAGTTGACAAAATCTACAGTTGATTTAGTTGACTAAAATGTATTTACTTGATGCCATCAAAATGGTTGATTTGATTTTCAAATAGCTTGTAGATCGGTTATTTTCGGTCTGCGTGTAACCATGATGACTTGTTTTAGTTCTGCTCAATTTCTTTTCCACTAGTCCCTCAACATTTTAGTATAGTTTTATTTGTTGACAAAATTGGCAGTATATTTAGTCATTTTAGTCATCATAGCTTAGTTTTTATTTAGATTTTGTCAGTGAAAACGGTAGTCGACGAACATTTTTCGTTATAGTTTCAGTGACGAAATCAACACTGCACTGCATAGGAGACTGCATCTGTTTCTCATATTGCAATGCATCGGGATATAAAATAAAATACAAAAATTAAAACATTAGACCACTTCTGGGTTATATAATCCAACTAATCCTACATTACACATGTGGAATGCAGAAGTTGATCATTAATAACTAGAACCATGCTATATTATGTCTTTGTGGTCTCCGGTAAGATGGAAAACTGAATATCCAATAAAACCACTGGGCATCTTAATAAAGTTGTGTGAGTGGGTCAACCTTTCCCCTTTAATCATCAGCCCCACAATACAGTGCAGACAGTGTGTCATACATCTCCCTTCTCTCTTAATCTCTTTCTCACTCGATCACATCTTGATTCTCTGCATGATGGATGATGTGGCCACCCCCAGAACTTATTCTCAGAATATGAACTGAAGGAGGAGAGCTGGGGTAGATGAGCCTGAGCTGTCTGTCAGTCTGCCTCCTCCTCCCCCCAGGCAACCTTCAGTCTTTTATTAAGAAAACAGACATGTGGGTGTTGTCTAAGCTGGAATCATGGTGTGCGCGTGTCCCATGTCCCTGTGGTAGGTGTCACTCCTGTCACCGGCGGTATTACGCCTCAGAACACAGCTTATGTTCTGCAGGTGTGCTGTAATACTCAACAGATCGTCAGCGTCTTACACTGGGATTAGAGGTTGATTTTATTAAGTAAGCATCAGGGAACTCAAAGGATGATATTCTGCAGATGCTTGCTCACTTGCTTGCTTACTTTTTAAGATTATAAATTAAATGACTTGCGGAAAGTTGCACACACTGCCGTAGTTTGCAGGCCCCCAGGGGCGATCTCTTTGAGTAGGGGCTCTGCTAAATCTAATTTAGGAGGCTGGTTGTTGCCTTCAGGATTTTGATTGTTTCTCATCAGTATCAGCTTCTCATTAAATTACTGTTTATTGCACTTCAAGCGAGCTAGCTCCTGCGGTATACAATTTAAAGATCCCAATAAAGCCTTGCAGGGTTGGAAGTCTTTGCCAAACTGATTTTCTTTTCTCAATTTGTTCACAGCAATCCTTGAACAACAACTAATTCCACCTTGTTGTTTTTCTTCTTTTTTTTCACAGGGGTGTAATCTCAGCATAGAAAATCAGGAAAATGATTTCATGGCAAATTATAAGTAAACATGCAGGAAAAGAGTCCAATATTAATATAATTATATCCATGTGATGTTTATTTGTACGGTTGAAGATTTATACCCACAATGTGAAGTGGCCTGTTATAGGCCACTTCACATTGCCTGTTATAGGCATGTGTCACCATGAGGCCAATTTAAAAACAAAAAGTGGGGGCAGAGTATTTTCCTTGACCGCTGATTGGTCAAACGGTGATTAGCTTTATACAGACACATGGACAAACACATGACAAACGGAGTGACGGACATCTGGCCTGGTGGAGACAAAAAATACATTTTGGGAGGACATTTTCTAAATGGTGTCACCATTACACAATTCTGAAGAAGATCCCAGTGATCGAAACGTTGAATTAATAAACCAGTGGAGCTGAGTTATTCCTTACCAGTGTTGCAGACTCTATTTCTTTCTCTTGTACTGCCATTTGTCCAGCCTGGGCTAGAGTGGATGTGTATGCTCTATTACCTTTGACCATTACACAATAACACATAACTCCATCACATGTGGAATCAACAGGAACAGGTCATTTAACTATTGTGCGTTATAAAACTGACTTTTATTGACTTAAAGACTGCAGTCTGTCTCTGTTTCCTGTGGTAGTTAAAGCCTGTCTTCTGGCGCTGCAGAAGCATTTAGTCGAGGTGATATGTATGCCTCGTAAATGTTAATAAAATGTCTCAGGGTATTGCTCACAAATATACATGATCTGATTTTTACATTGTTTTTTGAATAAGCTTGGCTGCATGAAGTGGTAATAACATGAATTACAATGAACACATATATTCTGCAGTGCCGCAATGTTATTATTATTATTACTAATAGGCAGCAACACACTATGCATAACTACAAATGCATTATTTACTTTAGCTATAGAGCTTGTTTGTGCAGTGGCAATTTAAGACATAGGAATTATGTATTTTTTTGCATAATGTAGCATACTGTTTTCTTTCTTTTTCTTATATTTTTTTTATTCAAAGCCATATAGTCAAAATAGAACCACAAACCCCCCTGTGGGGAATTTGCTCAGTCTACTACTTATAGACCTTTTCTGGTGATTTTACACACTATAGCTGTTCTCGAAAACAAATCACTAATGGCCAGTATGTTTGTGTCTACATTTATAAAAGTCATATTAATTGATGACCTGCAAACTTGCACTGTTGGATTATACATATTAGCAAAATGTGCGATTTCTGCAAGCAGAGTTCAAACCAACATGTGTGGGCGCTTGTGTGCATGTACCATAATGCAATTGCACAAGCAAAGGAATAACATTCTCAACCTCAATGTTTTTTGTTGACGTTTGAACAAACATGCTTCTTCTGTCAATACATGGATGCTAACATGCTCGTAATTGCTTATACATTAGATGTTGCTGATAAGAAGCTATAGAGCAGTGGTTTGATGTAATGCTTGTCATGTGCTTATACAGGTTATATTGTGGGTTTGATTACATGTTTTGTAGTCAAGGTCATGTTAGAGGCTGGTGCGTGCGTGCATATGTGCGTGTGCATGCACATACACCACTTGTTTGCATTCATACTGTGCAAGGTTGTGTAAAACTGGGTCTTTGAATGCAGATGATGCTGAGTGTGTTCAATCCATTCCCCCAACAGCATAATCCATTCCCCCACTGTGGACCAAAGAGCCATATGCTGTTTAGATAGCCTTTGACCTGTGTAACCCTGGAGTCCATGCACACCACCAGAGCTCATCCATCCATCCGTGCAGCCCCCTTGGGTTTCGATTGTGGCAAGGAGGGAGGGAGGGGTTATCATTTGGAAGGAGAAGCCCCGGTGCCCAATCCCCATTTGAGAACCATTTCTCGGTCACTTGCAGGACACAGCATGTGATGAAAGAATTGTTGTGCTGCAGCATAATGTGACATTACCAACTGCACATTCAGGTACATTTCGCTGTGCCTAACAAATTGCAATTAAGCCTGACACGTCATGCACCGCATGACGCATGTCGCAGATTGACAATCTTCAAACGCGACGTGATGCAACACACGGCCATTTTAAGCATAATATACTGTGAGTAGGCCTATGCTGAGAATATATGCCTATATTGACATGCCCCAAATAGGGATGCCAGTAGGGTTAATGTGGTTAATTTCCCTAACCATGGAACTGAGGCAGAAGCCGCAGCACAAACATTAGCATGGCCTCTGTGCTATCCTTGTGAAGCCAAAATATGAATTTGCCTATACGATAAAAGGGACACAGTAATGTGCTTCACACGATGGTATAATCACCATCACAATGCAGTGAAATTCCAGTTTACACATAATCTCCCAACATAGGCCATTCAAATCATCAAGCAATGGGGGTAATTTGTCTAGATCAAAAGGTCTCGTCAAAGGTCGAGGCACGTTGAGAACTAATACTCTCAAAAACACGTTGGGTTGAATTAGCATGTTGCTTGATCCTCCAATACCGTACCTCCTCCTCTCCAGTAACTGGTGGGAAGAGTTGGAATCCAGAATGGTGCCTGCAGAACCTCGCTCCTCTGACCTGGATTCTCCTACAGCAGGGCTGTTACTGGGTTACATTAGCATTTCCTCTGATGTAATTAATTTAGAGAAGAGGGAGATGATGTATAAACCACTTAAGGGAAAACGTATGTGTCCTACTAATAAGTAATTAGCACAGGGAGAGAAATAAATATAGTAAGCATGAATTCTGCCTACATACAGGATTTCAACTTTGACTGCCTGATGGAAGCATGTTGTTGGCAAAGAGCTGTGTTGGCAACGCAGTGCCCAGTGTTTTGCATAATAGTCAAAAGTTCTTAGAAGGGAGAACTATTTGCTCACAATGCCGGCGTATAACTGGCTTTCGATGGTGATGTAATAAAGATAGGTTTCATGTACAGTATACATACAGACATTATACCTTTAATTCACCCGACACTGAAACATATCCTAATTACGTCACCATCGACAGCCAGTTATAACCCAACATTGAAACATATCTTAATTACGTCAATACGTCATCAGTGTATATATACCTCCGAACATACACGTGTATTCATTCCAACATATGTACTGGCCATATATGGAGCGTTTCTTGAGTGTACAGGGTTTGATGAGGTCAGATCAACATATGGAATGTCAGAACAGGTCAGCTCCATTTGGGGAGATTTAAGGGTGGCAGCGGGGGCAGTGTCTTGAGTGTAGGGTTTTGATGAGTGCTCAGGTAGCGAGCCTTAATTTTTGGGCCTGTTGAGAACTCTAGTTTTCTCCGGCTGCCGGGCACTGCTGCACTAATACATTTGGGGCAAACCTGTCTAGTGTTTGAATGGACAGGTATCAGTAAAAAGGGAGACATCCAAGAGGAAGGACAGATGTGGAAGGATCAACATATGGAATGTCAGAACAGGTCAGCTCCATATATGGGCATTCCCATTATGGTCTTAATATTGATGACATCAGTGATCTCCATCCCTGATGATGTCACTTGATGTCACGAGGCATGACCTGGGTGTGACTTTAGACTCAGACCTACAATTTAATTCTCATTTAGTAAGGTCACAAGAACAGCTTTTTTTCATTTAAGAAACATGGCTAAAGTAAGACCTTTTTTAAATCAGAGAGATGCAGAAGTACTGTAGCTGACTAGATTGTTGCAACTCCCTTTTTACAGGATTACCCAAAAAATCTATAAAAAAAATTACAGATAATCCATAATGCGGCAGCTAGAATTTTAACAAATACCAGAAGAAGAGATCACATTAGTCCAGTCCTGTCAACACTACATTGGTTACCTGGTATCGTTTAGAATTGTTGTTGTATTATTTGTTTATAAAGCATTTAATAACCTGACACCTTCGTATATTAAGGATTTCACAATTTTTTATGTTCCCACTAGAACACTCAGGTCTTCATCCACTCTTCTATTAAAATGACCCAAAGCTCAACATAAGAACACCGGTGAGGCCGCTTTCTGGGTCTATGGCCCAAAGTTGTGGAACACACTACCACTGCACCTTAAAAGGGCTTTCTGGGTCTATGGCCCAAAGTTGTGGAACACACTACCACTGCACCTTAAAAGGGCTTTCTGGGTCTATGGCCCAAAGTTGTGGAACACACTACCACTGCACCTTAAAAGGGCTTTCTGGGTCTATGGCCCAAAGTTGTGGAACACACTACCACTGCACCTTAAAAGGGCTTTCTGGGTCTATGGCCCAAAGTTGTGGAACACACTACCACTGCACCTTAAAAGGGCGACCTCCCTTGCTGTTTTTAAGAGCGAGTTGAAAACTTATTTTTTCAACTTGGCATTTGTTTAGATTTATCTTGTGTTCATAATCAATGTTCTGATACAATTTTCCTTAACATTTTTTGTATTGCTATTTTTATTTGCTAATTTGTATATATTGTGTCTTGTATTGAGCTGCTTTTTTGTTTTTTGGTATTCTGCTGCTTGTTACTGTATTTGTTTTATGTGAAGCACTTTGGGTTGCATTTTATGTATGAAAGGTGCTATATAAATAAACCACAATTCAAACAATGTTGTGTTTATGAGCTCAGTATTTGAGCTTGAAGTGCTTCTAAAAACAACCTTTTCATTAATGTTATGAGCACAAACAAGTGAAAGCTCAACCCTAAGGAATAAGAAATGAACAAACTATTGAATTGAACCTGCCTGACTTACTCTGTTTATCAGGTCCAGAACCAATACATGTTAAAGTCTGACTGATATATTTTAATTACATCAATGTACAAAAATGTTACAGCTGCTCTGCTGGAATCTGCACATATCTGCACATCATTTGATGTGATTTATTCATGTTACTCACAAATCCTCAGGAAAGAGAGTACTAAGGACAGAGGCTATTGGCCATTGACTATTCAAGGCTCTGAGATGGCTCTGTTTGTATGTACTCATTTTAGATGTTCATTTTGCGGCATCAGTGCTGATACTGCAGAATATTCTACTCTTGTTTCTGCCATTTATCCCCTATGGGCTGACTGTTCTAGAAACACCTGCATGCCTTTTTCATTATCCATTTTTATCGATCCGTGCCATACTCTACCCCACAGTGTTATGTATTTTTATTTGACCACAACGCAGGTGTGCCACTGAAATGCATTCTGCTGTATAGAATAGGAGTAAAATCCAATATTAGCTTATACAAGTCCAAACAACTGTGAAGGAGTGCAAGAACAGGTGCTGTACTGTATATTCCCTCCATTGGCACTATTTGTGAAAAGATCAGAGAGTTACAACATGAGGAACACCCGAGGCAATCATGATGTACAGTACATGAGTACAAGGTTAAAAACGTGTATTAAATTAGAGATAATTAATGTAAATGGTTCTGTTGTTTGCCAAAATGCTTTCAAGTCTACCTTTATGAAGGATATACTGTTAGTTGTCACATGTTGGTGAACAGAAATAAAGTTGTGAACAGTAAAGTCTTGGTCCTAATTTAATAAAGGCTTACACTACCACATGAGGGCTTTACTAAATCTTTTTTCGCTTAAGGTGGATAATAAATAGATAATAATTAGTGTACAGACACAGTGTGTTCAAACTTGGCTTCCAGAGCACATACTATGTGTGATACTGTACATGTAGCCTATGAGAAGCGTGGGCGGGCCCCCATGACGATTATAAAAACATTTTGTCTCTCACACACACACACACACACACACACACACACACACACACACACACACACACACACACACACACACACACACACACACACACACACACTATATTAACTGTATACGGTATATGATGATTTTGGGTGTGACAGTACAGTACAGTATGAACATATGTACGCACGCACGCACGCACGCACCTGATAGTCTCCAAGGCTTCAACACAAAACCAGAGTGATAAGAATGAGCACCATCGCAGTCCAAGCAAAACACACATGAGGCTTAGCTGTCATGGAAACAAGATAAGATAATCACAGTTTAAAATTGTCCTATAATGACAGGCTCTCTGGGAAGGGAATAGCACAACACTGGAGTTTATTCTCAACATCACTCAGGGGTTCTGAACTTTGTGATCCATGCGTCTCTCTGTTTGAAGCTTGTTTATCACTAGGCCTACATCCAAGGAACATGAAAACATGTATTCTACACTGTAAAATACAACTCTTACAAATGGAACAACCAACAAAATTAACTCATGGTCATTTGATTCCATATGTATCCTCTCCGAGTTAACACTAATTCCACTGTGACCATGAATGGGAATGCTGGAGTTCATGGCTTGTTGATATTACTTCGTCCTCCTTCCTTCCAACTGTGCATGCAAACATTAACTGCTTTTAACCTGGGTATATAGTGCTTAGATTTGTATTTGTTTTCCTTCTAATAAATAGTGTTGGTGTGTGTGTGTGTGTGTGTGTGTGTGTGTGTGTGTGTGTGTGTGTGTGTGTGCGCATGCGCGCATGTGTGTGTGTGTGCGCACGCGCGCGTGTGTGTGTGCGCACGTGCGCGTGTGTGTGTGGTAAACTATAGTAGTTTATCAGTTTGACAGTTAAGGCAGTGACAATTTAGCCATTATTTATTCCCAATCCCATTCAGCAAAAAGCAAATGTGGTGTTCTTTGTTAGCACAAGGCAATGCTGTGATTAATATCGTGCCATTCTATGCATGCTATTTTGCTTGAATGAGCTTTAGATGAACAGATAGATGGTTGTTACACAGATAATATCATAGAGGGGCTGGTCTAACAATAAATTACACTCTGTAATGCAATGGAAGGAAGACATTTAAACAATTTGTAAAATTGACTGTACATTTGAGTGGAATTGTCACTCACTCAATCATCCCATCTGTGCCATCTGGCGCTTGCCTTGAGGCATTGGCAATGGCTGCAAATCCTACAAGTCCTGCTGCAACGAGTTTGGTGGCATGCAAATATATATGTCCCAGCCATCTCCATCATCACACCTGGATCGTCTATTCATTGCATGGTCACTGCTCCGGTTCTGCTCCAATCTTAAGATTGGTATTTGGCCTGAATATGTTGAGGGTATGGCTCAGGCACTTGGTCTGAAACACCTCCAGTATAATTGTACCAGCTCTTAACTTTTCCAATATGTGAAAGCTTTCAAATAACTGAGACATCTGGTTTGCATATTATATAACTCCCCTTGCGTCATTTACAGTAGGTTAAACTAACTGCCTCCCTGGGAGGGAACAGATGACAGCAGTATGTTATTTAGACATGAGTGGTGGTGGGCTGGTGGCAGATCAAATATAGCAAAATTGAGCCACGATCTGCGCTGTTTAATCATGTCGCCATCACAAAATTGTTCCGCTCTGATTGTGGTCTGGATGCGCCAACATAATCACAGCACACAGTGACTGAATATGTAGCCTATTAATATATGAAAGCTACTTTTTTTTCTTTTACACCATTTCAATGAAATCATCAAGTTATTGTCATTCATAGAGGTGTTTTGATAGCAGGCCTAGGTATTGAATGTTTATATTCACATTTTAGTCCACTATTTTCATTCCTTTTTGGGGGAGATTCCTTTGCTTAGCCTACAACCAAAGGGGGTCTCGCGTACGACCGGTGGTATGTATACCACAGTTTGAGAACCACTGCTTTAGGCAATTGTAATATAGGATGAGAAAGTATGAGAGAGAGAGAGAGAGAGAGAGAGAGAGAGAGAGAGAGAGAGAGAGAGAGAGAGAGAGGCCATAACATAGCACAGATACTGTATGTCTGTGTCACAGTCTCTCTCTCCCTCAGTGACTCCACCATGGCCACTCCCACATTCATTTCTGCCACACTGCACTTACACACCTGTGACTAACTCCCTCATCAGCAAACCTGTGAACTCTTTGTTAATCAACCTGCTCCCTATAAGACTAGACTCTTTGCAAACACACTCAGTTCATAGCTTGTTGTTGTTGATGCAGTTGCCTGTTCCTGGTTCCCTGTTCTTGACTACTTTGTCATTCTGATGATTCCTGTTCCACTGCCTACTTCCTACCAGCAATATCCATGTAAGGTTTGCCTCAGTCTTGATTAAATACTTTAGAAGCTGCTCTGTTTCCTGTGACTCTGCATTTTGGGTTCCATTCACTTTGCATCCATGACAGTCTGTGGCTGCTGTCCATGGTTCTGAAGTAACTGCAGCTGCTATCCATGGTTCTGAAGTAACTGTAGCTGCTGTCCATGGTTCTGAAGTAACTGTAGCTGCTGTCCATGGTTCTGAAGTAACTGTAGCTGCTGTCCATGGTTCTGAAGTAACTGTAGCTGCTGTCCATGGTTCTGAAGTAACTGTAGCTGCTGTCCATGGTTCTGAAGTAACTGTAGCTGCTGTCCATGGTTCTGAAGTAACTGTAGCTGCTGTCCATGGTTCTGAAGTAACTGTAGCTGCTGTCCATGGTTCTGAAGTAACTGTAGCTGCTGCCCATGGTTCTGAAGTAACTGTAGCTGCTGTCCATGGTTCTGAAGTAACTGTAGCTGCTGTCCATGGTTCTGAAGTAACTGTAGCTGCTGTCCATGGTTCTGAAGTAACTGTAGCTGCTGTCTAAGGTTCTGAAGTAACTGTAGCTGCTGTCCATGGTTCTGAAGTAACTGTAGCTGCTGTCCACGGTTCTGAAGTAACTGTAGCTGCTGCCCATGGTTCTGAAGTAACTGTAGCTGCTGTCCATGGTTCTGAAGTAACTGTAGCTGCTGTCTAAGGTTCTGAAGTAACTGTAGCTGCTGTCCATGGTTCTGAAGTAACTGTAGCTGCTGTCCACGGTTCTGAAGTAACTGTAGCTGCTGCCCATGGTTCTGAAGTAACTGTAGCTGCTGTCCATGGTTCTGAAGTAACTGTAGCTGCTGTCCATGGTTCTGAAGTAACTGTAGCTGCTATCCATGGTTCTGAAGTAACTGTAGCTGCTGTCCATGGTTCTATATAAAGCTTTTGTCCACACACGTCTCATATTTGCCATTGGCAATGAAAGGAGAAATTAGATCAAATGTCTGCCAAATATGACGTACATTTGTGGCAACACAAACATTAAATGCCATTGACAATGGATGGAAAATGTACGTCAAATGTAGACCAGAAACCGAGCACTCGAGTGCTGTTCATGCAGCCTGAACTGAGACAAGCTGGAGTTGGAAATACATTGTTCTACTACTCCTTCCGTCCAACACTGAACACTCCCTGCTGACAGGTGCAACACACTGTAGGAACACATGCAGTGACAAATATCCTTCCCAGCCCCGAACACAGGCCAATTGTGTTCGCGCAGACGCCCGACAAAGTCGAATGCATCACGGTGGATTGGAACCCTCAACCTCCGTGGTGGTGGGCAATGGGCAGGGACTTTACCACTGCGCCACCTGAGCATGGTTCTGAAGTAACCCTGGTGTGGCTATTCTGGCAGTCCCCTGAACAAGGTTTGGAATTTTCTATATATATATATTTAATTTAATTCAATTTTGCCTATATAGGGATGCCAGGCTTAATGTGGTTACATTTTTCAATATCCTAATCAAATCCAAATCAGACACAAACCAAAATCAGAGGAGCAACTTCTTGAGAGCCACACTAATAGCCCCGTGCACACATCTCACCATGCACAACACCAACAGCATGCCTGTCCAGACATCAACCACTACTTTGCATCCATGCAACTGTCATATTTACAGTACAATACCCATTTCTATGAAAGATCACATTCTTGAGCAAGACCACCAGCCTACGTCAAAGTCGTCACCACTTTGCCGAGTTACGCCAACTCCGTTCACTTCATGGGGCCAGTCCAATGGCGCATTGTATAGTCTACGGCCTTCACAGTGACACACGCGTTACATCAACCACGCGACCAGGATGATTTCCAACCCCTCAATGTCCAACCTCGCTGCCTCTGCTCCACACCAGCTCATTCTACCTCAGCCACCTCCCCCTCTGGCTGCTGTGCCGGACACTGACGGACAGGCGAACACTCCACCTCAGACAGTCGTGTTGACTAGACTACACTAATAAGGACCCATGACGGCCACCGCCAGCAACAGCACGCCGGCAACAACCCGAAAAAGACATCTCTCGCCTATCGCACGGCAAACACCACACAACTATACGCTTGGTGAACGCAGCTAAAGCAGCTGCCGTACAACATGGACCTCGCATCAGTGCCACGGGTTCACAACTTCACAGTAGACTGTGGAGGATTTTTGTATCGCATCGCGGGGCCGGGGGGGACTTCAATAGACAAGTGCGCGACTGTGTGTGTGTGTGTGCAACACATAATAATAATTAATAACCTATCCGTTACTACATGTGGAGTCTGTCAACTCCCGCAATTTCCTTCTTCCCATATTGCGGTGCAACGCAACTCTAGGATTCGCCATACGAAGGGCGGCGAAATTCTAGTCATTTATATTGTCACAGCACCACAAACCACCCCTGGGAAAAT